>NC_136061.1:707241339-707833839 GCF_964261635.1 Lissotriton helveticus
CAGGGGCCGGTGGTCGGTCTGGACCCGGAAGTGGGTGCCGAAGAGGTAGGGCCGGAGCTTCTTTAGGGCCCACACGACGGCGAAGGCTTCCCTCTCGATGGTGCTCCATCGTTGTTCTCTGGCCAGCAGCCGCCGGCTGATGGAGGCAACGGGAAGGTCGACTCCCTCAGGGTTTACTTGGGATAGGACCGCCCCAATGCCGTGCTCCGAGGCGTCAGTTTGGACCACAAACTCTCGGCTGTAGTCGGGGGCTTGGAGCACAGGGGCGGTACACATGGCGGTCTTCAGGGTATCGAAGGCGACCTGGCACTCGGGGGTCCAGCGCACCTTTTGTGGTAGTCTCTTGGAGGTCAGTTCTGTGAGGGGCCCCACGATGCTTCCATAGTCTCTTATGAAGCGCCGATAATATCCGGTGAGCCCCAGGAAGGTTCGGACTGCTGTTTGGGTGACAGGGGGCTCCCAGGCCCGGATGGCGTCAATCTTTGGCTGGAGGGGAGCCACCTGGCCGCTCCCTACTTGGTGCCCCAGATAGGTCACGGACCCTTGGCCTATCTGGCACTTGCTGGCTTTTATTGTCAGTCCGGCCCGTCGGAGGGCCGTCAGGACCTCCCAGAGGTGGGTCAGGTGCTCATCCCAGTGGAGGCTGTACACCGCAATGTCGTCTAGATAGGCGGCACTGAATCTTCTAGTCCGGCCAGCACCCTGTTCACGAGACTCTGGAAGGTGGCCGGGGCGTTTTTCATGCCGAAGGGCATCACTTTGAAATGGTAGTGGCCATCAGGGGTCGAGAAGGCCGATCGCTCTTGTGCTCCAGGGGTGAGGCCGATCTGCCAATATCCGGCCGTGAGGTCGAAGGTGCTGAGATACCTGGCGGCCCCCAGGCGATCGATCAGCTCATCCGCCCGGGGGATGGGATGGGCGTCGGTCCTGGTGACTGCATTCAGCCCCCGGTAGTCAACACAGAACCGGAGCTCCGGGGGCGTGCCGAGAGCGGCGGCCTTAGGGACCAGGACAACAGGACTGGCCCAGGGACTGTCGGAGGGTTCGATTACCCCCAGAGCTAGCATCTTGGTTACTTCGGATTGAATGCAGGCCCGAACTCGGTCGGGCACTCGGAAAGCTCGGTGTCTTACAGGCGGGCTGTCTCCGGTGTCTACATCGTGGACACACCACCGGGTGATCCCAGGAGTGAGGGAAAATAGATCTGCAAATTGCCCCAGCAGCTTCCGGCAGTCTTGGTGCTGTTCTGGGGTCAGGGTAGAGGAGAGCGTGACTCCTTCGATGGAGCCGTCTTTCTCGGCGTTGCTCAGGAGATCGGGTAGAGGTTCGGAGTCGTCTTCAGCTCCGTCATCGGTTGCTAGCAGCAGACTTAGTTCAGTGCGTGCGAAGTGCGGCTTGAGCCGGTTAGCGTGTAGAACCCGGAGGGGGTTCCTGGGGGACTCCATGTCCACCAGATAGGTGACGGGGCTCTTGCGCTCCACCACTTTGAAGGGCCCCGCCCACTTGTCCTGGAGGGCACAAGGTTCAACCGGGTACATGACCCAGACCTGCTGGCCCGGTTCAAATTCAATGGACGAGGCGTTCTGGTCATACCAGCGTTTCATCTCCTCCTGACTGGCTTCCAGGTTGGCTTCGGCAAGTTCCCGGAACTTCCGAGTCTAGTTGCGGAGAGTCAGGAGGTACTGGTAGACATCTGGTGGAGCACCCCGGGCAGCCATCTCCCAGCCTTCTTTGACCAGGCTGAGGGGGCCTCGGACCGGGTGCCCATACAATAGTTCGAAGGGGCTGAACCCCAGGGATTTCTGGGGTACCTCGCGATAGGCAAACATGAGGCAGGGCAGCAGGACATCCCATTTGCGTCGTAGCGGCTCTTCTAGGCCCTTTTTATTTATTTTATTTATTTTGAGAGTTTTATACAGCGCAAACAAGATCTTTGCAGATATCAGAGCGCTTTACAAGTAAAAAATACAAAGTAGAATATACAAAATAAAAATACAAAGTAAAGAAGCGAATATACAAAGTAATATATGAGGTAGTTAGGTACAAGGTGCTAGTTACATAGGTAGGTCAAAGGACATGAGGTAGGTCATAGGTGTGGTAATGTAGGTACACTGAGTATAGACAAACAGTTGTGTCAACTTGGCCCTTGATCATCCCCTTTAGTGTTCGGTTAAACCGCTCTACAAGTCCATTTCCTTGGGGGTGATATGGGGTGGTGAACTTATATGTGACCCCGCACTGTTGCCACAGGGACCGCATATATTTCGATATAAAGTTTGTGCCCCGATCACTCACGACTTCTCGGGGGAAGCCGACTCTGGAGAAGATCCCCATCAGGGCTCTGCCTACTACTGGGGCCGTGATGGTTCGGAGGGGGATGGCTTCAGGATAGCGGGTGGCATGGTCCACCAGAACGAGGATGAAGCGGTGCCCCTGAGAGGTGCGGGGGTCCAATGGTCCCACTATGTCGATCTCCACTCGCTCGAAGGGGGTGGTGACCACGGGGAAAGGCTGGAGTGGAGCTTTGACTTTTCCCCCGCTCTTCCCGCTGGCTTGACAGGTCGGACAGGATCGGCAGTGATTGCTTACATCGTTGCGCATTTTCGGCCAGTAGAAATGGGTCACCAGGCGGCTGTAAGTTTTGTCCTGCCCCAGGTGCCCGGCGAGGGGCACGTCATGTGCCAAGTTCAAAAGGAGGTCTCTGAATCGGAGCGGAACGACCAGCACCCGGCTGGCCCCTAGTTTGACAATCTTCTGCTCGCTGTAGAGAAGGTCGTGGTCCCAATAGATCCAGTTGGACCCCGAGGGGTCTCCAGCGGCTTGAGTGGCGGCTTGTTGTCGGATTCCCTCGAGGGAGGGACAGGTTTTCTGTTCCTGCCGGAATTGTTCACGGGTGGGGCCACCTTCTTGGCGCCATTGAGCTAGTTCTGGAAGGTGGCCGAGCTCGGGGAGGTCTTCATGGCTGGGCCCCTGGGGGCCGGGTTCAGGGTCGGCGTCCTCGGGGACGGCGGGCAGTGGAGGTGCGGGCCACTCCGGTTCTTCTGGCAGGGCCTCTTCGATCGGGGCGGAGGCCCGGGCGGTCATGGATCGGGTGGTCGCACAGGCCCACTCGGGAAGGCCTAGCATCCCCAGATGCTCTCTCCGCTCGACTTGGGCCCAGGGGGAAATTCCAGGTCGTTCCCGAGGAGGCAGTCCACGGGGGCATTGTCCCGGACGGTCACTTTCAGCATGCCCGACACCCCTCCCCATTCGAAGGGGATGCGGGCCATCTGGCACAAACTCTCGGAGTTATCCGCCGACCGCACCGGGCACAGGACATTGGGTAGAATCTGTTCTGGGGTCACCAAGTGGCAGCGGACCGCCGTCACGCTGGCTCCAGTGTCCCGGAGGGCTTCGGCCCGGCGTCCATTGATGGTGACCCATTGGCGGTATTTCTGGGTGTTGCCTGGGATCCGGTCTCGGGGGATCATGTCTCGTTCACCCAGGCACGCCAAGATCATAGCGGCGGGCTCCCACTCGGCCTGCTCGGGGTCGTTGTCCTCTTCCTCGCCTCCTTCTGTACCCAGGGCGGCGGCCGCGATCTGGCGGTTCGGAGGACCGGTGGTGCCGGGTCGCTGGTTCATCGGGCAGAGGGGTCATTCGCATAATGACCCTGTCGCTGGCATCTGTGGCAAGTAACGTTCGGGCGGGGCCCCGGTCGTGCGGGAGGGGCCCCCCATCGGCCCAGGGATGGCGAAGTGGAAGTAGGGGAGAACCCCGTGGGGGAATCTCGGCCCCTGCTCTGGCCTCCTCCTCCGCCTCGGGGTCGGTGTTTTCCGGGGGATCCCCGGCCGTAGTCTCCCAGCGGGCTCCGGGGTACTCGGGTGCCCACCCATATATCAGCCTCGACAGCGAGTTTTCGTGGCTCTGTCAATTTGCTATCGAGGAGATGCTGCCTGAGTTCGATGAAGCAGTTGTTGGAAAGATGTTCCCATATAATGAGGTCGACCAACTGCTGGTAGGTGGTGACCTGACTGCCTTTGACCCACCCTTCGAAGGCTCTGCTGAAAAAGTTCACGTACTCCACCCATGTGGTACCGGGGATTTTTTTACAGTCTTGAAACCGCTGTCGGTACATTTCGGGGGTGAGTCCGTAGCGAGTGAGGAGGGCTGTTTTCATGTGTTCGTACGAGGTCATCTCGGCATCGGGAAGCTCTAGCAGGGCGTCTCTCCCCTCGTTGACGAACTTCCCCCACAGGCCGGCGCCCCAGTCCTTGAGGGGTACTCGATGGGCGGTCATGGCTACTTCGTAGGCTTTGAACCACTGTTGGATGTCGTCGTTCTTATAGTACTCTTTGACGACATCCTTGGGTATGTGCACCTTCGTGTCCATAAGGGGGGGCGAGGTCTTGCCCCCGGATGCGCTGGCATCGTTCGTTTTGGCCTTGAATTCTAGTTCCTTTAAGCCTCGCTCATGCTCGAGCATGAGTTTCTTTTCTTCAAGGTCTATTTGTCTTCGTCTTTCCTCCAGGTCTCCTTCCAGTCGTAGTTGCTCGAGGGCTAATTTTCTTTCTGCCAGCTTGATTTCTCCGTCTTGCCGGAGTCGGGCGAGCTCCAATTCGTGGAGCCTGTCCCTCTCTCATTCTCGGGCGTCTTCGTGGGAGAGGCCCGTGCCTAGATTGGCGGGTCTTTCCCCCGCTGGGGTCGTCTCGGTCTCCGGGCGTCCGTTCGGGCCCGGGTTATCTTCATTCTGGGGTGGCGTGTCACCAGCTTCCACCCATGCTTGTAGGGCCGATTTAAAGTCGTCCTTGGTGCTTAGGCCAGTGGTAGCGATACCCAGGTCTTTGCAGAATTGTTTTAATTCCTTATGACTGTAATCTTCCATTTTCTCTTTCTGGAATTCCGTAGTCGGTCTGTTTTCTTGAGTACTCATGGTCTTAGTGTGTTTTTCTCGGTAGTGGGTAAATCACTCTCTGTACGGTCTGCGTCGGCTCGGATCCCATCGCTGGTCCAACACTTATAAACAGGATCCTGAGATGCAACATTTCGTAGATCTAAATTCAACATCAAACCATCTCCCGTGCACGGGGATCATTCAAATAACCCAACATAGACATGAATAGCAGACCAGAAACATTCACAGCATTACCTAAGTAGGGGCACTCTAAAAAGAACAGTTCCCTGGCAAGGGGTTAACTCAAGCACAGTACATCAGTAGCCAGAGCAGTCTTGTGCCCAGTTCAGAAGGCCTCTAAACAGTTGCACTCCTACTTTAGGCCTTCAGGGCCAACAGAGCCATGGGAGAGTTAAATAGGGCCTATGGGGCCCAGTTGCAGTCTCCCGAGGGGAGGGGCGGTCACGGGCTGCCTCTCTGATGTTGTGAGGTTCCTCGTCAGCCCCGCTATCTCCTCTGATCTCCGCCCTCCCCTGGGGGAGTGTTACCTTTATTCCTGGCCTCGGTCTTGATTTGGGAGCCCACGCATGCTAAGCGGACTCCCAGCAGCTTCTCGCCTTTCCCTCCGAGCCTCTCAATCATTCGGTCGGCCTGGGTGAGGCAGGGAGGGCTCCCACTCCTCTCGGAGCACTCATACTGAGGCCTAGACCGGCCTCGGCTTACCGGCTTCATCTTTGGCCTCAGAGCCAATCCGCACACGGCTCGAGGGATGCCCTGCAGCCTCAGCCAATGGCTGCGCTGCACCAAATGGGCGTGGCAGATGACGTGGCCGGCGCCCCGTCACGTGACGACGGACACTCTGGCTTCTCCAGTCCAGTTCGGGCCTCTCCACAACCGCAGCGGCCCTCTCCAGGCTTCTGGGGCCGCGGAGGTGACCTCGGCAACAGCTGGTCCTTCAGTAGGCGCCGGGGATGCGGGGGTGACTTTCAGACCCCAAGGCGTAATTCGCGGCAGCACCCAACACCAGCACACACACGTGGGAGGCGCAGGCAGCGCTTCGGACCTCACGACGCCCGGGTGGCAGCGGTGATCTCCGGCAGATGCGCGCTTCTATGGACACAGTGCGAGGACACAGGTACCGGGCTGCGGCGGTGATTATAGCCTGCAGCGCATTTAGGCACACATCGCTCAGGAGTTGTTCGAGCAGGGGGGCCCAGCAGAAGTGCCTCAAAGTCTTGGGCAAAATAGCGCTTAGAGGTGACACAGTGCTTCAGGGGCACAGCGCATTAGGAGCACAGCTCAGGGGGCACAGTTCTCTCAAATAAAGCGCTTAGTTGGCACAGCGCTGATTACCTGGTTGATCCCCCAGCAGTGCTCCCAGCAGACTGTCCTCTTCCTCACTACAGCACTTGTATTGAAGGAAAGATTACACAGCAAGTCTCAGTGCAGGTTCTTGGGGGGAAGAAGGGTTTGATTTGGCAGGCATCAGGGGCAGGATGGTTCCCTGCAGCACACTGGAGTTGGTCCCCTGGGTTTCTGTCTCACTGGGCAAGAATAGCAGGCTGGCAGAGTCCCTCATCTAACTTGGGTACAGCAGGGCCTAAGCTCAGTCAGTCCCAGTAGTGTAGATTCCTCCCCTAGGCCCAACCGTCTATACTCTGGCAGAGGTTCCCCCAGGTCCAGGGGTGCCCCAATCGACTAGTTCAATTTCCCTCCTTTCCTCTTATACCCCTAGGTCAGGTGACCCTCCTGTAAAGGCGGCAAAGCATAACCCCTCCCAGGGCTGAAAGGTTCCAGGAGCTTCCACATGTTGGGTTATGGAAGAAAAAGGCAAGACGGCAGAGATACAGTATCAGGATGTCCCAGTCTGCTCCTAAATACTAGTGTGTGTATTCAATGGACACTCCGCTGTAGCAGGGGCCTGTGGCAGCAATGTTATTGGGAGAGAGCACCTGCACCACAGCACTGTTTGGCAGTGGTAAGGCGCCCAGAGACCTAGGTCCAACAAAAGATGGTGGCGAAAACAAGGTGAAAAGGACAAAAAAACGGGGTAAGACCACCCTAGGGCTGACAGGTCTAACACTCACACACCCAAACAACCACTTACATACCCATACACACATCCTTACAAGCACTACCACATCCGCTCACTCTCCCATACAGTGATTCACACAAGCACTAACTCTCTAATAGCTACTCACACACCAACTCACTTAACCAAACACAAACTTAAACAGCCACTCTCCCATAGAGCTACTTACATACTCCACACAAGAGAAAAGGTCAGGCCATCCTTTAATGATGTCCGTCACGGCTGCGTACGTTATAATCAAATAAGTACTGCTGCTCGTGTGCCATGCTTATATCTACAACTACGATTAGAAAACTCTTATATATAAAAAATGTTGTAATTATAGTTTTATAAAAGCTTTTAAGATGTACTTGGTTTTATTACAGACAAGGGGCAATTGCACCACCTTGGAAGTTTTTTTGAAGATATCTACAATGGGCCTAATAACAAGAACAATATTTTGACTTTTCAAAAAACAAAACGGTATGAAATGCCCATTTACATTTCAGTAATAATTTCAGCCATGATTTACATAATTGATTAAATTCTCTGAAATTAGAATCGGGTAAACTGTAATTTGGTGAACATTTTCTTTTTAGATTTTTTCTTTTATGAATAATTCATCTTACTATTGAAGTTCTCGACGCTATGCCACTCTAGAGTTCGGTGTTTATTTACAGAATGGTATGCATAATGTTTTGAACATCTTGGCTTTAAAAAAATGCTTGATACTAGTGTACATTCCAAGAATTAGGACATTCTCTAAAATGTGATTGTTTGTTTCTAGCTATATTTCTATTACTGCAGACAAAATGGACCAAACCCCGTGTTAATTATCAGTTTCACCTCTTATGGAATATGATTTTGAATATTCAATGAAAATTTGCTTGTACAGGAACTTTGAAAATGGGTCTCCTTATTTGTTTTTTAATATACATATCACTGTGTTAGCAAAAAGTTGACAGTTTGAAATATGTACGTAATTTTTTCACTAATAATAGAACAATCTTTTTTCCTTCCTGAATATGGTTTTAATGATTAAATGACTAAAGTTTTAAATGTTATAAAATTGTTTAAAATTGTTTAGATAATGTCCATATAAAACAATACATTTTTTCATTATTTTCATTTTTCTTTATGCACATTTCTATAGCCTTGAAGAAGTCTCATGGAGACGAAACGCGTCACGTAGGCAATGATGGCTATGATTTTGCACTGTATTTTAAATGATTGATGGTCCATCAAAAAAATGTAATGAAGAAGAAAATGAGTTTTTCACAAAAAACTTATGCCACTCCGTATACTTTCTTTGGAGGATTGTCTATTGGTTCTTGTTCAATTTTGATTTGTTAGGATTATTAATCTTGTGACACATATTATATATTTTCAGGGTATGTGCTGAGCATATGTGAATCTACTTACATACCCATTCACTCATTCATACAGTCACTCAGACACCAACTCATTCACTCATTCAGTCACTCACACATCTACTCACCTACCCATACAGTGAGTCACACAGGTACACACTCACTCATAGAGCCACTCGCAAAGCCTTTTTCTCACCCACACAGCTACTCACACACCCACGTATCCACCCATATAGCCTCTCACATACCCATACATCTACTCATATACCCACTCACACATGAATACTCACAGGCACACAGCCACTCACATAATATATGTGAGAAGTAGTATTACTCATTAGTAGTGCACCTACTATATGATTCTAACTTTTGTAGGCGGTTAGTATATATCTTTAACACTCAAAGCTCTTAGAAAATACTGACACTCACTGGATGATGTCACCAGTGATGTCATCAGTGATGTCACTGACCACGTCAGGAGTGTTGTAAGCTGTGCATTGCGGGGGCGTAAGTTATAGTTAGATATAAGTGCTGAATTTCACTGGTGTTGTATGAGTGAAAGCTGAGCCTAACTATAATGTCTCTGTAATCTTTGTTTTTTTCAGTGAATTTCTAAGGTTTTTAAAATTCTATTTCGTAACTATAACGTCCCTGTACCCTTTGTGCTTTTTCAGTGAATTTCTATGGTTTGTTCATGGTATTTCCTAACTATAACATCTCTGTAACCTTTGGTTATTTTCAATGAAGTTCTAAGTATTTTTTATGTTCTTTCCTAACTATAACATCCCTGTAAACATTGTTTTTTAAGCAAATTTCTAAGGTTTCTTTTCTTTTGATTCCTAAATGTAACCACTAACCTTTGCCAGTGAGTGAGTGCATGAGAGTCTCAGTAAGTCTGTGAGTAGGTATTAGAGTGTCTGAGTGAGTCTGTCAATGGGTGTGTGAATGTCTGAGTAGGTCTGTGAGTGGGTTCATGCGTGTCTAAGTAGATCTGTGAGTGGGTGTGTGAGTAGGTCTGTGAGTGAGTACAGGAGTCTCTTGGTGTGTCCGTAAGTGAGAGATGAGTCAGTAGGTACATGTGTCTCTGAGTGGGTCTGTGACTGAATGCATGAGTGTCTAAGTGTGTCTGTGAGTGGGTGAATGAGTGTCTGAGTGGGTCTGTGAGTCAGTGAGTCAGTACGTGAGTCTCTGACTGGGGCTGTGAGCGTGTACATGAGTGTCTTTGATGGTTTGTGAATGGATGGATGAGTCTCTGAGTGGGTCAGTGAGTGGGTGTGTAAGTGAGTGTCCTGGTGGGTCTGTTAGAATGTGTGTGAGTCTCTCAGTGGGTCTGAGTCAGTGAATGAGTGATTGAATGGATCTGTGAGTGGGTGCCTGACTGTCTTAGTGTGTCTGTCAGTGGGTGCATGAGTCTCTCAGTGGGTCTGTGAGTGGATGCCTGAGTTGATGAGTAGGTCTGTCAGTAGGTGCATGGTAAACAAATGTAGGAGGGCACATGGGAGCAGGTCCTCGTGCTAGCCCTCCCTGTGACAGTTCCCCAGTCCAGCTTGCATGCAGTCCACTACCCTCTGGATCCTTTTGTTTTGTGCCTTCTCAGCATGTTTTTCTGCATCTTCTCTCCTCCCTCCTGCCCTCTATGTTGCCTCTTTCTGCTCATTCTCCTGTTATTTTGCCTCTTTCTGTTCACTCCTGACCTTTATTCGACCTCTTGCTGCTCGTTTCTGACCAATATTTTGCCCTTTGCTGCTGATTTCAGACCTCTATTTTGCTTCTTTCTGCTTGCTCTTGACCTTTATTTTGCCTCTTTCTGCTCGTTTTAGACCTTTATTCTGTCTTCATGCTGGTATCTAACCTCTATTCTGCCTCTTTTTGCTCCCTTCTGACCTTTATTCTGCCTCCTTCTGCTCCTTTCTGACCTTTAGTCTTGAACTCTGTGGTTGTTTTGACGTTCATTTTGCCTCTTTCTGCTTGTTTCTGTCCTTTATTTTGCTTCTTTCTGCTCGAGTATGACCTATATTCTGCCCCTTTCTGCTAGTTTCTGACCTTTATTCTGCCTCTTTCTACTAGTTTATGACCTTTGATCTGCCACTTGCTGCTCATTTGTGACCACTATTTTGCATCTTTCTTCTCATTTCTGACCTTTATTCTGCCTCTGTCTGCTTGTTTCGCACCTTTATTTTGCCTCTTACTGCTCATTTCTCACCTTTATTTTGCCTCTTTCTGCTGGCTTCTAACCTTTAATCTGCCTTTTTATTCTCCCTTCTCACCTTTATTCTTCCTCTTTCTGCTGTTTTTTCACCTTCATTTTCCCTAATTTCTGACCACTATTTTAAATCTTTCTGCTCATTTCTGACCTTTACTCTGCCTCTTTCTGCTAGTTGCTGACCTTTATTCTGCCTCTTTCTGCTCGTTTCAGACTTTTATTTTGCCTCTTTCTGCTTCTTTCCTGGGACAGCTAGATGAGCTTCAAGGCCCCTCGGTCCCAGCCAGCTCACCGCCCCTGCACAGAGGAAGCTGTTGGAAAGGCAGCTCCCATTGTGAAAGAGCAATTGTTTCATCTCTTTCCCTGCCCACATGTCTGCAGACAGGGAAAGAGATGAAGCCTCTGCTTCCAGTGGGTGGGAGCATTCTGACAGCTCCCACCGCTGGAAACTGAATTCTTGCTTGTGCTGGGCCAGAGCTGTCAAAGCTCCTGCCAAGCAAAAGCAAACAGCTATGTTCCAGGGTTGGCACTCCGGGAAATAGCAGTAGCCAGCCCTAGGGGATGAAGGTCCACAGGGCCATGTATGGCTCCAGGATGGTGTGCGCGCGGTTTCCCTCCTTCTGTTTGCACTGACCACCCTAGGTAGGTGGTAGGCCCTGGGCCAAGAACAGCTGGGAGGGGGCCGTGTGATCCCATTCATTAAAAAATATATAAGAAAGCCCCAGGGACGAGGTGGTCCCTAGGGAGTGGGAGGCTCTGTGCAACCCTCACTCTATAATTTGCTTAGCCCCAGGGGGTGGTTATCCCCAGGGCTCAGGGGCCTGCGCAGCCCCCCCATGTCAATTTATTTTAAGCCCCGGGAAAGTGGTGGTTCCTGGTGCTCAGTCGGTCTGATCGCCCCGTGTTATTAAAATCAAGCCTGGGAGGTTGTGGTTCCCTGGGCATAATTAAGTCTAAGGAGGGGATCCTGTACATCCCCCTTCTTTTTTTTTTTTTTTAAAAGCCCTCTTGTCCATGGGACCTGGCCCACCCATAGGCTATAATGTAACAAGCACAGGAGACCATGCTTCTTTTTAATTTTTTTTATTTTGCCACAGATTCACAGCTCTGTTGCTCTCTCATGGCAATTTTTTTAACTACCTACTGACTCTGTCAGGGTTACAGGGAGACCCCCAGGACAATATTTAGGGGGTCAGGGGCGTCCTACCCTGCCCCCGTTCCGTTTTTAGACTTTTTTTGTGGGACTCGGCTGAAGCCAAATCCCAAGATGGCTGCCAACACTTCCTGTTTGGATTTTTAGCTACCAATCAGATTTGAGTAAGGCGACTGTTGAGTCCTCGGAGTATCTGTGTCCCCATACATATATACAAGTTTGGTTTTCTTTTATTAACTCTAAAACTACTGAACATATTTACACCAAATAACAAAATACACTCTTTCTATATCATGAGCTACTTTTCTGCCAAATTTGGGTTAATTCCTTCCAGCGGTTCGGGCTGTAGTTGTATTCAAAATCCCTATGGTAATTAAGATGGGAATACCCCTTTTTTTTACCCCCCCCCCCATTTTTAGGGCTCACCTGCTGATGCGCTTGCGCATAGCTGGCGAAGCTCTATAGTGGCTTATCCAGAGTTTAACCACTGGTGATTCCATGCAGTGCATGTGCGCTTTTTAGGTCATTGCGCAAGCGCAAGCCCTAAAAAGCGCGTGCACAATGCCACCAGCCGCCTGCCTCGCATTACCACATCAAAGGCAGCCCAGCCTCCCTCCCACAAGCTTCTCAGCGTGCGCTCTGCATTTCTCCTCCCAGCGCATTTCTCATCCCCTAATTATTCACGGCCGGCCGGCCATCCTTTCAGTTTCACGGCCGCCAGGCCGTGTCTCCTTTTATGCTCTCTGATGCTTGTTTTTTTTATATTGCAGCCTAACCATCTCGCACGCTGCTCTTGAAACAATAACCGTTGTTGGTCATGATATAATTAAACACTCTAATTATTTTATCAGGGCCACACAGAATTTTATATTTTATATTGCAGCCTAACCATCTCGCACGCTGCTCTTGAAACAATAACCGTTGTTGGTCATGATATAATTAAACGCTCTAATTATTTTATCAGGGCCACACAGAATTTTATTAAGTCTTTTGCTGGCATTTTCGTTTTTATGCTGATTGCTATTTTACACCTTTCACATGCTGGCGATTTTCCTCAAAGGAATACATTCATCCTGAATCCCGTTACTAGAGCTTTCTCCTCTTCTGCTATATATGGGTTTTAGTTGAATTTCATTGATCTCTTTTACTAATGATTTATCAAATGTGCGAGATTGTTACACAAATGTTATTTGTTTGAATTGTATTTGAAACCAAATAGGAAAACATTTAAGTTCATTGTATCTGAAAATAAAGTTTGCAGGCTTATATTAATCTACTGCACTTCCCCCCATCACAAAACAGTACACTGCCTTTGTGTTTCCTGCGCTCTCAATTTAAAAAAAAGAAGTTTCAACCAATGCATGTTATCCACACAGCTCCACCGATGCACCCACCACACAGCTCCGTCGAGGCACCCACCACACAGCTCAACTGATGCACCCAACACACAGCTCTACCGATGCACCCACCACACAGCTCCACCGATGCACCAACTAAGCTCCACCGATGCACACACCACACAGCTCCACCAATGCACCCACTAAGCTCCACCGATGCACCCACCACACAGCTCCACCGATGCACCCACCACACAGCTCCACTGATGCACCCACCACCCAGCTCCACCGATGCACCCACCACACAGCTCCACCCACACAGCTCCACTGATGCACCCACCACCCAGCTCTACCGATGCACCCACCACACAGCTCCACCTACACAGCTCCACCGATGCACCCACCACCCAGCTCCACCAATGCACCCACCACACAGCTCCACCGACACAGCTCCACCGATGCACCCACCACACAGCTCCACCCACACAGCTCCACTGATGCACCCACCACCCAGCTCTACCGATGCACCCACCACACAGCTCCACCTACACAGCTCCACTGATGTACCCACCACACAGCTCCACTGATGCACCCACCACACAGCTTCACCAATGCTCCAACTAAGCTGCACCAATGCACCCACCACACAGCTCCACCAATGCACCCACTAAGCTCCACCGATGCACCCACCACACAGCTTCACCGATGCACCCACCACAGAGCTCCACCGAGGCACCCACCACACAGCTCCACCGATGCACCCACCACACAGCTCCACCAATGCACCCACCACACAGCTCCACCGATGCACCCACCACACAGCTTCACCTACACAGCTCCACCGATGCACCCACCACATAGCTCCACTGATGCACCCACCACACAGCTCCACCGAGGCACCCACCACACAGCTCCACCGATGCACACAGCTCCACCGATGCACCCACCACACAGCTCCACCGATGCAGCCACCACACAGCTCCACCGACACAGCTCCACTGATGCACCCACCACCCAGCTCCACCGATGCACCTACCACACAGCTCCACCGACACAGCTCCACCGATGCACCCACCACACAGCTCCACCGATGCACCCACCACACAGCTCCACAGAGGCATCCCCCATACAGCTCCACCGATGCACCCACCACACAGCTCCACCAATGCACCCACCACACAGCTCCACCGATGCACCCACCACACAGCTCCACCTACACAGCTCCACCGATGCACCCACCACACAGCTCCACTGATGCACCCACCACACAGCTCCACCGATGCACACAGCTCCACCGATGCACCCACCACACAGCTCCACCGATGCAGCCACCACACAGCTCCACCGACACAGCTCCACTGATGCACCCACCACCCAGCTTCACTGATGCACCCACCACTCAGCTGCACCGACACAGCTCCACCGATGCACCCACCACACAGCTCCACCGATGCACCCACCACACAGCTCCACCGAGGCACCCACCACACAGCTCCACAGATGCACCCACCACACAGCTCCACAGATGCACCCATTACACAGCTCCACAGATGCACCCACCACACAGCTCCACCGAAGCATCCACCACACAGCTCCACCGATGCACCCACCACACAGCTCCGCCAAAGCACCCACCACACAGCTCCACCCACACAGCTCCACTGATGCACCCACCACCCAGCCCCACCGATGCACCCACCACACAGCTCCACCCACACAGCTCCACTGATGCACCCACCACCCAGCTCCACCGATGCACCCACCACACAGCTCCACCTACACAGCTCCACCGATGCACCCAACTCCACTGATGCACCCACCACACAGCTCCACCGACACAGCTCCACTGATGCACCCACCACACAGCTCCACTGATGCACCCACCACACAGCTCCACCGATGCACCCACCACACAGCTCCACCGATGCTCCAACTAAGCTCCACCAATGCACCCACCACACAGCTCCACCAATGCACCCACTAAGCTCCACCGATGCACACACCACACAGCTTCATCGATGTACCCACCACAGAGCTCCACCTGAGGCACCCACCACACAGATCCACCGATGCACCCACCACACAGCTCCACCAATGCACCCACCACACAGCTCCACTGATGCACCCACCACACAGCTCCACCTACACAGCTCCACTGATGCACCCACCACACAGCTCCACTGATGCACCCACCACACAGCTCCACCGAGGCACCCACCATGCAGCTCCACCGATGCACACAGCTCCACCGATGCACCCACCACACAGCTCCACCGATGCAGCCACCACACAGCTCCACCGACACAGCTCCACCGATGCACCCACCACCCAGCTCCACCGATGCACCCACCACACAGCTCCACCGACACAGCTCCACCTATGCACCCACCACACAGCTCCACCGATACACCCAACACACAGCTCCGCCGAGGCACCCACCATACAGCTCCACCAAGGCACCCACCACACAGCTCCACCGATGCACCCACCACACAGCTCCACTGATGCACCCACCACACAGCTCCACCGAGGCACCCACCATGCAGCTCCACCGATGCACACAGCTCCACCGATGCACCCACCACACAGCTCCACCGATGCAGCCACCACACAGCTCCACCGACACAGCTCCACCGATGCACCCACCACCCAGCTCCACCGATGCACCCACCACACAGCTTCACCGACACAGCTCCACCCATGCACCCACCACACAGCTCCACCGATACACCCAACACACAGCTCCGCCGAGGCACCCACCATACAGCTCCACCAAGGCACCCACCACACAGCTCCACCGATGCACCCACCACACAGCTCCACAGATGCACCCTTTACACAGCTCCACAGATGCACCCACCACACAGCTCCACCGAAGCAACCACCACACAGCTCCACCGATGCACCCACCACACAGCTCCGCCGAGGCACCCACCACACAGCTCCACCCACACAGCTCCACTGATGCACCCACCACCCAGATCCACCGATGCACCCACCACACAGCTCCACCCACACAGCTCCACTGATGCACCCACCACCCAGCTCCACCGATGCACCCACCACACAGCTCCACCTACACAGCTCCATTGATGCACCCACCACCCAGCTCCACCAATGCACCAACCACACAGCTCCACCGACACAGCTCCACCGATGCACCCACCACACAGCTCCACTGATGCACCCACCACACAGCTCCACCGATGCACCCACCACACAGCTCCACCAATGCTCCAACTAAGCTCCACCAATGTACCCACCACACAGCTCCACCAATGCACCCACTAAGCTCCACCGATGCACCCACCATGTTGAAAGTTGGACTGAGACCGTCAACATTATCGGCGCCCTCTTGCTCTCCTTAACCTTTTTGTGCGCGTAAAACAGCCGCCATTTTGAACACCATGGCTTCCCTGCTCCCGCCGAGAGCCAGCGCGCCTCTCCCCCACTCCTAACTTCGCCGGCATCCCCCGCATACTGACAACCCCCCTGCCTGCACCTGCCGCGAATCATAAAACCCCTCTTCAGCGCTGCTCTGCCCCAGACCCTCGTCCTGTTCCCAGCGCGACACCTCCCCTCTTCCCATTTATGATCCCCGGCCCTTTGATGCAAACCCCATTTCCCCGTGTGCCCGTTTGTCTTCCCCGTTCCCAGGCCGACACCCAGCTCTGCCGATACCAATCCCTTGCCCCTCCCCGTACAATAGAAAGCTTCCCTCCTCAAAGGACCCCCGAGATGATCAAAGCCCCCCCCCCATCCCACGAGATCCGATCGAAACCCACACACTCCGTGGATCGGCGGAATATCCAGCTGCGCGATGATCATCACCTGTTGTGAACGGGGCGGGGACTTCCACTGTAATCTTGCGTGGGAACGGGCTGGGAAGGGGGGGATTCGGAGGATGTCTTTCCGTACATCAAAGTATCGACGAGAATGTGTTACATGCAATAAAAAGATAAACTTGTGTATAAGAGGCCAGGCCTCAGGGATGCAGTTAGAGCACCTCAGAACGATACCTTCTGTCCGTTTCGTTGTGTTCTCCTCCGGAGAGAATAAAAACCTTGTTTCCTGCCTTCCAGTCTCCAGCGCCTGCCTCTTCAATAGTTTAACTTCTTTGTGGGTTCAAGAGGCGACACCGCCGGGCAAATACTTAAGGATCTTATATTCTGGTTGGTAGTGCCCCCCAATTTAGTTTCTACAATTGGCGTCCCAAGCGTGGGGCCCATCAGCGACCCATGGATCCAGTGGGAGAGGTCCTGACGACAAAGTGAACGACTGCAACGATCGGGAACGCGTCTGTCCGATAGACCCTCGTCTGACAGCCGATCATCCGAACTTCACTGGTTCCGAACAGACCTCTCTCGAGTGATCTACGGTCCTGACTGGGAACCATCAGGAGTGCCGCGAGGATAACGGAGAAGAGAGGACGATCGGGCGCTGGATTCGGAAGACAGGAAACTGTCCATGCGGTCCGGGTAAGGTCGTGTAACCACGACAAGTCGCGAAATATTTGCTTGATTGCTTGTTTGTTCAAAAATACTAGTATTGCTCTTTTTATTTATTTGGAGATTCACTGTCTGCAAACGGAGAAACAACGGGCTCTCTCTTTGCAAGCAGTGGAGGATAGGTAGGGCAGCAGCCGTGCTTATTTTTTCTCCCCCACTCAATAATCACTTGAAACTGAACTGTTGTTCGCAAAACTTTTGTTTCCTGGAGATTCCCTGTCTGCAAACAGGGAAGAGACCACCCTTTTTGCAGATAGTGAAAAGGGTAGGTAACGCAGATCTTTGCGGACCTACTCATTCTCCCCATTGTTATTTATTGGTCTTTTGTTATTTTGATCCATGAGGTATTCACTGCCTGCAAACAACGTAGAATAGAAATATTCTGTCCCGTCTTTGCACCTAGTGATAAGATAGGCAGTGCTGACTTTTTAGTCCCTCGTTACGAGCCGTCATGTCTGTCTTCTCCCCACTGATTGGTAGCCTGTTTAGCCCGGACCGCTTATTAGAGATGGACCATCCAGCCCCACTGGAAGGCACCCCTAATAAGGACATGTTCATGAAGCATGGATTGACCGCTATAGCCTATAGTAAACTATGGCATAAATATACAAAAAAGGGTCAAGAAAGTCAATGGCCCCTGATAGGATCCTTCGATGATGATAAAATAAAAACGCTAGAAACTGCCCTGGGTAAAAACAAGACAACACCTACTATGCTTGACAGCTTCGGCATGTGGCGAAAAGAAACTGAACAACGTAAAAAGAAAACTGAGAGTAGGTTGGAAAAAGAGCTGCGAAAAGCAGCCCACCTAGCTGCTCAGAAACTAGAAAAAGAGATAAAGGAAAGAGAGAAAGCTAAACAGAAACTAGAAATGGAAACACCAAGCCAGTGTCCGGTTAGAACCCCCTCCATGCTCTACCCTGATTTACCCTCGAAACGACAAGCCAACGAGGACTTGCTGTTAGGTCCTCCTATCATCTACATGCCCCCTCCATATGCCCCTTCTCAACCCTTGGCGCAGCACGCGCCACCCCCAGGTACAAACGAAGGTACCACCACAGCGTCGGCCCCAATGGCCTCTGTGCCAGCCGAACCCCTTGTGTTAAAACCCGCATCAACAACGACGTTAGACGACCATGAGACTCGAGGGGCTGGCCCTGCAAGAACAAACAGACTAGACAAAGATGAGCGAGCGGGGATCGACAAAATAGCAAGGACACTGGTAGAAAGGAAGGATGATGAAGAGTACATCACAGATATGTTCAGCTCGTATACAGGGAGTCACAGACGACATTTTACCGTACGACTGTGTTATCATGTCTTGAACGCATACGAGGACCGATATCGAGACAAAGGTCCCGAGAGCCTAAGGGCTCTGTACCGGAAGGTCGATATCGGGGATGAGGGCGAGTGTGATGTGTCGGACCTCCTTACGCGTACGCTTGAGGTTTTCCGCCACCTCACTGAACGAAAGCCGGGAGCTAAATCCGCAGCCCCCGTAGTGACCGAACCACCAACCGAGCAATCTAACACCATGATGCCGATACGTGAGGCTGCCCCTTACTGGGTTCCTCCTCGGGGTACAGGGACTCACGATGATGCAAATAACCAAGATGCGAAGGGAAGGGTAGTATACAACTGGGTCTACCAGCCATGGGACCGGCAAGAGATACTGACATTCCGGAAATCTCTACCCGACCTACGTAAAAACCCCACTGCCTTCTATACTGAATTGGGTACAGCCCTGGGTTCAACGATCATGACCCTGGCTGACATCGACTTGTTCTTCGGGTTATGTCTACCAGCTGATGTGTGGAAGCAAATCCGGAAAGTCGACCACCTTGAGCTGTTTGGACATACCTGGTCACAACTCGATGACCTGGACAAACAACGGGGACCAGGACAAAAGCCGTTGAAATCCATCCTAGACCTCCCAGATAAAATCGTAGAGAAATTAAAAACCCTAATCCCAGAAAAGAAAGTGGACTGGTCGATAGTAACAGCCTGTCGCCAAAAACCCCAGGAGGATGTATCGGAATACTTCTCCCGGTTTGAAACGGTGTTCTCCGATTACAGCGGCCAGGACATGACCACTGCAACCGGACACCATCTGTTTGTCCAGAATTATGTTAAGGGCCTATCATCGGAAATCTCCCAGAAACTACAGGCCAGCGAGAGTAGTTGGGCAGCCTCCAAACCTACAGCGATTCTCCAAATGGCCCAATATTATGAGCATCAGAAAAACGAAAACGATAGGGCGACAGAGAAAAAGAAGAAAGACTTAAAAGAGAGGGTGATGATTGCCAAACTGCAGGGGGTGACTATAGGACGAGACCAATACCGAGGAAACTACCAGACAAACGTCCCTAAGACTACATTTCCCCAGGACCGCACTCTGACTTCCTACAGTGGACGCACAGACCTTAGAGAAGACCAGTGCGCTTTCTGCAAAGGGACTGGCCATTGGAAATCCCAGTGCCCAGTTCTTCTGGAAATGATCAGAAACAAAGACCCCAGGGATGTAGCAAATGGACCGAGACCTAAGGGACAACAACGAGGGCCCCCAAATGACGCGACTAATGACAGATCAAGCAGACCAAATACGTTCGATCGACCCCGACAGAACCAATATCAACAATCTGACTATGACGACACTCACACCTTCGCATAGGACAGCCAAGGGCGAGGGAGGGATCCAGTCGAGCTCTATGTTGACCAGCAGGGCCCTTATGTCACTGCTAAGGTCCTGGGTACCAAGTCTCCATTTCTGGTAGACACTGGCGCAACACGTAGTGCGTTATCTAAACGACTGATTCCAAGGGCACCCTTGTCTGGCTCACTCATAACATCGACAGGTTTCGATGGAACGCCCTCCACCAACCCTTTGTCTGCCCCGATTCTCTTTGACGTAGAAAACAACACCACCAACACCACGTTCTTGCTTTCCTCCAATAGCCCTGACGCCATTATGGGACTTGACTTACTGAAACACTTCCGAGCGACGATTAGGTGTTCTCAAGATGGAGTTCGAGTGTTTCTTTACGACAACCCCGTTCTGCTTAGACATTGCTCTCCCCGACACATGTTTTCCATCACCGACGTTGACGCGTCCCTGCTTGACACTCTACCTCCGTATCTGTGGGCCAAAGCGGATTCGGACGTAGGGCGTATGTTAATTGACCCAGTGCACATTACTGTCCGACCAGACGCAACACTCCCAAAACTCCCACAGTATCGGATATCGCCAGAGGGCGAGAAGGCATTGGTAATGATTATCCAGTCACTGATAGACGCAGGAGTGGTAGAGGAAGTGGTTAGCAACGTTTGCAACAGCCCTATCTTGCCCATTATCAAGAAGCAGGGAGAGGGAGATGAGAAAGCATACCGTTTCATCATCGACCTCCGAGAGATCAACAAAGTGGTGGTACCCCAGTACCCTGTGGTCTCAGACATCACCACCATCCTGACCTTGATTCCATCCACTGCCACCACCTTTTCCGTCATCGACCTCAAGAACGCATTCTTCTCCATCCCCATCCACCCGGACAGCCGATATCTCTTCGGCTTTACCCTAAAAGCCCGCTCATATAGGTTTTGCCGAGCTCCTCAAGGCTACACGGAAAGCCCTAGCATCTACAGCCAGGCCCTCAAAAGACAACTAGACCATGTCCAGTTACCCGACGGGGTGGTGCTGGTACAATATGTCGATGACATCCTTTTGGCAGCCGACACCACCCCTCTAGCGGTTACCGCCACCATTCAACTCTTGCACTTCCTTGCGGAAAATGGCCACAAGGTCTCCAAGAAGAAGTTGCAATTCTGCCTACCCCAGGTCACTTACCTAGGCCACCTTTTGTCCAAAGATGGAAGAAAACTCACCCCTGATCGAATCCAAACCGTTCTAGATACCCCTGTCCCTAAAACCCAGAAGCAGGTTCGCTCCCTATTAGGCCTCACCTCCTTCTGCCGACAATGGTTACCAAACTTCAGCCTCGTTGTAAAACCACTGCTTTCTCTGCTAAACAAAGACGTCCCTTCCCCACTCCCTTGGACCCCTGAGTGTCAAACTTCCTTCACAGAACTGCGAGATGCCCTTTGCTCAGCCCCCGTCCTGGGTACCCCTGATTACAAAAAGCCCTTCTCCCTTTACACTCACGAAAGGGAGGGGTGCGCTTTATCTGTCCTGACCCAGGCCATCGGCCCTAAGCAACGACCGTGCGCTTACTTCTCTGCCACTCTTGACCCTGTCGCCAGAGCCTTGCCTGCCTGCCTTCGAGCTGTAGCTGCTGCTGCAGTCTCTATCCGACAGAGTGAGGGGATTGTACTCTCGAATTCCCTCACGGTACTGGTACCCCATGCAGTCGACACCCTCCTGAACCAAACCAAGACGCAACATCTGACGAGTGCACGACTGACTGGATACGAACTGACCTTGCTTGCCCCCCACATCACCCTGAAAAGATGCACCACACTGAACCCAGCAACTCTGTTACCCTTGCCAGAGAACGATCCCAATGTGCACCCCGTACATGACTGCGTGACTCTTACGGACGAACAGACCAGGAGTAGGGTCGATCTCAGAGACACAGCTTTCCCTGACCCCGACGGGGAGTTGTGGGTGGACGGTTCTTGCATCAAACTCCCCGATGGTACCACTTCCGCTGCCTATGCAGTCACCACGGCTCGAACTGTAGTAGAAACAGCCCGCATCGCCCAGCGATCTGCCCAGGCAGCGGAACTGATTGCTTTGACGCGAGCCTGCATCCTGGCAACAGGAACCACAGCGAACATTTACACCGACAGCCAGTATGCCTTCGGGGTGGTTCACCATTTTGGGCTCCTCTGGAGGGAGAGAGGATTCTTGACCTCACACGGCACACCCATTTTGCACGGGGATCTAGTCTCCGCCTTAATTGAAGCTGTCCTCCTCCCCAACAAACTTGCCGTTATCAAATGCCAGGCACACAAGAAAGTGACAGACATTATTGGACAGGGAAATGCACTAGCCGACATCACCGCCCGAACGACAGCTGAAAATAGAACGACAACACATATGTACGTGACCAGGTCACAAGCAGAAAACTGGACTGACGCCAAGGACACAATTAGAGACATACAAACGACTAGCACACAACACGAATTGACTGAATGGACACGGGTGGGATTGAAAGACGATGAAGGCTGCTGGCGGACAAAAGACACGAACAGATGGTTGCTACCTGATTCGTACTTGATTCCCATATTAACCATGGCACACTCCCCTGCCCACATAGGATCAGCCCCCATGATCGAACTTGTCTCCAGGGTTTGGCACAATGACAAGATCCCAGATTCCGCCAAACGCCTGGTCCAACAATGCTTAATATGCCTGCAACACAACCCCGGGAAAGGGACTGTAGTACCCCGGGGGGGATTTGGGGTCCCAAACCACCCATTTGAAGTCCTGCAGATGGACTACATCCAGCTAGACAGATGCCAAGGCCTGAAATATGTACTAGTCGTGGTGTGCGCATTTAGCAAGTGGGTGGAAGCATATCCAACCCGTGACAACACCGCTATGGCCACTGCAAAGGTTCTGTTAAAGGAGTTTTTCCCCCGTTATGGCCTCTGCCGTGTTTTATGGAGTGATAATGGCCCCCACTTTGTAGCCAACGTTATCCAGCTCATCCTAAATGGGCTGGGTATTAAACAGAAATTCCACGCAGTCTTCCACCCTCAATCTGCTGGGCTTGTCGAACGACACAATGCCACACTAAAACTTAAACTGGCCAAAATAGTGGCTACGACGGGCCTGAAATGGCCAGACGCCCTCCCATTGGCATTGCTATCAATGCGCTCTACCCCCACCCGACATCACTTAACCCCTTATGAAGTTGTCTTCGGTCGACCTATGAGCGTCTGGTCTGCCCCGAAACCAACTTCCATTCATGACGTTCCGGATGTCCTAATGTCTGATTATCTGTACAAATTGACTGAAACTTTGTCTGTCCTTCATCAGCAGGTGCAGCAGGCCATCCCCGATGCTTCCAGGGGTCCGGGTCACGCCATCCAGCCGGGGGACTTCGTGCTGATCCGAAATTTTCAGCGATCAAAGAGTTTGGAACCCCGGTGGACGGGCCCCTGGCAAGTGCTGATCACCACTCGGACCGCACTTCGAGTGGAGGGGAAGAAACACTGGCTGCACGCTCATCACTGCAAAAAGGTCTCTCCAGCCCTGGCCACGACAGACACCGTCAACACCCAAGAAGAGCTCCTGAACCAGGACCGACCATCGTTGAACTGCTACCCTGATACTGAGACACTTGAACTTTCAAAACATCCTGACCCCACTGTGCCATCTCGAGATGGGTATTTCCTGCGTCGAAAGGAGGGAGCTTCGGCTAAGTAGGCCACGGACTAGGTTAAAGGATCTCAGAACGGTGACCCAAACTACCAAGGGTTACCTGGAGAGAAGCTAAAACTAAGTCTGTGGTCCTGCCCACTACCGAGCACCTTGAAGACGAAGATGATGGAAGCGCCAGATAAGAAGATGATGGAAGCGCCAAATAAGAAGCCGACGAAGACAGCAGGAAATACCCACTACAGAAATCCGAGAATAGACAGACTCCATAGCTCAAAGACAATTGCACTCTTCATCGTAATCCTCCTCTGTTTTCTCCTCATGACTACGCTCTGGATTATGGAAGAACACGCACCTGCTCACGAAACATTCCTAACCACTGCTCAGCCTACCACCATGAAGGAACATTATCTAATTTCGCTCTCTCCTCAACTAAGAGAGAGGCGAAAGGAGTTTTGGAACAACTCTTTCGTGCAGCTACTTCACCAGCACAATCTTGCCACCAATACCACCAACTGCTGGATCTGTGGGTTGCTACCCCATGCCACTGGACATTCAATACCATTCATCCCTTCGCCCTTCTCTGTCCACGGCTCCTGCCTTGCCTGGCTGATCCTCCTGCAAGAGAGCTATACGGGCAATGCCACCTCCAGCAGAACTGCAGCACATTCTTCTCATGGGGCCGGGCGAAACAAGACAAAGACACACTTCTGCCCGCTGACCCCCAGCGACTCGATCCAAATGGACATCCCGGCTAAAGAACGAATCGAAATGCAGGTGTTCAACGATCCAACCAGACCCACCTTCTCCTATCTGCGGAAACGAACGGCTGCCACTCTGACTGTGGCCCTGACGGTCATCAACGTCACAGGCCACATGTGTGTAGAAGGACTTGGGACACAGCTGGTGGGTCGCAGCGCTTGCCGCTTTACCAGAACTCTGGATTCCACGGATCCACCTTCCTTTGTGTCATCCCCAAACATGTATTTCATCTGCGGCACGAAAGCCTACACCTGGCTCCCCAAAGGCTGGGGGGGCACTTGCTACATCTCCTTCGTCCTTCCTCCAACTTATGTGGCCCCAGCGAATCACCACAGGCAGAAACGAGCCAAAGACGTTGAGCAAGCCGACTCAACAGGGGCGCAGTTCCTCGATGCTATGAAAGGACTCGTCCCTCTCTGGGGCCCGATGGCAAACAGCCGTGCCATCCGACATTTGACTCAGGCAGTCGAGACAACCATGAACATCACAGCGGGCATCTTTGCCAACAACACTGCCGAACTCCAAGCGGTCCGTTTGGTGGCTCTTCAGAACCGCCTCGTTCTAGATGTGGTTCTGGCGGACCGTGGAGGAGCATGCCGCATTATTGGGTCCAGCTGTTGTACATACATACCGGACAACACACCCTCAGTGTACAAAGCCATCGAACATCTTCACAGACTCTCTTCGGAAGTTCACCAAGAGCAAGAAGAATGGTCGCTTGGTGGTTGGTTCTGGGACACCGTCAAAAGCTGGGGCTGGAGACTGCTCACCATTATCATGATTCCCGTAGTTGTAATATGTGGCCTATGCTTAGGAATTCAATGTTTGCCACCTATGTGTTCTTTATGTGCGAATTGTATTTTTCCCAAAACTGTGGACATTGGAAGCGAACATATGAGAGCATTGTATGATACCGAAGTTAGGAATTTGATGAAAATTGACATTGAATAAGCAAGTTGGCTAGATATGTTGAAAAGGGAGGACTGTTGAAAGTTGGACTGAGACCGTCAACATTATCGGCGCCCTCTTGCTCTCCTTAACCTTTTTGTGCGCGTAAAACAGCCGCCATTTTGAACACCATGGCTTCCCTGCTCCCGCCGAGAGCCAGCGCGCCTCTCCCCCACTCCTAACTTCGCCGGCATCCCCCGCATACTGACAACCCCCCTGCCTGCACCTGCCGCGAATCATAAAACCCCTCTTCAGCGCTGCTCTGCCCCAGACCCTCGTCCTGTTCCCAGCGCGACACCTCCCCTCTTCCCATTTATGATCCCCGGCCCTTTGATGCAAACCCCATTTCCCCGTGTGCCCGTTTGTCTTCCCCGTTCCCAGGCCGACACCCAGCTCTGCCGATACCAATCCCTTGCCCCTCCCCGTACAATAGAAAGCTTCCCTCCTCAAAGGACCCCCGAGATGATCAAAGCCCCCCCCCCATCCCACGAGATCCGATCGAAACCCACACACTCCGTGGATCGGCGGAATATCCAGCTGCGCGATGATCATCACCTGTTGTGAACGGGGCGGGGACTTCCACTGTAATCTTGCGTGGGAACGGGCTGGGAAGGGGGGGATTCGGAGGATGTCTTTCCGTACATCAAAGTATCGACGAGAATGTGTTACATGCAATAAAAAGATAAACTTGTGTATAAGAGGCCAGGCCTCAGGGATGCAGTTAGAGCACCTCAGAACGATACCTTCTGTCCGTTTCGTTGTGTTCTCCTCCGGAGAGAATAAAAACCTTGTTTCCTGCCTTCCAGTCTCCAGCGCCTGCCTCTTCAATAGTTTAACTTCTTTGTGGGTTCAAGAGGCGACACCGCCGGGCAAATACTTAAGGATCTTATATTCTGGTTGGTAGTGCCCCCCAATTTAGTTTCTACAACCACACAGCTTCACCGATGCACCCACCACAGAGCTCCACCGAGGCACCCACCACACAGCTCCACCGATGCACCCACCACACAGCTCCACCAATGCACCCACCACACAGCTCCACCGATGCACCCACCACACAGCTCCACCTACACAGCTCCACCGATGCACCCACCACACAGCTCCACTGATGCACCCACCACATAGCTCCACCAAGGCACCCACCACACAGCTCCGCCGATGTACCCACCACACAGCTCCACCGATGCAGCCACCACACAGCTCCACCGACACAGTTCCACCTATACACCCACCACCCAGCTCCACCGATGCACCCACCACACAGCTCCACCGACACAGCTCCACCGACGCACCCACCACACAGCTCCACCGATACACCCACCACACAGCTCCACCGAGGCACCCACCATACAGCTCCACCAAGGCACCCACCACACAGCTCTACCGATGCACCCACCACACAGCTCCACCGAGGCACCCACCACACAGCTCCACAGATGCACCCACCACACAGCTCCACAGATGCACCCATTACACAGCTCCACAGATGCACCCACCACACAGCTCCACGAAGCACCCACCACACAGCTCCACCGATGCACCCACCACACAGCTCCACCGATGCACCCACCACACAGCTCCGTCGAGGCACCCACTACACAGCTCCAGTGATGCACCCACCACACTGCTCCACCGATGCTCCAACTAAGCTCCACCAATGCACCCACCACACAGCTCCACCAATGCACCCACTAAGCTCCACCGATGCACACACCCCTCAGCGCAACCACAGCATCACTCAGCGCAACCACAGCATCACTGGTTCAAATATGTTCTTTCAATGTTTCAAGCTGTTTTCAAGCTTTCATGCTTTATTACAAATCACAAAAAGATGTTAATATTTCACTTCTGTTGTTGGATTTTCGTCACAATAAAAAACACTGAACATAATCTTCACAAAAGTTATTTACAAAAGTTTAAGCTATTGCCATTACAAATGAAATACATTATTTAAGTATTAATTATTTTTAAAAAATTTAAAGCCATTGTTATTTGTAATATCAATACATCTAAGTCACGTAAATACAAAACACGTTGCATTACAAATGCTATAGGTGTCACATTTGCGAAAGTTATAACTATTGGCATTGTAAATGACAAAGCTATTAATTTAACTATTTTAAAAAATAACACATAAATAAAAAAAACTCATTTATAAGACCAATAGCTCAAACTTTCCTAATTCGAGCCCTATTGCATTTGCAATGCTTGTTTTTCTTGGCTTCTGCTCGACGGATCGCGTTAAAACTTTGCATACACAACTAGAATTGCCGGGTCACTTTTTGGGGGAAATTTTGTGAAGATTCGTTAAACGGCATCAAAAATATAGTGAAGTGAAAAACCACTTTTCCAATGGAAACATGGTCCTAACTATAACTACCTAGTGGTGACTGCCAGTAAGTAATATATTTATATATATTTTATTACTGAAAAACACAAATCTACATCAAATACAAGAAATCACTGAAATGTGCTTGCTATGGTTAACAATGAACATAACAAGCACCATAATACAAACACACACATTTGAGCCGAAACCATAACTCCGTTTTTAACTGGTTCTTTTTTTTGTTAATTTTATTAGTTTTTTTTGTATGATGTACTTAATTTACATCCTCTCCCCCACAGTAGCTTAGGCCATGCATAGCAGGAGTTGGTGCAGGGCATCGTCTTTGGCCAGTGGCCAGGGCCTGTGCAGACCCTGCCTGCGGCACCCACATCCAGCTGTACACAGCTTTGTGCATGAGTGTACCATAGTATAGCAAAACTGACATAAGAAAAACGTGTTACTGTCTAACAGATTACTTGACTCAGTAAAATAACTCTCCTGGTAGTCACAAGGTCTCTTCCAGGTGATTTTACAATGCTGCACAAATTTAACCCCTTGCATTAATTCCTTTTGTTAAACCAAGTACCATATACAAATTTCCATTCCATAAACCACACATGCAGTTGGGCAGAGTACAAAAATGAATGTGTCCTTGCGTCAGGTAACTGGTGCTCATTTAAAGCGCCCAATGCCTTCCAGTTGAGTTCATGCTATATAAAAATGCACACAAAAGAATAACATTATTCAGTTTATTATTATTTTTTTGACGAAGGGGGGAGTCATGATTCACTGACGCTGCCCCTCCCACGAGTCACGTGATTATATTTATAATATCAAAATTATAACAGTGCAGGTAGGTAACATAAGCTAGAAATAACGGTTAAAAGAGGTCACTGGGAGAGGCTAGGAGATCATCTTTCTTCAACCTTTTTCTGGATTCCAGAACAATAAATTAGGAGCCGCTTTTACAGAAGGTGTTTTATGCATCTGCCAGGCCGGAGGGGAAGTGAGGTGTTGCAGACGCCATTGTGATGGACTCCGGAAATGGTAAGGTCGGGTACTTTACATCATCAATCTGTGACCTATCTGACGCTCTCCCTCAGAGGTGCCTCTTGCACATTCCTACAGAGCAGCGGCTGGTGACCTGGGCTCTGGCAACATCAAACATGAACACAGCAGAAAACTCAGGGGTTGTTATGTTTTTGTAGTTTTATACAGTGCGAACTGGACCGGAAGGTGTTGGAGCGATTTGCATGAGCATCAACATTGCACAAACACACCTTCATTTTTTTGTTTTTAGTAACGGGGAAATCAAGTGATTTGCCCAGATTCACAGAATGATGAGCTAACGCCAAGACTCCAACCTGGTTCTCCAGTTCCAAAGTCGGCAGCACAGGCCATTACTCAGAGTTCATATGATGAAAACGGTGCAATGATCAATACTGTTTACAATTAGAAACCTAAGTTCTGGCTGCACTGCTGACAGTGAATTCAGCACACAGAAGACGAATATAGGGGCATATTATTAAGACAGGCGATACAATTATCGCCGCTTTAGCGGCAGAAAACTGCCACTAAAACGGCGATAATGGTCTTGATAATATGCTCTGGAATTCCAATTGAAGCCCATGTTAGCTGTCCTTCACATCTAACATGGGCTTCAATTCGAATTCCATAGAGCTTATTATCAAGCTCATTAGCGCCGTTTTAGCGGCTGCTGCTAAAGTGGCGATAATTTTATCGCTTGTCTTAATAATTTGCCCCACAGTGCCAGAGTCGTCGTCAAATATCATTTAACACATAATTCATTTATAGTGCCAGGACTGGTCATATGAACCATGTGAGCGCTACTGCTTACCTGAGGGCTGGTAGGGCTGGCCATTCAAAAGCCGCACTGTTAGCAGTATGTAGTGTCCAGTTGTGACCAGCCTAGCTACAATAAACATAGCGGTGTTTTTATTTGTCCTCATGTTAAATACGTTCCAGTACTCCGACGTTGCCATGCGATGACGATGATAAAACACCTTAATTAATAATTAAATAAAATATTGCAATAATAACATCATTATTTAATATTGACTAGCTCCACGGATTCATCCGTGTGCTTTTGGTGACTAACAATTTGAAGTTTACTGAAGTTTTAGCTTTGAATACGTATTCGCCCGAGTTTCAGAAAAATGTTGACATTAAGCCTACGACTTTTATATTTATCTATACAAAGCCTGGTCCAAAATTCTGCTTCTTAATTGAGTCAGTATATTCCGAATAATCATCTAGTCGCTACAGATTATGCTGCCCTGCCGCCCTTCAGATAAATAAACCACATTCCTATGAAAATGTAATTTTATAAATTGAAGTCAAACTGTAGCTAAATAGTATTTTTATTTTCTGCCATTAATTACACGAGTTCTGCTGATGAAACGAATAAGGGATAATGGGCCCACAAATGCATAAATGTTTTAAATTACTTTTAAAATAAGCTACAGCTTTAGATCTGTAGTAATACAATCTCTTTCTGTAATAACCGAGGCTCACCTCCTATGAACTGCATTTGGTGTCTGGCGTAGAGTATTTGTGATAAAGTTATTCCCCATTTCCTCTAACCTGCGCTCTGGCCTTCACCTGAAGGCCAAGGGGCATATTTACAAGGAAATGGCAGTGCGCAGCGCTGCGGCAAAGCTGCACTCCAACATTTCCAAAACCCAGGGATGCGCCGTATTTAATATCACAGTGCACCCCTGTGTTTTCCCGAGCGCAGGTGCTAAAAATAGCTGCACAGACACCTTTTTGTTATTGTGCAAGGGTATCTGTGTTGACGGCAATGATTGTTTATGTGCAGGAATATCCTTTCCTGCACTTAAACAATCAATAAAGGCCATTTGTTAATTCTATGTGTGCTGCCTTCTTCGGTCAAACCGTCAATGTTCAATGATTGTTTATGTGTATGAAGGGACACCTTCCTGCACATAAACAATAATTCATGGTGTTTTGCTCTTTAAATGTGCTTCAGGACACATAGAGAAAGCAAAAATGAGGAAAAGTAAAAGTATTTCTCCTTGATGCGCCATTCTAACGCCTGTTAGGGGCAGAGTCAAAAAGCAATGGGTGTTGTGGAGAAACACCCACAACAAAACCCATGCATTGCCCCTTCCCTGCTGATACCTGCGTGAAAGGGGACCTACTTACAAAGCAGCTTTAAGCCACAAAAAGTGGCTTAACTTTACTTTGTAAATATGGTGCAGAGCATTGCGCCACCGGAACATCTGTAAAAGTGTTGTGCCGGTGGCGCAAACCTCTTATAAATGCGCCCCTAGGCATTGAAGTGTCCCGGGCTCAAAAGGTTTGTGCCTGCTTATTTTGTGCACGAGGTCACTTCCGCATTCCAGAAGAGGGCAAAGATGTTTGTGCAGGCACATATTTTAGGTGTGTTAAAAGGGGTCCAACTCATTTGCTTCGAATTGTGGCTCTGTGTAGTGGAGACGACACCCATGGGGCATATGTATAAGAAAAAGTCTGAGCGCGGGTTAGCTCTAAAATTGCTAACGCCACACTCCATCACTCTAGAAACACAGGAATGCGCCGTATTTACATTAATATGGTACACCACTGCGTTTCACTGGTGCTTAATTCAGCTGTCCAGCGCCAACGCAGGCACCTTTGCACTGTAGTGCAAGGGATAGTGCAAGGGTGCCTGCATTGAGTGAATGATTGTTTATGTGCAGGAAGGTGTCCCTTCCCCCACCTAAACAATCCAGAATGGCGATTTGTAACTTTTATGTGTGCAAATCGTCATTTTTTAAATTATTGTTTATGTGAGGGAAGGGACACCTACCTGCACATAAACAATAATTGATGGCAATTTGCTGTTTCTATATGTGTTGCACAATGCAGCACACATAGAAACAGGAAAAACTATTTTGCAATGTTAAGACCACGTTTTCCCTGGTCTTACATTTGGCACTGCCTCCTATTTAAGCGACTCTTGTAAATAGATGGCAGCATCAAAATCAATGTGTGTTGCAGCGGAACGCCCACCACAACACCCATTGCATGCCCCTTTCACACTTAGGGGCCAATTAGGATGTCGGGCGGTGGCACGGGGCGGAAAAACAGCATTTTCCGCCTGTGAGCAGCGGTACTCACGTCCGCCATATTAGTATAGTAAAACATAGGTAATTTCCCGTCCGCCGCGGAGCGCCACGCACCGCCATCAAAGTGCGCCCGCAACCGACGCGGTGGGAGCCAATCGAGACTCACCGCCGTGCCGAATGACGTCCGCCCGCTCGACAAATTAGGATGGGCCAAACAAGCAGACGCACCGCAGCGGAGACACCGACCAGCCTGAGCAGGCGGAAACCCGACAGCGGAGCAAGATAACCAAGACCTGGTCATAAACGCCATGGACCTGTTGAACTGTGCTTAAAAATGACCATCAAGACTTCATTCTGTGTTGCCATGCGCTCGGCAACCTGGTAAGGAATTGCTTTCTGTGACTCTGTTGAACCTTGCTTAACCCCCTGCTCCTCGTGGTTGAGCCTCCTGAAAAGCTACTCGTGCACCAGAGGTTCAGCCACTTCCTGTCAGCTGTTGGTAATTCAGCCTCTCATGACCAGCGACTGTGACTTGTGACCACCATCTGTGTCCTGAAAACAAAGGCTGTGTGTGTTGCACCACCAGAAGCAGACGCTCTGTGACTACACGTTGTGACGGAAGACAGAGGCTGTGTGTGTGTTGTGCAAGAAGAAACAGATGCTCTGTGACTATGCCATGTGAGCACGGAGGTCAGATCCAATGAATATTGCGCCACCTGAGGCACATGCTCCTTGACCACGAGTGTGCCACCCGAGGCTGATGAAGCACGAGGCCTAACTAGAACTGGACAGATGAGAAACTTGCATTGTGTGAGGGGGGTTGCCAGTACTATAAATATGTGTGCGCTGCGGATTGAAGCAGCAGTCTCCGTAGAATTGTCTTTGTGCCATTCTGGGACCCTGTCCTTAGCTCGAGCTAATAAATAACTTACTTCCCTCCACGGCTGGTTGTCCTGGTCTCTTTGGTAATGTATGATTGATGCAAGAAGGACCCGTAGATTCAAGGCGTTTCCCTGCGCCACTGGCTTTGACTCCCCTAGTGGGGGGGAGGGGGGTCTCCAAAAAGCCGGTTCTACAATTTGGCGCCCAACTCGGGGCGTCTTCGGTGGTCGCCATCGAGCCTGGTGGTCGTGAGGAGTCCGTGATCGAATGCTATGGGAGGCGCGCCACTGCATTGGCTGAAAATTGTCATTGTGGGCCCAAGGTCTCCGATTGCGGGATTCCTCCCTCCAGTGGGCTACCCGACTGCGGCCCCGACTGACGCACCAGTTATGGTTCCTAGTTTTTGGAAGATCGAGACCTTTGTGACACCTACCGTGAGACGGAAGATTAACGGTCAGGTAAGAGTGGGAGTGGCCCACTTCTTTGGTGAATTGTATTTTGGTTTTGGTATTTTGATTCCACTTTTGCAAAAGTCGAAGCCAAAGGGTAAGCACAGTTATATGCTGTAAATATTAGATTTTACCCATTGTTGTTTGGAACCAGGATACACGTCTAGAGATGCCTGGATTTAGTAAGTTACAGAAATGTTGTTGTTGTTGTTGTTCGCAGGACTCCGCATTGGAGGGATCTTGTCCGATTCCTCCTTTGGGGACTCCTAATCATGAAGTCTATGCTAAACATGGCGTTGGCCCGATTATGTTTTCTTTACTTTGGCATAAGTATACTAAAGGTAACACTGAATTGCAATGGCCGATATATGGTAGTTTTGAGCCTCCTGTACTAGATAATTTGGAGGAGAAATTGTTTCAGAGAAAAGTTAGGCCTGCAATGCTTGATTCCTTTAGGGTTTGGCGCAAGGAGTCCAAACAGAAAAAAATCAAACTCAAAAGGAACGAAGCTAAAGTAATGCGTATGAGTGTAATTCAGAAAGCCCAGAATCATGATAATCAGAGAATAGAAGAGAGTATAGAAATACAGGATAGATTAAATAGAATGCAGGTGGATGGATGTTACATCACGAAGAAGGTCCCCGAGAAGGCCCGTGACAAGGAGGATGACCCCCTCATGTCCTTCATGTTGAACACCCCTCCACCTTATTCTCCCGTCATGTATCCCGCTCAATTGGCCCCCGCTACTGCTCCAGTAGCTGCCCCTGCCCATGCCTTGGTTTGTCCAATTCCTCAGCCACTTGTTCCCAACACCCCGATTGTTCAGGCCCCTGTGCCCATGCAAGTCCACCCTTCTTTTCCTCTCGTTGCACCTTCCACTGATCCCGTACCTGTCCAACCTCATATGCCTTCAACTCCCATTGCGACCAACCCATTTCTTGTTGACAACCATCCAACACCATTCCCCAGTACAGAGCTATTAGCGAATGCCTGGTCAGTGGTCCGTGACTATATCCCTTATGTAACTCCGCATAGACCACCCACTCCCAGACGACGCACTTTGCGCAGACTGATGGATAGTACACAGGAACAACTCGCTATGAGTCAACAAGCCCGTATCTGGATGGAAAATGACGCTATGTACACCGCTCAGGACATATGGATGACAATGGATCAGTGGACACACATTCAACAAATTGACATTTTTTGTGAAATGTGTGACATACTGATCCAAATGTGGGAGGATTTTGTGGAATCAGGTCCACCCCCAGGTCTGTCTGACCTTCGCCATAAGGTTGGAACAGGGGACATTCAGGGAACAGCACTATTATGTGATCTAATCACGTTAGTAGCCTACAGAGACTCCTTATCTGGTGTTACATTGAATAAGGGTTTTCCAATGAGGGAGGTACAGCCTGTTTGGAGAGACCGCATTGCTGGTGCAGATGGCAACCCTGAAATACCGGCAGGTTTTAGGCAGATGTGGGTCCATGTCCCTTGGAAAAGGTCTGACGTCCTCCAACTTAAAAATCAATAGCGTGACCTGCGTAAAAATACAGCAGGTTATTATAAGGAATTGACTCAGACACTCCAATCTTGCATAATGACTTTAGCAGATATAGATATGTTAATGGGACAAGTAGTACCGACTGAAGTATGGTCCAAAATACGCCATAATGATCAAACAGAATTTGGCCATACGTGGAAGGAATTTGAGGAAGCTGACAGAGCTCAAACTGGCGGTGAGAAACCCAATCCCATGATCTTGGCCCTTCCGGCCCAGATACTTACTGCCATGAAAAAGATGTTGACACCCCACCGTATTAATTGGGACAGATTAGCTGCTTGCAAACAAAAGAAAGATGAAAGTGTCTCTGACTTTTTCACACGATTTGAAAGCACATTCAACGACTATAGTGGACAGGACATGACTTCAGAAGGGGGACAGCGACTGTTTGTGGATAAATTTGTGTCTAATCTGTTGCCAGAAATTGGGACTAAGCTCAAAATGTCAGAAAGCGCATGGCCCATCTCCACCCCGTCTGGTATTTTGACAATGACCCAGTACTATGAGAATAGGGAGAATGAAGAGCGAGATAGAACGGATAAAAAGACTAAAGACTTAAAGACAAAGGTACTACTCCAACAAGCATACCCGACCCAGACCCAAAACAGAGGTGCCCCTAAGTTTCAACGAATAGCTCAGAGACCGGCCCCCGTGACTCCTCGCCCGCCGCTGGGACCCAACCAGTGTGCTTATTGTTGCCACAAGGGTCATTGGCGTGACGAGTGTCCCTTGTTGGCCCAGAACCACTCCGCCCCCGCTGACCGCTTCACAGGATAACGCCCCCAGAGAGGACGAGGCCAAGGCGGACCTAGAACACAGTTACAGAACAGGCGCTCCCTAATGCAAGAGAATAGATTTGATATCGCTAATTATGAGGACCGCAATTACTTTACTGAGGATTATGAGCCTGAAGAAGGGACTTGGTTTTTGTCCCACTAGGATTGCCAAGGACAAGAGAAGGGACCCGTGCCTGTTCTTGTTGACCAGAAGGGACCGTATGTTCATGTTACAACACTGGGATCTACGGAAAAATTCTTGGTCGCCACTGGTGCAACTAAAAGTTCTATTGCTAGGTCCAAAGTCCCTGGGGCCCCCTTGTCTGGCGCGAATAACATTTCTGTAGGGTTTTCTGGCACCCCAGTATCTAGCCCCATTTCACAACCACTGGAACTAACGATAGGACCCCACACAGTTGATTCCCCTTTGGTTTTGACTTCCACATGTGGCGATAATTTGTTGGGTTTAGATTACATGCAACAATATACTGCTCTCCTGATGGTGTTTACATCACTATGGGCCCCCCTACCACGCACCCAGTATATTTGGCCTCCCCAGAATCCATTCCCCAGGAACTTCAAAATGTCCCTCCTACTCTTTGGGCCCAAGGTGATACTGATGTCGGCCTTTTGTCCATACCCCCCTTTTCCGTTACCTTGAAGGAAAATGCTCGGCTTCCCCGACTTCCCCAATACAAAATACCCAAAGAAGGGGAAAGGGCATTACTTAAGATTATTTCTGAACTCGTTGACAAGGGTGTGGTTGAAGAGACAAGAGGAAACGTGTGCAATAGTCCAATTTTGCCTGTTCTTAAACGCACCGATCCTTCCAAACCACCTGTTTATCATTTTGTCATTGATTTGCGCGACATAAACAAAATAGTAGTACCCCAATTTCCTGTGGTCCCAGATATCACCACCCTACTCACTATGGTTCCCCCATCTGCATGTTTCTTCTCTGTCATCGACTTAAAGAATGCTTTCTTTAGTAATCCCGTCGATGAACAGAGTAGGGATCTTTTTGGATTCTCATTGGCAGGATGCAGTTTCCGGTTCTGTAGAGCTCCACAAGGATACACAGAGAGCCCTTCAATTTATAGTCAGGCCCTCAAGGGCCAACTTGATTCCCTGACCCTACCCCGAGGTACAGCACTACTCCGGTACGTTGATGATTTGCTTATAGCTGCAGACACAGAGGCGCTGTGTAAAGAAGCTACAATGAAATTACTCCTACATCTGGCCCAGTTCAATCACAAAGTTTCCTTATCCAAACTCCAATATTGTCGACATGAGGTGACCTACTTAGGTCATCTCCTGTCGAAGGAGGGACGCCGCCTCACCCCTGAACGAATACAAACAATCAGTAAAATGCCCCCACCAAAGACGCAGAAGGAGGTCCGTGCTTTCATTGGTATCACCTCCTACTGCCGCCAGAGGATACCCAATTTCTCTTTTCTCATTAAACCATTATTGGCCCTCACACTTAAAGATGTTCCGCACCCACTCCCTTGGACAAATGAGTGCCAGCATGCGTTTGAAGAATTAAAAACAGCTTTGTGTTCGGCCCCGGTGCTAGGCCCCCCTAATTATCAGAAGCCATTCACTCTTTTTGTACACGAGCATGATGGTTGCGCATTGTCAGTGCTAACACAGCGTTTTGGTGACAGACAACGCCCCTGTGCATATTTTTCTGCAGTCTTAGATCCCGTGGCCCGTGCACTACCCAGTTGCTTGAGGGCAGCAGCTGCTGCTGCTATATCCATTCGCCAATCTGCTGGTCTGGTCCTTGATACTGCACTTACAGTTATGGTCCCTCACGCAGTTGACACTTTATTAAATAGGACAAAAACCCAACACCTTACTAGTGCACGTTTGTCCGGATATGAATTGACTCTCTTAGCCAGTCATATCACCTTCGCCGCTGCACTACGCTCAATCCAGCCACATTGCTACCCGTTGTTGATGATGACACTAGTTCTGATCCACATGATTGTGTCCTCCGGACGGAGGAAGAGACTAAAGGCCGTGTGGATTTGACTGACACACCCCTAACTGACCCTGATGGTACCCTGTATGTGGATGGCTCTTGCTTCAAACTCCCTGATGGTAGCACAACTGCTGCCTACGCCATCACCACGTTACAGACAGTAGTGGAGAGTGAGAGAATGCCTTACCAATCAGCCCAGGCTGCTGAGTTAGTGGCACTGATCAGAGCTTGTGAACTAAGTACAGGGATGGCCGTCAACATCTACACTGACAGCCAGTACGCCTTTGGCGTGGCCCATAATTTTGGGCGACTATGGGCTGAGAGGGGATTTTTTACTTCTCACGGTACTAAGATACAGCATGGTCATCTGGTCAGCAGGCTGTTAGAAGCATTGACTCTTCCTTCAAAGATAGCTGTGATCAAATGTAGCGCCCACAAGAAAATAACTGATGACATAGGAAGGGGTAATGCATTTGCTGACCAGACTGCAAAGGCAACAGCTAAAGATGCCTCTGCCCGCATGTATGTAGCTGGCCCCTCAAACTGGGTACTGGAGAAAGGGATGCATGAGGATACTATTGAGAATGTGAAGGAAATACAGGCAGAGGCGACTAGAGAGGAAAAGACTCTCTGGGAAGAGCAAACAGGCCTATTAAATGAGAATGGCTGTTGGACGGATCTGTCTGAACAGCAGCGATGGTTGTTACCCGATGCCTATGTGTTGCCAGTGGTCACTATGGCTCATTGCCCAGCTCACATTAGTGCAAAAGGTATTTGCAAATTACTAGCTCCGGTGTGGCAAAACAAGCACATCCCAAAATATGCCGAAAGATTAGTCAAAAATTGCATGATCTGTTTGATGCATAACCCAGGTAAGGGTACACCAACCCCTGCTGGGAATTTTGCGCCCCCATCTTACCCCTTCGAGGTGCTCCAAATAGATTACATACAGATGGAGGGATGCAACAATCTCCGATATGTCCTGGTGGTTGTGTGTGCCTTCAGTAAGTGGATCGAAGCCTACCCCCTTAAAGACAACACTGCTATAAGCACTGCCAAAATACTGTTGAAAGAATTTTTTCCCAGATTTGGGATGCCCAGAATTATCTGGAGCGACAATGGAAGCCACTTTACAGGGGAAATAATAAAGAAAGTGTGTGTGGGGATGGGGATCAGACAGAAATTCCATGCCGCCAATCACCCCCAGTCAGCAGGTTTGGTCGAGCGCCACAATGGAACACTGAAATTAAAAATAGCAAAAATCCAGGCTGACACAGGACTATCCTGGCCAGACGCCCTGCCCCTTACCCTCCTATCAACTAGGGCCACAGCACATTCCCGTACTGGACTATCTCCGTACGAAATAGTGTTTGGTCGGCCAGCAAATATTTGGGGAGTACCCCGTCCCAAGAAGTACTCTGACATTGAATACCCATTGTTGATTGATTATTTACATGAATTGACCACTAACCTACGTCTCATTCATCGTCAGGTACAAGACATCCTGCCACCCAAACCAGAGGGCCCAGGTCACACCATTCAACCCGGTGACTGGGTCTGCATCCGGAACTTCCAGAGAACAAAGAATTTGGAACCGAGGTGGAAACCGCCCCAGCAAGTGTTGCTGGCTACCAGGTCTGCAGTGAAGGTGGCAGGAAGAAAAAACTGGGTCCACGGAGTGCACTGCAAAAGGGTGCCTCTACCCTTACCGTACGACCAGTGGGTCAAGGAGGGCCTGGGAGAGGACGAGTGTGAAAAAGCCCCTCGCTTTGTACCCTTCAGTGACGCCAACATTGCCTGGGCTTCATCTGAACGAGAGGACGACGACATCCTGCAATCTGCCGTTCCCCCGCATCTGAGGTTACGGGGCACTCAGCAGCCAGAGCCTTTATTTTCTGACCAGACAACGCCCAGGTCCACTCGGTACAACCTCCGACCCAGAAATAAGGACTGAAGAGACAAAGGTCTCTGCCCTCTGCTTGACTTGGACCAAAAATCGCTGCAGGGCTGTGATACAGCGGCATTCCTTTTTTTTGGGGGGCCGGAGCCGGTTCAGTGGACCGGTACGGGCTAAAAGGGCCACCGGAATCACTGACCGGTGAAGCAACCACCAATCACAGGCAGCACACTAGGGAGGACCAGGTAAAGCAGACGGTGACAAAGAAAATGAATCCTGAAAACTTGAAGAGCAAAGAAATGAAGAAACAAGAGTACATGAAGACAATACGTGGCCGGCACTCAATCTGTCTAACGGTACTAATGACTATTTCACTGGGACTGGCCTGCCTCGGTGGGTAATACACGCTGCCCTCGCAGCACCTGAGCCTCCTACATCTACAGAATCGCCCCATCAACATGTGTCATTACCCACCCATGAAAAGAACAGAAGGACAGGTTTCTTTAACAACACTTTCATTCAAATGTTGCACCAGCACCAGCTCGTAGTGAACACAACAAACTGTTGGGTATGTGGGTTGCTGCCCCATACTGCAAGCACTAGGATGTCCCTGATTCCTGCTCCTTTTTCTCGAGCTGGTTCGGCCTACGGCTGGTACACTGCGTTCTTTGACGCATTCTATTCAGGTGACACATCCACACGATCCCTGGGGAAGATCAGTAGCAGACAAACATTCCACCACATCATGGCTGCAGAGTGGCCAAGCATGGACAAAGATTCAGCAGAAAAGAATGAATATGAGGACAATCATGGGTCTTTCTATCCATCAAATATCTACAATGGTGGGGGAAAGAAAAGGCTGCCACCTATCAGAGATCTCCCTGTCTACCCACATCCGGAAAATACTGTATCAAATGCAGCGGAACAGTATGGGTGGAAAAAAGTGACTGTGCTTACACACTTCAGCTCAATGGTTCGTCCCTCCCAGCTCTGGTGTCCTCGCTGAATACGTACTTTGTGTGTGGTAACAAGGCCTACACCTGGCTGCCCAAGTCTTGGTCGGGCACCTGTTACATTGCTTGGTTGCTACCCCCACCTACACAGCTGATGCAAAACACCACATCCAGAAAAGAGGTGTGGTTGATCCGGAAGACACAGCTGGCCAAGAATTCGGTGACTTTGCTAAAGGGTTTCTCCCATTTTGGGGCCCTGTGGTCAATAGCCGCAATCTCCGACATCTCACCAGGGTGGTAGAAGCCACCATCAACGCAACTGCCGGTGCCCTTAGTAACATCACGGCTGAACTTCAAGCCGACTGCCTCATGACTTTACAGAACAGAATGGTGCTTGACATAGTGCTGGCGGACCGTGGAGGGGTCTGCACATTGATCAAAACAAGTTGCTGCATTTATATCCCCGATAATGCACCAACAGTCTATCAAGCAATCCAGAAGCTCCACAAGATTGCTTCCGACATCCATCAGGATGAGGGTTCATGGTCCCTGACAGGCTGGTTTTGGAGCATGGTATCTCAGTGGGGATAGAAGATAATGATTTTCATTGCCATCGTTGCAGCCGCATTGTTCTCTTGCTGCCTTTGTGTTCAATGCATGCCCGCACTGTGTGGGTTCTGTGCCACCTCTTTGGCACAAAAACAAGTGAATTCACACCATCACAATGCCATGATGATGGTAGAGAAAGAGGTCCAGGAGATGATGAACATTGACCTTGACTGATTGTTGCCTCTGCATGGCAAAAGGAGGGTCTGTTGAACTGTGCTTAAAAATTACCATCAAGACTTCATTCTGTGTTGCCATGCGCTCGGCAAACTGGTAAGGAATTGCTTTCTGTGACTCTGTTGAACCTTGCTTAACCCCCTGCTCCTCGGGGTTGAGCCTCCTGAAAAGCTACTCGTGCACCTTGTCCGCCGGTTGCACCAGAGGTTCAGCCACTTCCTGTCAGCTGTTGGTAATTCAGCCTCTCATGACCAGCGACTGTGACTTGTGACCACCATCTGTGTCCTGAAAACAAAGGCCGTGTGTGTTGCACCACCAGAAGCAGACGCTCTGTGACTACACCTTGTGACGGAATACAGAGGCTGTGTGTGTGTTGTGCAAGCAGAAACAGATGCTCTGTGACTATGCCATGTGAGCACGGAAGTCAGATCCAATGAACATTGCGCCACCTGAGGCACATGCTCCTTGACCACGAGTGTGCCACCCGAGGCTGATGAAGCACGAGGCCTAACTAGAACTGGACAGATGAGAAACTTGCATTGTGTGAGGGGGGTTGCCAGTACTATAAATATGTGTGCGCTGCGGATTGAAGCAGCAGTCTCCGTAGAATTGTCTTTGTGCCATTCTGGGACCCTGTCCTTAGCTCGAGCTAATAAATAACTTACTTCCCTCCACGGCTGGTTGTCCTGGTCTCTTTGGTAATGTATGATTGATGCAAGAAGGACCCGTAGATTCAAGGCGTTTCCTTGCGCCACTGGCTTTGACTCCCCTAGTGGGGGGGAGGGAGGTCTCCAAAAAGCCGGTTCTACAGACCCAGCCCTCCACATGCATCCGGTGATGTACCTCCTACAACACTATCGTCAGATGGGCTGCCGCGGACGCCGTCACAGGTACGCAACTACATAAATGCAACACACAACACACAGGCCGACACATGGTCCAATCAGCACACAGACACCCTGTTGGGGGTCACAACACATCCACAAGGGCACCCACACATGACCCACCTGACAACAAGGCACCCCTCAGCATCCGGGACACACATCGTGCGCCAACCAGCAGCAACGTCCGGGTCCCGGTCACGTCATCGTCGCGGTCAACACATGCACACAATGCATAAGGCAGGGCCACTCCAAGGCATGGGCAGGGCACAAACAGCTTAGGGACACACCACCCCCAAACACACATCAACACACCCCATCAAGTCACAGGCCAGGTGCCCATCCCGTGCACGACCATGCACACCAACAAGCACTGCAACAACAAGCACAATACACACTCTCTGCACCACACAACACACAACCAGGGGGAGAGCCACTGCAGGAGTGGCTGATAAGGAACACATAACACCAGTCCCACACACACTGAAGGCTCACAATCCTTGCCAGCACATACACGCACAAACAAACACACACCCTGGGTGTAGCCACAAACACAACACACACACAAGGATGCCTCAACAAACGCCTGCACAAGAACAACACAAACACTACAGGAACACATACTGAACTCCAACAGAAGCAGACATACCCTGTCAGCCAAACTGGGGAAAAGCAATGGGAGCACAGACACAACAGGAGTACACAATATCATCACTCAGGAACAAAACACACACACCATAACACAAATCACACAAGAAGTGCATCTGGACAAACACACACTGCCACATCAAACCGACCACAAATGAACATGAAACCCTAATCAACAAACACCACAAGGTATCAGGGGATGCACATCAGGCAATGCCAAGGCCACATACACACAGCACTGCATGCTCAACAAGCAGTGTGTGCATAACAAGCACAACAGCCACACACACACATGATTGACACAACCTCATCACACACACCACAAATCAGCACTGCACAAATACAACAGCACACCCAGGAACGGAAGCAATACCACAGCCAACACCCACACATCCAACACAACAACTACACATGCACCACTCTGGGATACAAGAGCCAAGCCATCTCCACTAGAGCACTGGGCAGCACACACAGCTGAAGGGCACATGACCACTGCAGAATGACTAATAGCACAAGGACAGCACAAATAAACCATTGTGGCAATGTCCAGAGTGGAACAACACTTATGGCTCAAGAACTGCACCACAAAGCACAAGCTAACAAATGTAGTGATGGGGAAGCACACACACATGGAAACCAAGGGGACAGCTGACACCAAAGTGAAATAGCCTGCATGTCAGTAGCCGACATGTAAGCGATGTACCACACACAAATAGAGGGAGGGAAGCCCCACAATGGCAAGACACAAGTGGCAGACATAGAGGATGGCGTAACACCACACACACCATGCCATACAGGAGGAGAAAAACCACCATATGCCTGCAATGCATGACAAACACAAACACAATGCCAGTGTGGAGCAGCAGGGCCACACAGTCTATACAAACACACCCAAGACACATTGATGATCAATCAAACACAACACTGATGTGCAACTCACACACTTTGCACACTTCAAACTTACCAACACAACAAGGAGGAGTCACACACAACAGCATGGACACACCAACACACAGCACAGTGCACTACAAACAGCTCACACAAGTGCATACAATCTTCTACACAGGGTAAGACAAAACAAACAAGAGGCATACAGCTCCTGGGAGACACATGTGTGTCTCTCACAATACAGGGGCACACATACATCCACTACAAACTTACATCCTTCACACTGCACACCTCTGCTACACCCAAGACCACACATCTCATGTAGGCCATGGTACCAGGACTAAGGGCCAACACAAGATGACCATACACATACACGGCTGGGCACACATAAAGGAATCCACACACATACATCATGACATATCCCAGCCTGCTTTAAAACCTTTAAAACCTTTGCACAGCCTCACACCCTGTGCTGGCAGTGTCCCCCAACCTGACATGTGAACAGTGTAGCCAACAATAGAAAATCACTAAGAAGATAACTGCATGGCACGTAAAATAGCCATCACAGATTACATTATTATCAGAGTCAGAATGGACTGAAGATCCTGTCACCCCTGTCTAAAAATCTGATGCCTGCAAATAGCCTTGCAATGTTGAAGTGATACATAGAGCATGGGACACAGGCAATCAAATGCAAACAGAAAAAGAACTTTAATCAGCAAGGACACTGACAAAACACACAACAGAAGTAACTGCATTTATTCACATATTGCACAGATGTAGCAGTAGACAACAGCAAGGCACAAAATGATGAACAAATGCAAGATAATATGCACAGGTGAAACACAAACAGGAAGGCCAGTGTCCATAGCACAGGTGAGAGCCCAAAACAGCAGAGCAACAGGGCCAGTGTCCATGGCAGGTGAGACAGCAAGTACATAAGAGGCTGCACAGGGGAGAGTACAGCACAGCAGAGCAACAGGGCCTGTGTCCATGGCAGAGGAGAGGCCAACACAGCAGATCAACAGGGCCAGTGTCCATGGCAGGTGAGACAGCAAGTACATGAGGGGCTGCACAGGGGAGAGCACAGCAGAGCAACAGGGCCAGTGTCCATGGCAGGGAAGAGGCCAACACAGCAGAGCAACAGGGCTAGTTTCCATGGCAGGGGAGAGGCCAACACAGCAGAACAACAGGGCCAGTGTCCATGGCAGGGGAGAGGCCAACACAGCAGAGCAACTGGGCCAGTGTCCATGGCAGGGGAGAGGCCAACACAGCAGAGCAACAGGGTCAGTGTCCATGGCAGGTGAGACAGCAAGTACATGAGAGGCTGCACAGGGGAGAGTACAGCACAGCAGAGCAACAGGGCCAGTGTTCACGGCAGGGGAGAGGCCAACACAGCAGAGCAACAGGGCCAGTTTCCATGGCAGGTGAAAGGCCAATACAGCAGGCCAACAGGGCCAGCAACACACCCATGTTCTAAACAATGTTCAGGACTAGCACACCTGTATGAGGCACAGGCGTATGAGGGTGATGTCAACTCACTCCTGGCTGTCATGCGGAATTGTACCTGGCTGTGTGTCAGGGACAGCAGACCCACTTGACTGTGGTGACAGAGCCCCAGCTGATGTGGGGCTAACAGTGTCTTGGCAAGCTGGAGGGCTGTGTGGACCAGGTGGCATAGTGGCATGTGCAGGTGGAGTCATGCAGATCTCTGACACAGTGTGGGTGGGAGAGGTTGGAGGGGTGCCCTTCCACTTTTTGGGAATATGAAATGGCTTCCCTGTCTTGGGGTTGATGGGAAGTGGTGATGACACAACAGGCACACACCCCAACTGTCCCATATCAGGTGCAGACACTGGCACTACCTCTGGAGATGTGCTGGATGAATCACTGACTAAATATCGAGCGAAAAAAATATAGACTACCCAAAATATAGACTCCAAAATATCGACAGACCAAATATCGAATTCCGATCTCCAAACAGGTAAGTAACAAAATATCGACCCCAAAATATCGTTTATATATATATATACATTATAAAAATATCGAATTTCTTACAATTAATGTAAAATTAAAAAAATATTAAAAATAAATATCTAAAATATAATTAAAAATACTTAAATTACCTTAAAATTATTAAATAACTAATTTAACTTATATGAAAAAAACAATCATATCTGTTAAAACATATATATATTTATATTAACATAATATTAATAAAAAATACACAATATTATTACCGTAGGATAGCGGTGGTGTAAAAATTACTATTCCCACTCCTGGAAGTGCAACAGTAGGGAAAGCGTTGGATAGCGTAGGGGTAAAAATTACTATTCCCACTCCAAAGAGTTCAACTGTAGGGAAAGCGTTGGATAGCGTAGGGGTAAAAAATACTATTCCCACTCCAGAGAGTGCAACAGTAGGGAAAGCGTTGGATAGCGGAGGGGTAAAAATTACTATTCCCACTCCAGAGAGTGCAACTGTAGGGAAAGCGTTGGATAGCGTAGGGGTAAAAATTACTATTCCCACTACAGAGAGTGCAACAGTAGCGAAAGCGTTGGATAGCACAGGGGTAAAAATTACTATTCCCACTCCAGGGAGTGCAACAGTAGGGAAAACATTGGATAGCGTAGGGGTTAAAATTACTATTCCTACTCCACACAGTGCAACAGTGGGGAAAGCGTTGGATAGCGTAGGGGTAAAATTTACTATTCCCACTCCAGAGAGTGCAACAGTAGGGAAAGCATTGGATAGCGTAGGGATAAAAATTACTATTCCTACTCCAGAGAGTGCAACAGTAGGGAAAGCGTTGGATAGCATAGGGGTACATTTTACTATTCCCACTCCAGAGAGTGCAACAGTAGGGAAAGCGTTGGATAGCGTAGGGTGTTAAAATCTAGATCGTGGCGTAAACATTATCGGCGCCATCTTGTCTCCTTTCGGATCCATGCGTGCGCGTAAAAAGCAGCCATTTTTGAATGCCATGATCCCTCTGCTTACTGCCGATAGCCAGCGCGTCTCACACCCCCCTCACACCCTGGCTTCGCAAGCACACCCCCCCTTCGACAGCCCCCGGTCTCTCCTGCTTGGCCCTAAACGCACCTCCAGCGCGACCCTGCCTCCGAGCCACATCCCGTGCTGAACCCCCCACACCCTTTCATCTCATTCATAAAACAGGCCCTTTGATAACCTCTTCCTCCTTGCCCGATTGTTCGGCCCGACCCCAGGCCATCACTTAGCCCAACAGATGCAGTTTATTGCCCCTACAGTAGGACCTCGCCTCACTTCAAAGGAGTGGGGATTAATCAATGCCCTCACACCCCTAGATCCGATCGATTACCCGCATTTCTGTTCCCAGCGGAATACCCAGCTGCGCGATAGCCATCATGCTGAGATTAGGGGTGGGGACTCCTACTGTAGATATGTGTGGGAGCGGACCTGAACCGGGGATTCCAAAGACGCCTTTCTCCGTACTTCAAAGCATTACTAAGAATGTGTTGCATGTAATAAAGTAATAAACCAGTGTATAAGAGGCCAGGCCTCAGAGATGTTGAGAGAGCACCTCGAGAAGATACCCTGTTGTCTGATTTGACGTGTTCCGTTCCGTCGGAAATAAACTCCTGTTTCCTGCCTTCCAATCTCCAGCGCCTGCCTCTTTATTTGGTAAATCGTGAGTTGGGTGAGAAGCGGCTAATGCCGGGCAAACCTAGAAAAGGGGTAAAACGACCTGATCTGCCTGAACCCTTTTTCATCAATTGGCGTCCCAAACGTGGGGCCCATCAGCGACACGTGGATCCAGTGGGAGAGGTCCCGACGACGGAGTGAACGACTGCAACGATCGGGAAGAGCTCCTGCCCGATAGACCCTCGTCTGGCAGCCGATCATCCGAACTTCACTGGTTCCGAGCAGACCTCTCTCGAGTGATCTACGGTCCTGACTGGGAACCATCAGGAGTGCCACAGCAATTACGGAGAATAGAGGACAATCGGGCGCTGGAAGCCGAAGACGAGAAACTGTCCATACGGTCCGGGTAAGGTCGTGTAACACGACAAACTAGGAAATATTTGATTGTTTGATTGGAAAATACTAGTATTGCTCTCCGAATTGTTGGTTCTCTTGGAGATTCTCTGTCTGCAAACTGAGAGGGATAGAAGTATTCTCTCTTCCTTTGCAGGCAGTGAAGGGTAGGTAACGCAGGCTTTTGCCCCCGTTGTAATCCGTCGTGCCTATCTTTTCTCCCCCACTGATTGATTGTTTGCCCGAACATTGTTTGTTCGAGGATTGTTTTTCTCGAGAATTCCCTGTCTACAAACGGGGAAGGGTAAAAGTATTCTGTCCTCCTTTGCAGATAGGGAAGAATAGGTAACGCAGGCTTTTGCCCCCGTTGTAACCCGTCGTGCCTATTTCTTTCTCGCCACTGATTGTTTGATTGAACGGACATTAATTGTTCGATATTGGTTCTCTCTTTGGGTATTCTCTATTTGCGAATACTGCAGAATAGAAATATTCTGTCCAGTCTTCACAAAGTAGTGAAGGATAGGTAGTGCAGACTTTTGTCCCCGTTGTAACCCGTCATGCCTATCTTCTCCCCATTGGTCAGTAGTTGGTTCAGCCCGGACCGCTTATTAGAGGTGGATCATCCGGCTCCTCTGGAGGGCACCCCTAATAAGGATATGTTTTTAAAATATGGACTAGTCGCCGTAGCTTATAGTAAGTTATGGAATAAATATACTAAAAAGGATCAGGAAAGTCAGTGGCCACTGATAGGATCCTTCGATGACACAAAAATAAACGTGCTGGAAACAGCCCTTTGTAACAATAAAACCACACCCACTATGCTTGATAGCTTCGGCATGTGGCGCAAAGAAGCAGAACAACGAAAGAAAAGAGAAGAAGCGAGAATAGGAAAAGAGTTACGAAAGGCAGCCCACCTGGCCGCTAAGAAACTAGAAGAAGATATAAAAGAAAGGGAGAAAGCCAGACAAAAACAGGAATCTGAATCGACAGGCCAGTGTCCTGTTAGGACCCCCTCTACGCTCTACCCTGAGCTGACCTCCAAACAACGGGCGAACGATGAGCTGCTGCTAAGTCCTCCGATCATCTATATGCCCCCCCTTATGCCCCCTCCCAACCCCTAGTACAGCACTTGCCAGCTCCGAGTGCAAATGAGAATAACCTTGAAGCTAATGCCCCAGCCCTCACGGCCTCCGCTCCGGCCGCATTAGAAATAACATCAGATGAACACAAGACTAGCAAGCAGCCACCGGGTAGACTGAATAGATTGAGCAAAGATGAGCGAGAGGGAATTGACAAGATAGCAAAGGCACTGGTAGAACGGAAGGAGAGCGAAGAATATACGATGGATATGCACAATTCGCATCCGGTAGCCACAGACGGCATTTCATTTTACGGTTTAGTTACCACACCCTGAACGCATATGAGGATAGGTTTCAGAATCGGGGTCCTACTAAACTGACAGCGTTATATAGAAAAGTCGATATTGGGGATGAGGCCGAGCGTGACGCGGCGGACCTCTTCATGCAAACGCTTGAGGTTTTCCGCCACCTCACGGAACAAAAACCGGAGGTTAAGAGTACAGTTCCCGAAACGACTGGGTCCTCATCAGAAGTAGGCAACACTATGATGCCTATCAGAGAAGCCGCCCCTTACTGGGTTCCCCCACGAGGTCAGGGAACGAACGACGATATCAACCATGCAGATGCAAAGGGGAGGGTTGTGTACAACTGGGTTTATCAACCATGGGACCGGCAAGATATTTTAACTTTTAGGCAAACCCTACCCGATTTAAGAAAGAACCCGACAGCATTTTATACCGAACTAGGTACAGCCTTAGGCTCAACCATAATGACTCTAGCGGACATTGACTTGTTTTTCGGGTTATGTCTGCCGGCTGATGTGTGCAAGCAAATCCGAAAAGCTGACCACACAGATCAGTTCGGACATACCTGGAATCAACTCAGTGAACTAGAAAGGCAACGGGAGCCCGGAAAGAAACCTGTAAAAGACATACTGGAACTCCCGGACAAAATAGTTCAGAAGCTAAAGACATTGATCCCAGAGAAGAAGGTAGACTGGTCGGTAGTCACGGCTTGCCGTCAGAAACCCCAGGAAGACGTATCAGAATACTTCTCCCGATTTGAGACGGTGTTCTCCGACTACAGTGGCCAAGACATGACCACTGCAACCGGACAACACCTATTCGTGCAAAACTACGTGAAGGGTCTATCGCAAGAGGTCTCCCAGAAGTTGCAGACGAGCGAGAGTAGTTGGGGGGCCTCCAAACCTGCAGCTATCCTTCAGGTGGCTCAGTATTACGAACACCAAAAGAACGAGAACGAGAGGGCGACTGAGAAAAAGATAAAGGACTTGAGAGAGTGAGTGATGATTGCTCAATTACAGGGAGTGACGACAGGAAGGGAACGGTATAGAGGAAACTACCAACCAAATGCACCCCCTAGAGACCGCACACCCACACCCGGCGCTCCACGAACAGACCTCGATGAGAACCAGTGTGCGTTTTGCAAAGGATTTGGTCATTGGAAGTCTCAATGCCCGGTCCTCCTGGACATGCTTAAAAATAAAGAGACATGGCAAATGGCCCCAAAACTAGAGGGCAGGGACGAGGGCACACCCACGACACCAACAATGACAGACCTGGCAGACCGAACACATTTGACCGCCCCCGACAGAACCAGTGCCAACAGTCTGACTGCGACAACACTCACGACTTTGCATAGGACTGCCAAGGGCAAGGAAGGGATCCAGTCGAGCTCTATGTTGACCAGCAAGGTCCTTACGTCACCGCTAAGGTCCTAGGTACGAAGTCTCCATTTCTGGTAGACACTGGCGCGACACGTAGTGCGTTATCTAAACGACTGATTCCAAGGGCACCCTTGTCTGGCTCACACATAACATCAATAGGCTTTGATGGAACGCCCTCCACTAACCCTTTATCCGCTCCGGTTTCCTTCGACTTGGACAGTAACCCCACTGACACGACGTTTCTGCTTTCCTCCAACACCCCCGATGCCATTATGGGACTTGATTTACTAAAGCATTTCCGAGCTACTATCAGGTGTTCACAGGACGGGGTTCGGGTCATCCTGTACGATAACCCGACCCTGCTCAGACATCATCATACACTACACATGTCTTCCATCTCAGACGCTGACGCATCCTTACTTGACTCTCTACCTCTGTATCTGTGGGCTAAAACGGACGCTGATGTAGGACGAATGATGATCGACCCCGTGCGCATAACTGTCCGCCAAGATGCGATACTCCCAAAACTCCCACAATATCGGATATCGCCCGAAGGCGAGAAAGCATTGGTAATGATTATTCAGTCCCTGGTAGAGGCAGGAGTGGTAGTGGAAGTAGTCAGCAATATTTGCAACAGCCCCATCCTACCCATTGTGAAGAAGCAGGGCGAGGGAGATGAGAAAGCGTACCGCTTCATCATCGACCTTCGAGAGGTCAACAAGGTAGTTGTACCCCAGTACCCTGTAGTCTCAGATATCGCCACCATTCTGACCCAGATTCCTTCCACAGCCACCTCCTTCACTGTAATTGACCTCAAAAACGCTTTCTTCTCCATCCCCATCCACCCGGACAGCCGCTACCTTTTCGGCTTCACGTTAAAATCCCGCTCATAAAGATTTTGTAGAGCTCCCCAAGGCTACACAGAAAGTCCCAGCATCTATAGCCAGGCCCTCAAGAGACAGCTGGACGCCGTTCAGCTACCGGAGGGAGTGGTGTTGATACAGTACGTCGATGACATCCTTTTGGCGGCCGACACCACTCCACTTGCAGTCACAGCCACCCTCCAACTCCTGTACTTCCTCGCGGAAAAAGGCCACAAGGTCTCCAAAAAGAAGTTGCAATTCTGCCAACCCCAGGTCACCTACCTAGGCCACCTCTTGTCCAAAGACGGGAGAAAGCTTACACCCGATTGGATTCAGGCCATTCTGGAAACCCCCGTCCCAAAGACCCAGAAACAAGTCCGCTCCCTGGTAGGCCTCACCTCCTTCTGCCGGCAGTGGTTGCCAAATTTCAGCCTCATTGTAAAGCCGCTACTTTCCCTACTAGCCAAAGATGTCCCCTTCCCACTCCCTTGGACCCCCGAATGCCAATCGTCCTTCAAAGAACTTCGAGACGCCCTTTGTTCTGCACCGGTCCTAGGAACTCCCGATTACACAAAGCCCTTCTCTCTCTACACTCACGAAAGGGAGGGGTGCGCTTTGTCTGTCCTGACTCAAACCATTGGCCCCAAGCAAAGACCATGTGCCTATTTCTCTGCCACCCATGACCCCGTAGCGAGAGCCTTGCCTGCCTGCCTTCGAGCCGTAGCTGCCGCTGCTGTCTCTATACGACAAAGTGAGGGGATCGTACTCTCGAATTCCCTCACGGTATTAGTGCCCCATGCTGTTGACACCCTCTTGAACCAGACTAAGACGCAACACCTGACTAGCGCCCGACTGACTGGATATGAACTGACTCTGCTTGCACCCCACATCGCGCTGAAAAGATGCACCACACTGAACCCAGCCACCTTGTTGCCCCTGCCCGAAAACGACCCGAACATCCCCCCTATACATGACTGTGTGACCCTCACAGACGAACAGACTAGGAGTAGAGTTGACCTCCGAGACACCGCCTTCACGGACCCTGACGGAGAACTATGGGTAGACGGTTCTTGCATAAAACTCCCCGACGGCACCACCTCAGCTGCCTATGCAGTTACCACAGCCCAAAACGTAATTGAAACTGCCCGCATCGCGCAGCGATCCGCACAGGCGGCAGAGCTGATTGCCCTCACACTAGCATGTATTATAGCGACAGGGACTACTGCAAACATTTACACGGACAGCCAGTACGCCTTCGGAGTGGTTCACCATTTTGGACTCTTATGGAGGGAGAGGGGATTCCTGACGTCCCACGGCACGCCCATCCTTCACGGAGATTTAGTCTCCGCCCTGATTGAAGCAGTTCTCCTTCCCAAACGATTAGCGGTAATCAAATGTCAGGCACACAAGAAGGTGACAGACTTAGTCGGACAGTGAAACGCGCTGGCCGACATCACTGCCCGAACCACAGCTGAGAATAGGACAACGACACGTATGTATGTGACCAGGTCACAAGCAGAAAAATGGACTGACGTTAGGGAAACGATTAGGGACATCCAGATGGCCAGCTCACCACACGAATTGTCTGAATGGGCACGGGTGGGATTGAAAGACGAGGAAGGCTGCTGGCGGACAAAGGACACCAACAAATGGTTGCTACCCAATTCATACTTGATCCCCATACTGACTATGGCACACTCCCCCGCACACATAGGATCTGCCCCCATGATCGAACTCATCTCCAGGGTTTGGCACAACGATTCCCGACTCAGCCAGACGCATGGTCCAGCAATGCCTTATTTGTTTGCAACACAACCCTGGGAAAGGAACTGTGGTACCCCGGGGAGGGTTTGGGGTCCCCGACCATCCTTTTGAGGTCCTCCAGATGGACTACATCCAACTGGAAAGATGCCAAAGCCTGAAGTATGTATTAGTCATTGTGTGTGCTTTCAGCAAATGGGTAGAAGCCTATCCAACCCGTGATAACACCGCCATGACCACTGCCAAGGTACTGCTGAAAGAGTTTTTCCCTCGCTACGGTCTTTGTCGAATCCTATGGAGCGACAACGGCCCCCACTTCATAGCTGAAGTTATCCAACTAATCTTGAAAGGGTTGGGTGTAAAACAGAAGTTTCATGCAGTTTTTCACCCCCAATCTGCTGGCTTAGTTGAGCGACACAACGCCACACTGAAACTAAAACTGTCAAAGATAGTGGCCACCACAGGACTTAAATGGCCAGATGCCCTCCCACTGGCGTTGCTATCGATGCGCTCCACTCCTACTAAGCACCATTTGACCCCCTACGAGGTTGTATTTGGGCGACCATTGAACCTCTGGACTGCCCCTAAACCGACCTCCATTCACGACGTCCCGGACGTCCTACTGTCTGATTACCTGTGCAAATTGACTAAAACATTGTCTATCATTCATCAGAAGGTGCAGCAGGCCATCCCCGATGCTTCCAGGGGTCCGGGTCACGATATCCAACCGGGAGATTATGTGCTGATCCGGAATTTCCAACGGACAAAGAGTCTGGAACCCCGGTGGACGGGCCCCTGGCAAGTACTGATTACCACCCGAACGGCTCTTCGAGTGGAGGGGAAGCGACACTGACTGCACGCACACCACTGTAAGAAGGTCTCCTCGACCCTGACCACAACAGAAAGCGTCAGCACCCAAGAAGAACTGCTGAATAAAGACCGGCCATCATTGAACTGTTATCCTGATATCGAGGCACTCAAACTTGCAAAATTCTCTGATCCCACTGTACCATCCAGAGAAGGGTATTTCCTGCGTCGAAAGGAGGGAGCTTCGGCTAAGTAGACCACAGACTAAGTTGAATCTCAGAACGGTAGCCTAAACACAACCAAGGGTTACCCGAAGAGAGGCTAAACGAAGTCAGCGGTTCTGCCCACTACCGAGCACCTTGAAGATGATGGAAGCGCCAGATAAGAAGACGACGGAATCAACAGGAAATACCCGTTATCAAAATCCAAAGACTGACAGTATACACAAATCGAAGACAATTGTTCTTTTCATTGTCCTCCTCTTTTGCCTCCTCCTCATGACTTCCTTCTGGATCATGGAAGAGAGCGCACCCGCTCACCAGATATTGCTGACCACTGCACAGCCAACTACTACGAAGGAACATCACCTGATCTCCCTTTCGCCTCAGCTCCGAGAAAGGCGTAAGGAGTTCTGGAACAATTCCTTCGTGCAACTGTTGCACCAACACAACCTTGCCGCCAACGCCACAAACTGCTGGATCTGCGGGTTGCTCCCGCATGCCACCGGACACTCCATCCCTTTCATCCCTTCCCCTTTCTCAGTTCACGGTTCTTGCCTTGCCTGGTTGACCCTCTTGCAAGAGAGCTACAGGGACAACGCCACTTCTGGTCAAACAGTGTCGCACTTCTACCACGGGTTCTGGCTGAACAAAACCGGAAGGACCTCTGCTCCCTTTTGTCCTTTGACCTCCGGCTCCTCCTTCCAGATGGACATCCCTGCCAAGGAGCGAGTCGAAATGCAGGTGTTCCATAATCCAGCCAGACCCACCTTCTCCTACTTACGGAAACAAACTGCTGCCACTCTGACGGTGGCTCTGTCTGTTATCAATGTCACGGGCCTCGTGTGCCTCGAAGGCTTGGGAACACAGCCGGTGGGTCACAGTTCCTGCCACATCACCAGAACATTGGACGCCATCGATCCCCCCTCCTTTGTTGCTTCTCCGAATATGTACTTTGTTTGCGGCACCAAAGCTTACACTTGGCTTCCAAAAAGTTGGGGGGGTACCTGCTACGTTGCCTTCGTTTTCCCTCCAACGTACGTGGCCCCAGCTAACCACCACAGACAGAAGCGCGCAAAAGACATTAAACAAGCCGACTCCACTGGAGCACAGTTCCTGGATGCAGTGAAGGGACTGGTTCCTCTGTGGGGCCCAATGGCAAACAGCCGCGCCATCCGCCACCTGACCCAGGCAGTAGAAACAACCATGAACATCACGGCTGGCATCCTCACTAACAATACAGCCGAACTTCAGGCAGTCCGCCTGGTGGCTCTTCAGAACCGCCTTGTTCTAGATGTGGTTCTAGCTGACCGAGGAGGAGCATGCCGCATCATTGGGTCCAGCTGTTGCACCTACGTGCCAGATAACTCGCCCTCAGTCTACAAAGCAATCGAACACCTCCACAGACTTTCCTCAGAGGTTCACCAGGAACAGGAAGGATGGTCGCTTGGAAGCTGGTTTTGGGGCACTTTGAAGGACTGGGGATGGAGGTTATTCACATTTATATTGATACCGATCGTGATATTGTGTGGGTGTTGCCTAGGTATTCAATGTTTGCCACCTCTGTGTTCGCTCATGGCTAACTGCATGTGCCCTAAGACTTCGGACTTCAAAACTGAACACATGAAAGCATTGTATGACCTTGAAATAAGAAATATAATGGGGATTGACGTAAATTGACAAGCTGGCTAGATATGTTGAAAAGGGAGGACTGTTAAAATCTAGATCGTGGCGTAAACATTATCGGCGCCATCTTGTCTCCTTTCGGATCCATGCGTGCGCGTAAACAGCAGCCATTTTTGAATGCCATGATCCCTCTGCTTACTGCCGATAGCCAGCGCGTCTCACACCCCCCTCACACCCCGGCTTCGCAAGCACACACCCCCCCTTCGACAGCCCCCGGTCTCTCCTGCTTGGCCCTAAACGCACCTCCAGCGCGACCCTGCCTCCGAGCCACATCCCGTGCTGAACCCCCCACACCCTTTCATCTCATTCATAAAACAGGCCCTTTGATAACCTCTTCCTCCTTGCCCGATTGTTCGGCCCGACCCCAGGCCATCACTTAGCCCAACAGATGCAGTTTATTGCCCCTACAGTAGGACCTCGCCTCACTTCAAAGGAGTGGGGATTAATCAATGCCTTCACACCCCTAGATCCGATCGATTACCCGCATTTCTGTTCCCAGCGGAATACCCAGCTGCGCGATAGCCATCATGCTGAGATTAGGGGTGGGGACTCCTACTGTAGATATGTGTGGGAGCGGACCTGAACCGGGGATTCCAAAGACGCCTTTCTCCGTACTTCAAAGCATTACTAAGAATGTGTTGCATGTAATAAAGTAATAAACCAGTGTATAAGAGGCCAGGCCTCAGAGATGTTGAGAGAGCACCTCAAGAAGATACCCTGTTGTCTGATGCGACGTGTTCCGTTCCGTCGGAAATAAACTCCTGTTTCCTGCCTTCCAATCTCCAGCGCCTGCCTCTTTATTTGGTAAATCGTGAGTTGGGTGAGAAGCGGCTAACGCCGGGCAAACCTAGAAAAGGGGTAAAACGACCTGATCTGCCTGAACCCTTTTTCATCAAGGGGTAAAAATTAATATTCCCACCCCAGAGAGTGCAACAGTAGGGAAAGCGTTGGATGGCGTAGGAGTAAAAATTACTATTCCCACTCCAGAGAGTGCAACAGTAGGGAGAGCGTTGGATAGCGCAGAGGTAAAAATTACTATTCCCACTCCAGAGAGTGCAACAGTAGGGAAAGCTTTGGATAGCGTAGGGGTAAAAATTACTATTCCCACTCCAAAGAGTGCAACAGTAGGGAAAGCGTTGGGTAGCGTAGGGGTAAAAATTACTATTCCCACTCCAGAGAGTGCAACAGTAGGGAAAGCGTTGGATAGCGTAGGGGTAAAAATTACTATTCCCACTCCAGAGAGTGCAACAGTAGGGAAAGCGTTGGATAGCGTAGGGGTAAAAATTACTATTCCCACTCCAGGGAGTGTAACTGTAGGGAAAGCGTTGGATAGCACAGGGGTAAATCTTACTATTCCCACTCTAGTGAAAATAAATTAATATAATTCACATAATCATCAATTAAGCAATTAATAAAAATGTATTATCAATTAAGAATTAATTAATTACCAATTAAAAATTAATTACCAATTTATTCTAAATAAATACCAATTAATTAATTAACATATTTAATTAATTATAATTAAATTACTTCCCACCCTATTCCCCTATAAACCCACAACCCGCTACAGAAAATAAATTAATTTAATTCACATAATTATCAATTAATCAATTAATAAAACATAATTATCAATTAAGAATTAATTAATTACCAATTAAAAATTAATTAACAATTTATTCTAAATAAATACCAATTAATTAATTAACATATTTAATTAATTATAATTAAATTACTTCCCACCCTATTCCCCTATAAACCCACAACCCGCTACAGAATTAAATTACACAATAATTAAATAACATAATATTAATTACTTTAAATAAATTACAAAAATTTATACACTTTTCACACATATACTAACATAAAATACACTTTAAAAATTGCAATATTATTAAAAATTCGATATTTTTAATAAACTATATTATGTACTTCGATATTTTGACTGTCTATCTTTTTAAAATCGATATTACATTACTTACCTTCAAAAGGATAAGGATATTTTTGATATCTATATTCTGTCCATTCGATATTTTGTCCATTCTATATTTTGGACTCGATATTTTGGTTTGCCTATATTTTGGATTCGATATTTTGACCATTTACCGTGCTGGATCCCGCAGAACGCTTGGTCTGGCTACGTGTCTGGACCGCCTTTCCCTCTTTGCCAGGTGTACCCCCTACAGTGCCCTCCTTTGACTTCTTGCCAGGGCTGGTCACTACAGTGCCCTCCTTTGCCTTCTTGCCAGGTTTATCCCCTACAGTGCCCTGTTTTGACTTCTTGCCAGGACTGGTCACTACAGTGCCCTCCTCCACCTGCATCAATGGTCGTGGAATTGGGGTAGATGTGGATGGGTGGATGTGTCCCTGTGCTCTTCCTAGGTGTACCCCTGATATGCAACACCTCCTCAGTGGGCACAGGCACTGCATGGGTAGGTTCGTGTGATGTTTTAGTGACAGGAGAGTCTTTTGCTGGTGATGCCTCTGCGGCATGTGAGCCTGATGTCTACCTGATTGCTCTTCTGACCTTGCTCTTCCCTGACTGGCTCTTGCCTGTGCATTCTAGGGTGGCCATGCTCTTCAGTGGGGATGGTGTCTGTGGGCGGGAGTGTTTGGCTTGTGTCTGTTGTGTGCTCCTTGTGCTGTACCTTTTCGCTGACGCAGGCGAAACGTGCACACTGTCATCTGATGTGGCCACTGATTGGGGGGTGGACAAAGGCACCTGAGCTGCAATGGGAGCATGTGCCTGTTGAAGGGCTGACGTGACTGTGGATGACAACGCCTGGACTGTACGGTGTAGCCCACCCACGTCAGAGTGTATGCCCTCCATGTATGCAATCACCTGGCCTAATTTCTTGTCATGGTCACTGAAGGCATTGAGCAGTGCAGTCTGGCCCACACAAAGCTGGCGCAGGAGCTCTACACACTCTGCACTGAGGGCAGCAGGGGGGACAGGTGCAGGGGCAGCGGTGCCAGGTGTGAATGTGACTCGTCCCCTCTTAGTGACACGGATGCAGAGGAAGTGGATGGGAGGTGGGGACTGGCCGCTGGGTGGTAGATGATGATGCAGACTCCCCATCCCCTGTGCCTGCCAACATGGATACATCCCCGCTGGCATCAGATGATGTGGTACTCTGTGTCTCAGCCACGGATTCCTCCTGCATACTTCTGTCCTCATCAGATGCGCTGGTGGGCTCTGTATCACTGGCCTCCGCTGCAGCTATAGTGCCACTCTCGCCACCACTGGTTTCTGGCTCATGTTCCTCCGTGGTCTCTTGCGAATCTGCATGAGAGAGAGATACAGGGTTGTGTAAGTGTCATCATCTGGTCACACAATTTTAAATCAATGCAGTACAGGGGAGCCCCAAACCAACATGGTAACCACCACACCCTGCAATCACTGTGCAGCAACACACTACATAGACCACAACAGTGCCTGTAACGCAGAATAGCTGCCATGAATGAGCCATGTTGATGCCACACTGCACTACACCCTGCCCGTAGATGGAGTGTCCCCCCACCCCCCAACTTGCCCTGCCCTAGGGACATGATGTGGGCACAACACTTATTACCACTGACAGACCTTCCGGGAACAGGAGGGGACAACACACACACCTATTATGACATTATATGCCACAATGCCTAGTAGGCCATAGCAAGCACCATGTGGTAATCTGGGGCATATTGTTGTCAGATGTGTGGGCCTCACCGATCATGGTGCATGCAAAATAGGCATACATGAAGTCACACTCAGAATGTTGACACTGCAGTTCACCCCATGATAGATTCCCCACACTATCCCAATGATGAATGACCATGTGGAGCCTAACCCATCTGGCAATGCGAAAGTACAGCAGGGAGTTTCTGCTTAGTAAGGCCAGGGTGGGGCAATGCCTGATACAACCTCACATCACGGCAGCCACTCACATTACACAGCAGATCACAGCAACACACGCACATCACATGGGTCACAGGCCCTGTACACATGTATTCACTGCCAGCAAATATCACCCTCCCCACATACTCACCAACCCAGCCTTGCTGCTGATGCTCCTTCAGACGTGCATCCAGGTCTGGATGAGTCACTTCCAAGATGCAGCACATCAGTGGAGTCATGCTGCGCAGTGCCAAACGCCCTGTGCGTGGTAGCATCCCCAAGGTCATCTCTGCCACTTGCTTTGCCAGCCGGCTGATGTCGTCCCACCTCTTGTGACAGTGGGTGCGTCGTCTGTTGGAAACCCCCAGCGGCTCGCATCTTTTCTGCAATGGCCCTCCACAGAGCCTTACGCTGGTGTACCTTGAGCTGCAGGTATGAGAGAAAAGACGGGTAAATGACCAGTTACATAATGTCAGATACCAACATCTATCAGTACAGTAGCAAGACACAGACTCAGGACTAATTGTAACCTCTCTCCCTACAAAACTGGGAGACCCCTCACAAGGGCACTCTGCATGGCCCAAACATTTGTGATTGCATGCACACATTGGGGCATATAGGCTCCATGATAATCTCACAAATGCAGGATGCCTCAACACAATATGCATCGACAGAAGTGTGTAAGTCTGAAATTATACAGGGCACAGATGGGGCATATCTATTATTCAGTGTGAAGGAACAGGAGCAAGGAGCATGTAAGTCTGGTGATGTTTTATCGTTTGGGTGGGCAGGCACTGAACCTACTCTCTGGGTCACACTGACTCAGACTACAGGGTCACACTGAAATATTCACACAAGAAATTACTGTCCTGGCACCTACATGGCTAACATTCGTTGGCTCTGTATGGCTGACAATGCAACACACCCCACTCACACATAAAAGTACAGGCATGGAAAAGAGTGACATTGGGACACACACACTCCCTCGCCCTGGAGACAGCTTTCTGTCAGTGTTCGACACAACCCCACACCCTCTGGCATATACTGCAGCTGCACAACTACACATCTGACACCCCCCTGCCCTACAGCGACCTTCATGGAGACTTACCACTACATTGGGACCACCAAACAGCCTTGGGTACTGTGCCAGCACCTCGTCCACAAGGACCTCCAGCTCATCACTTGTGAATGGACTGTCACGGATCTTCTCTGTCCTTGCCATCCCTGTGGACACGGAACACCTGTGGTGGAAGTGAGTGGTGAGGGGTCCCAGGCAGCAGGCTCTTCAGGCAGCAGCAGGAGGGGGTCCCAGGCAGCAGGCTCTTCAGGCAGCAGCAGGAGAGGGTCCCAGGCAGCAGGCTCTGTGAGCAGTGGAAATGTGAGGCTCACTCCCACAGATTTATAGCCCCCTGGGGTCGTTTGGAAGCTGCAAAGCAGCAACAATTGGTTGTCCAGGTCTGCCTCTATCAAAAGTATCCAATGACCGCCTCCGCGGTGGCGGAGCACACCTTCAGCGATTTTCAAATCTGCATCATGCCACCGCGATCATCGCTCCCTTTGGCTGTAGGCAATGCTCCTTGGCGGTAATGCATCGTGGGTTACCGGGGTGCGCTACTGCGATGGTGCATCATTCAAAAGAATCCAATGACTGCCTTCGCGGTGGCGGAGCACTCCTTCCGCGATTTCCAAATCTGCATCATGCCACCGCGATCATCGCTCCCATTGGCTGTAGGCAATGCTCCATGGCGGTGGTGCACCGCGGGGGCCAGGGGTGACTTACCGCGATGGTGCATCATTCAAAAGTATCCAATGACCGCCTCCGCAGTGGCGGAGCACACATTCCGCAATTTTCAAATCTGCATCATGCCACTGCGATAACCACTCCCATTGGCTGTAGGCAATGCTCCATGGTGGTGATGCACCGCGGGTTCCCAGGGTGCGTTACCGCAATGGTGCATCATTCAAAAGTATCCAATGAACGCCTCCGCAGTGGCGGAGCATGCCCACCGCCATCTACACATGTCCATTTGCCAATGGCTACCGCACTTCTGAAGGGGGTGGTGCTGGTGTCACACCACCGGGGCCAGGAGGTGGGTACCGCGATTCATGCGGCGGAGCATGCCCACCTCCATCTACACATGTCCATTTGCCAATGGCTACCGCACTTGTGAAGGGGGTGGTGCTGGTGTCCCACCTGGCCCACCAGGCGATAGGTACCGCCATTTTCATAACATTTAATGGCTATGTCCATCGTGAACACTGTATCAGTACCCAGCAGCAACATGGGGAAGGGCACATCATTGTACACACAATGCCATTCTTCCATGTCATCCACAGGTGGACGCATGTTCTGTGTGACACACTTTGGTCTGTGGTCCCTGCCATGTTAGTTATGCATTTGATGGTTGATGATGCTTGATACTCTTGAGCTGGTGTTAATGATGTTGAAGAAATCAATGTGTTGTGGGTCAGTGCTGACCTTGACAAGGATTGTGTCACTGTATGGTATCGTACCAGACTGGTGCTTTCACACCAGCTCATGCACACAACTTAAAGTTTTCCTGCTACTGTGATCATTGTGTTGATGGATGTGTGCAGACTTTACATGATGCATTGAGGCGTGACAGGTACAGCAGATGGGTATGATACAGTCATGGTATTTCAGACACATTGGCGGATGTTACAGCACCTGGCGTGCACATGTGAAATGTGTGGTTCAGTATGTGTGCATTCACATTCACCAATGTGTTTGTGGCACTTGTGTATTGTATAGTGGAGAGGTGTGCCCTCTGTGTGTATCTGTGTGTATCAAAAGGCCACCCATGTAACCTGGTGTGCCATGCATCTCTCAGGCAGTCTTTGTTTTTCCATGACATTGTTGATGGTATGTGCTGTGGCCATCTCATGATGGTTGTCACTGACATTTTCAAATTTACATCTCAACTAGGAGGAGGCCAAATCTCATACGTCACCTGACAGTGCTGGAGGACATGGAGAATGTTGCAATAATTCGGAAATTCCGCCTGGACAGACCAACCCTGAAGATCCTGTGTGATATTTTGGAGCCCCACCTCTTGGCCCTTTTGGATCTTTTGGAGCCCCATATCGCGCCTTGATGCCCTTTGGGGCTAAGTTTGCGCGTTATAAAACTCCTTTTCATTTCGTTTAATTTCACCTGCAGCCTCGCCGTCACTATCCAACTGCATTCACACCCACATACAAGGTGATGGCAGCCCTTTACTTTTTTGCAACTGGTTCCTTCCAGGAGACCGTGGCTAGCGCTGGAGGGATGCCGCAGCCCATGTTTAGCCAGGTGCTGAGGGATGTTCTTGCAGACATGATGCTCTATAGGAATCGCTACATTCATTTCCCTAGGGGAGCAGAATTGGCCGGTGTGAAGGGTGACTTCTATCCCCTTAGGCGCATCCCACATGTTGTTGGTGCCATCGATTGTACCCATGTAGGTCTGGTGCCACCACAGGCAACAGAGCACATTTATGGAAACCGTAAACATTATCATTCTATCAATGTGCAGGTGGTGTGCCTTGCGGACATGACCATTTCCCATGTGTGTGCAAGATTTCCTGGCTCTGCACATGATTCGTACATCATGAGGAACAGCATGGTGCCACGGATGATGGAAAATCTACATCCCAAGGGTGCTTGGATTGTGGGTGAGTATGCCTACTGATATGGCGTGCTGTGTGTTACCTGGTGCACTCTGGCTGTGCAACATTGCAATGGGTGTTTGTCATTCACAGGTGACTCTGCATATCCCAGTAGACCATGGCTGTTGAGCCCGCTAAGGAATCCCAGGACCTCGGCTGACATCCAGTACAATGAGGCCCATGGCAGGACCCGACGTGTAATTGAACGGACTTTTGGCGTGCTGAAGTCAAGATTCCGCTGCCTTGACAGGACAGGAGGTGCACTGGCATACTCGCCTGGGAAGGTCTGCAAGATCGTTGTGGCATGCTGTATGCTGCACAACCTGGCCATCCACAAGGAGATCCCCCTGCTCCTGGACGATGGTGAGGAACGAAGGCCACCACCTGCTCAAGGACCTGAGTCCAGTGATGATGACAGTGGAGAGGAGGAAGGAGTTGACCTGCGCCAACAGCTCATCGACCGCTACTTCACTTGAAGGTGGGTGACGAGGTACGACGTGTACATTGTCTGGTGTGGTTGCTGTTGTTGTGAAGGGCTATGCACGGATGTAACAGACAGGCACACGTTCAATCACCTGTGTGTGGTAAATGTGACATTGACGTTCCATATGGGGACGTATGCTGGATTCTATTTGTTCACACCTGCAGCCCATTGTCTTGTATGCCAGTAGTGCCTTGTGTATGTTTTGTGTAGTGTTCTGTCTGTGATGCCACAATGACACCAGTGACTGTTGTTCTGTTGTGTCTCCCTAGGTGCTTCAGAATAATCCTGCCCTACATACTGTACATCATTTGAACACATCATGGACATTGTCAGCACTGTAAATATTGCACTAAAAACAATACTGCACAAAACCTGGTGCGTCAGGTATTTTATTTGTAAAGTGGACATGTGATTAGTGCGTGAATATTTACATGAAGGTAGGGAATGAGCAGTGAGTTGACAGTCATGGTCGATGAGATGCAAGAGTAGACACCACATGGATGTGGTGACCCAGTCCAACAGACAAGTGCCATTGCCAAGGAAATGTGGGGAAAGACAGTCCAAACAGTCAATGCAGTGGGGAAGAGGGTTGCCATCAGGGCTGGCTCCGTGACTGGCGTGTGGCAGGTGCTTTGCCTCCGGAGACTCCCAGGCTCTTCTTTGGACGCCCCCTTGATCTTTTTGGCAGTGGGGGGTCTGCTGACTGGCCAGCGACGTCAGGGGACTCGCCCCTCTCTGTTGGCGCAGGGGAGGATGGTACACTGTCATCCTACGGCACAACAGGAGGGGGCGGAGGTGTTGGTTGGGACACAGGCCTGTCCCTCTGCAACGCCACTTGCTGGCCCATGATGTCCACCATCTGTCCAAGGCGGTTGTCGATGGACCTCATCAGCAGGATGAGCTCCCTTAATAGTTCATCAGACCGGCCACTTTGTCCCTGAACCTCTTGGTATGCCTCCACAACTCTGGTGAAGTGATCCAGGGATGGTGTCCACTCCTCCCGAGGTCTGGTGGTGACCCTGGCCATCCCACCTGCCCTGCTACCACGGACCTGTTGCCTCGGCATGCTGGGTCCACGCACACTCTCTCTGCCCTCCACAGTTGTTGGTGTGGCCTGGTCATCCCCTGGGACAGGGAGGGTGCTGCAGGTGGTACTGGTGGTACTGGTGGTGATGGTGGTGGTGGTGGTAGTCGTGGTGGCGGTGGTTGAGGCATAGGTCGTGACTGCAGGGGTCTGCTGTGCTGTTGTTATTGCAGCAGACGTGGTGGTGGGGAGGATGGGGTCTTGGGACCTGTGGGTCTGTGGCACCCCAGATGGGCCGGCCTGGAGCTCATCGTCCAAACTGTCCTGGGAGTCAACATCTGAGAGTCCATGCACCGGGGGTGGAGACTGGCTCTGCTGTTCGTTGTTGTGGTCCTCAGCAGTGAGTTCTTCATCACCTGTGAATTAGATGGGTAATGGTCAGTGTTGGGCACTGTGCAAGTATTGTATCATCTGCGTATCATCGACTGTCTGTACACTACACAATTTTGAAGTCTCCACTAGTATTATTCATTGCAACACTGTGTGTAATTTCATAGTGCAGAGGAACATCATTTACTCATACATGTCAGGTGTCAATGCATTGCATGCAATTGTTGCTGTGTGTAGGGATGCAGGTCTCACACACACACACACACACACACACACACATCAGGAAGAGTTAAGATGGCTACCTACCTGTTAGATGAGGGTGAACAGTGCAATGGCTGACACGTGCTCCTGGGTGGGGGAGGCCTCCATGTTGCTGGATTGTGGGACAGGGGGCAAGGTGGGAGTGGTAGTGCAGGCTTCCCTCCAACAGACAGACATCACAAGCACGATAGCTACCTACCTGTTAGATGAGGGTGAACAGTGCAATGGCTGACACGTGCTCCTGGGTGGGGGAGGCCTCCATGCTGCTGGAGTGTGGGACAGGGGGCAAGGTGGGAGTGGTAGTGCAGGCTTCCCTCCAACAGACAGACATCACAAGCACGATAGCTACCTACCTGTTAGGTGAGGATGAACAGTGCAATGGCTGAAACATGCTCCTGGGTGGGGGAGGCCTCCATGCTGCTGGAGTGTGGGACAGGGGGCATGCTGGGAGTAGTAATACTGGCCACCCACCCCCAAACAGTGCTCCAATACAAGATGGTGACCTACCTGTAAGTCTCTTTGTTGAACAGTGCAATGGCTGACACATGCTCCTTGGTGGGGGAGGCCTACATGCTGCTGGAGTGTGGGACAGGGGGCATGGTGGGAGTGGTAGTGCAGGCCTCCCTCCAACAGACAGGCATCACAAGCAAGATAGCTACCTACCTGTTAGGTGAGGGTGAACAGTGCAATGGCTGACACGTGCTTCTGGGTGATGTTGGGGGAGGGATCCATCTTGGTAGGCTGTGGTACAGGGGATATGGTGTGAGTTGTTGTACAGACTTCCCTCCCCCATACAGGCCTCCTAAGCAAGATGGCTAGCTACCTGTTGGGTGAGGGTGGACAGTGTAATGGTATTTGGGTTGTGCAAGGAAGTACTTCTCAGTGTGTTGGTTGCCATTTGTTTGTACTTACCAGCCTCCGTTCCCCCGGCTACTCCTGTGAGACTCTCAAGATGCAGTATGGCAAGCACCTTCTCCTTCCATGGTGTGAATGTTTTCTGTGGGATGGGAGGGCCACTGCCAGTCACGTTCGCCAGCTCCCTGTTCTTGCTCCTCTTTTCTTTGACAACCCTCTTGAGATCATGCCACCGCTTCATGATCTCCATCTTGGATCTTGAGGTGGTCCCTACTGCATTGACCCTTTGTACTATCCTTTCCCACATTTGTGTCCTCGTGGCTAATGGTGTCTGTTGGACCAGGCTACAAACAGTAGTGGCTCTACTCTCACTATCTCATTGACCATGACTGTCAACTCACTCTCTGTGAATTTGGGCATTTTCTGTGATGTCATGGTGTGCGGTGGTTGAAGTGTTTGTGGGTGCAGGTGTGTGGGTGGCGGTTGTGGTGTTGGTGTGTGAGGTGTGTTGTATGCTGGGGGATTGTTGGTGCTGGTGTGATGGTGGTAGTGATGGTGGTGGTGGATGTGTGTGTGTGCTGTGCTCTTTTGCCTCTCCTGTCAGATGTGGTGTATGGCCTTCTCTTCTGGAGTGTTGCAAAGGATTGTGGTCAGTGAAGGTGGTGGTTTTATACTCAGCTGTGTGGGTGTGTCCAAGTGGAATTTGGCTGTCAGGTGTGTTGTGGGAATTGTCCTGTGCTTTTATATTTTTATTTGCATTATTTTGTTTTATTTGTATGTGTTTTATGTATTTGGAGGGAATGGCTACTTTGATTTGTGCAATGTTTACCATCACTGCGGTGTTTTGGAATCGTCTGCCATATTTTGCATGTACCAACCACTGCGGTGGGTATGCTGCCGCTCTTCCGCAATCTCTCCCATTCACTCCTGTGTGCGACCATGGCGGTCGGTAGCAGCGGTTCCGACCGCGACACCCTCGGGGATATCCTAATTTCCCGTGTGGTGTCTCCGCTTTCCTTGCGGCGGGTTGTTGCTTTTCCGCTGCTTTTCCGACAGCCGCGGTCGGTTTTTGGCCGTCACCGCCAGCGTCGGACGGTTTTGCTTGGGCCACTACTGCCGCGGTCGGTCTTTGTTGGCGGTTGATCCTAATTTGGCTGTCGGTTTGCCCGTGGCCTCGGCGGGCGGTTGTTTCCCGCCTCCATGGCGGTAGGGGTGGTTTTCCGCCCGCTATCCTAATGAGGCCCTTAGTTTAGTCGCTATTATAAGGTGGTGGTACTTACTTTTCTTTTGTGTAGTCTTTTTTTGAATGTAGCAGGTTTCTCTTTTGCTGAAAATCTGGCTGAGTTTCCCCTTCTTCACGTTTTGTGGTGCAAAGTGTTATCTAGTTGTTTATTTGCTTTCTTTTTATAGTGTTTCTATAATGTGTTGGTTGTTTTCATTGGTTGGCCTAATTATTTGGTGTTTGTTATTGGTTGCTTGAGAGTTTTTGAATTTTTTGTCAGTAATGTGGTTTATAAGGAAGATGCCAATTACCTTTTTTTTTTGGTGTAGCCTTTTTATTTTAATCTTTTTTTTATAAATCATTTCTAGTGTGAGATGTATAATGTTTTATATGTTAATTTGATGTGAATGTATTGTATTTTAGAAATGTAATTTTATGAAAATTTTTGGATGTTTATTTACTCAGTGATTATAGTATGTTTACTTTTATATAATTATGTTGAGTTATCTTAATATTTACCATGGTATTTTCGTTAATTATTGTGTTTTTTATGATGTATAGAGAAGTCGATAAAATGTTTTTCTTTATTTTTGTGGTCTATATTTTTGTTTTCGATATTTTAGCTTATGTCTTTATATGTGTTGACAGTCGATATTTAATGTTTTCGATATTTTTTACTTTCAATAATGTTGGTATCGATATTTTTAGTTGCGATATTTTGAAGTCGATATTTGTGTAGCTACTTGTTTAAGTATTTGTAGTCGATATTTTTGTATTTGATATTTTTACTGCTATATTTTGGTAAGTCGCTATTCGGTTTGTCGATATTGTTTCAGTGATCCGTACATGTCGTATGACCGGCTACCATTGACTTCTATGGGAGTCCGAATGAATCGAGTCCGGCAGCATACTTCCGCATCGTACTCGCTCGGTCGGACTGCAGGGGTCCGGCTCGGTTGGAGAACACTCTGGATCCAGCTCGGTCAAGGAGCTTTCCAACCCGGATCGGAATCGGGCCCTTAGTGTGACATTCAGATTTTTTTTATTGCTCTGGACCGCTATAATAACCTTGGTGGTACTGAACTGGAAACAATAAAAGTGATGCCCACTTGCTGGGAGAAATCTCCCAGGGTGTCAGGTCCGATAGTTTTTTGCTTACAAAAAATAAACTCCTGTTTTGGGAGTTTGTTTTTGATAAACAAATACCTTTGCTGAGCTGCTGCATTAAACATGGGAGTCACTCAGCAAATCTACAGTGTCTTCGTAGGAACCGTGGTGGTGGCTTCTCTTAAGGCACAGAGATCTCCACCAGGAAAGGCGAAGTTCTCTAAATATGCTGGGTGGTCATCCACCAGGGTGGAGCAGGTTATGACCTCTACTACCCTGGCAGTACAGTGGAATGTGCACCTAACTCTAAACAAGGCCTTATGTAATCAATCTAAAAACAGCAGTTAATAGGAGAGCCACTAAAACTAAAACATGGCACAATCCTATCAGATGAGTTGATTGCATGTGCTTTCACTAATATCAATGCTAATAATATTTTAGGTGTTTACCTTTTTCAGCCTTTGCCTTTCTACAGTTAGCATATTATGTGTTTCCCTTCACTTTTATAAAAAAACAAAGTACCTCCTTTTGAATGTATTTTAGTTACTCAAGGTGTATGCACGGGCTTGCCTTGCCCTGCATCACTAGGTGATGCTGAATACACCTCTTTCTCCACTAATTTTCTGTCTGTGCATTTATTGGCACTTCACGGGTCCCATGCACCACTTTCACGAATGACTGTGACATAACATGAGAGATATGATATTCAAAATGGATTCTGCACTGCACATGGGAACTGCTCAATACATCAGTCCTCCATTCACACTAACATCAATCAGACTGTGGATCAAGAGGCACACAAAAGTAACAGCCCACATCAAGCTGATGCCTTCAAATAAACAAACATCCAGAGACTACCATTCATTGAGTCCGCCCTCTTCCTACCCAGCATTCACTTTCGGCGGCTCTTCTGTGCCTGGGAAAACTCTGAACTCTTTGCAATAAGTTCAGAGACACTGATCAGCCGGTGAACTTTCTTCCGAACCCCTGACCCTGTGCTGCAACTTAAGGAATGCCAATTGACCTACGAACTTAAGCTTGGAAGACCAAATGTGATCCGGGATGTTGCAGAAATGCATTCTCCATAATTCTCCAGGTAAACCAGGGTTGCCTGACAAAATAGCATAAAGCACAGATAATTGAAACCTTTAAATTAGGAAGACCGTCTCTCTTCCCTTGAATTTCCAATTTATGTTTTCTTTGTAAGAATACACTGTACAAACATTTATCTAGTTTCAAAAGCCTCTTGCACATTGCCATCACACACCAAACATGCATCGTGTTGATATATATGCCATATTCTTACTATGGACTTAGCATGGACATGGGTATGGAGAAAATTATAAGAATATTTTTGGGGTTTTGCTTATCATTTCAATAGATATAGATATCACTCACTAAGCAACATGGTTATTGTCAGTTATTATATAATACAATATGCATCCAGTGAGCAAGCAATGCATCTATGCAATCAACCCACCTGGCTGCTGAGTGTTGGATGTGGGTTCGGTGAGACATAGCAGAGGACTTTGGCTGAATGTTTTATGGCGAGACAGAGATGATGTATGTGAGAGGTGAGAGGGCGGATGCAGATTAGAATGGCTTCGGTCATGCAGCGAGTATGTATAGTAGAGTACCGGTCACTGCCTCTCCATCATATTCAATATCGTCTTGAATGTTCAAATTCTGTAGAGTACTGTTAGTGTTATTGACAAAGTAGGCAGAAAATAGGACATGTCTTTGGACCTAAGCTGACTTTTGAGCCTGACCCACAGACTAGGTACATAAGGGGAAAGATGGTCAAAACCTTGCACTATTGACCAGTCCCAAAGTTTAAAAATGATATTAGTGCATGGAAATGCTAGTTCAACATAGTTGTGTTTTGTGAGAGAGCTTTATTTGTGGACGTGCTCTGGTAGCGATGGCTTGAATATTGGCCAAGGTAGAGTACTGTCACACTCAAGCTTCTGATGATTGCGCCAGTAATACTGAGCGTTATGAAATGTATTATAAATCTTCTTCACAAGATTTAGGAAATTGCTGCCAGCGACGCCCTCAAAGAGGCAAATGCATAGAATGGTTGATGTTTCTCCACAGTTGATGTAGCTTTCAGTGGTAAGGCAATAATAGGTCTACATCGAGAAGGTAAAATGCAGTATATTCAACTTGGAGAGACAGGGCAAACAATGTTATATTGAGTCAGAGGACAGGGCAGCCATTAGCGCATCCACTTTTCATCACTGCTTCCAATACCTCTTTTTCTACTGGAGAACAATAGCTCCAATCTGATGGGCTTAGTAGCTGTTAATTGCTTCTTCTATTATTTTGGACCATTAGTAAACTGAGGAGATATATTGAATGAAAGGCAATTAATAACTATTAACACCCTTCAGGATGTGGACAATACGCATTTAACCTCAATTGAACCAACTTGTTCCTGCGCTGCACTTTGAGCCTAGAATACAGGCAAATAACAGTAAATAATGCCCGCTCTGTTAGCATTCTTAGTGGCCGAAAGACTCTCATAATTGCTTTAAGGCTACTATCTGAAAATACTGCTTGCTACTTCTGGTAGCAGTCTGTCAGACAGCGAGACAGTCACGTACACCCTTCATTGAAGAACGTCTTATTTGCCTCTGAACTGTAAAAATCACTGAAAGCGGTACTGATCAACTGCAGTTAGTCTGCAATCATTTACGGTTATTAATGTACATATTTGTGTTACAAAGAAGGAAATGTGTTCTATTCACAATCATGCATGCTCCCCATCTGCTTTCAGTAGGTTTTAATAATGAGCTGTAAGTGAAGACGACGTGTCCACAGCTTCATATATCTCGATAATTAGAATCAGATGCTAGGCGTGCAGTGGCGATCAATCACACAGACTTTAAGAAGAAAAGTGCCGGCGCTGGAGTGGGTGTTTTGATATCCTACAGAAACGCATTAGAGTAAAACCTCGTGAATAAAGCAGGATTTCTATTACCATTTGACCTTCTCTGAAAACCTCCTGTTCCAATTCTGAGACCTATCACGTTGTCCATTTCATTTACAAATGCCAGGCACAGTATCAACCAAAGACTTGACAAAGGTGAAGTGCAAGGAAACTACAGTGCCACATAAATTACATTTTATGGCACACTTTGTATCTCACACGAGCACATCTCTGAACATACTTTATCACAGTAAGAACAATTACAACCAATGCCACATCCAGCTCCCACGAGTTACGAGGCGCTGGAAGAAGCAGCCAGGGTCAAAAGATGCAAACTACCGAGGGGGATGCAGGTTCTGGATCTATGTGTGCACCGATAATTTGTCACAAAGGGTTGAATGAACACCAAGATTAGGTTGTCTTTGCTTTTTTAATCTTTATTCATGTACAATGTGTCACATACGTAAAAGTGTTGTTTTGCTGCAGAACACCCTGACTGGAAGTGTTTGAACGTAGGCAGTGAGCCAGTTAGAGTGTTCTAAAGCATAACGACAAAATAAAGGCAACTTAATCTTACAATATTCAATAATTTGACCAAAACAAAGGTTGAAGAGAAATTATGGCTAGTTTTGTTTTTAACACCACAACATATGCTTAAAAAAACTCAGGCAAGTCGGGCACATTCAACAAATAAATACGTAGTAGATATCGGAGGTATGGTGATAGGTTTTATTCCCTCGGTCTTTGCATCATAGGACAAAGCCATCAGAATGAAAAACAACAAGCACGCATATTTTGCCCTTTCACGGTAAGCAAACCTTGGTCTTTCTCAAGGCCTTTGCACAATGTATTCAAGTGGTCTATCGAGGCCAAAGACAGTTCGTCGTCTAGTGGTCTGATGTGACCCGAGTGCTTGTTTGTTTGTTCATAATCAGGTACTGTAGCTGTCCGTGAGCGCGTTATGAGGCTATTGTTTGTGTGGTCCCAGCGGTCGGGTCAGGCCTCCTCTCAGGAGGCCCTGACATAGTCGGGAGGAAGATACTTCCCGAATTTACATTTGTATTTATGGAATAGAACTTAAATAAAAATTATTCTATTAATTTAATTGTAAATATCTTGTCACCGTAGCAGTATTTTTAGCAAACCTTTGTGAGGGGTGGGGGTCAAACCCTCAAGGGGATACTTCAAAACTCTTTGCTTATGCTTCTAATGTAGCTCTACTAGGATACTTGAACCTGAAATACCGCAGTTTCATTATCATCATAACCATAACTTGTGCCCTATCGAGCTCTGCTTATAACGTCACATGTTAGATCACATACGTCATGTTAAATTACATGATCAGCAACGACACTGATGACATCTCTGATGACATCACTGATAACAACAACCAATGATAGGATCATCCACTTAACATAACCTTTTTAAATGCACAACATAAGTGTCTCACCATCACCATTTGAATTAAATTATAATAAAAAATTACAAAACTATTGATTCACAAAATGTCTGGCCACAGGGTAGTTTTTATACCAATTTCCTATTTCGCTCATGTATTTCAATACTTTTTTATGGACAGGGTGAATGGTACTCCCAACAAATCTTAAACCACGGGGGCAGTGTAAATATAGATTACATATGGAGAGCTGCAAATTATGAACTGTGATATTTCCTTGTGACTCTTGCCATTTGGCACATCATAACATTTAGTATTCTTTCTAAACACGAATTCCTAGCATTTATCACATATGAAAAAGCCTCTAAGGTTTGTTTTAGTGGTACTTTATTTGGTTGTAATATCACTTTGCACAAATGTATCCCTCAATGATCTACTCTTGTGGTACGCTATAGATGACCTCCTACACCCAATTCGCCAATTATACAGTCACATTTGAGCAACCAATCTCAATTTGTGTGTAATAGCCTCTTACGCGGTGAACAGACAGAATATCGAGTTTTTTCCCGAAGTACCATAATATCGAGTTTTAAATATCGAGGTACAAGAATACGGACTGCAAGAATATCGTGGAACAGAATATCGACAGTAAGGTAAGAAATATAGTTTTTTTAAATATCGAAGACAGTTATTTCATTTGTAACAATATTGTTGTTAATAATATCGATATTTATATTAGTGTTCTGCATTTTAGTGTGTGTTACAATATGCGATGTAATTTTCTTGTATAGCATAGCTTTTTCTTAATGTATGTGTTACATTTTTAGCAATAATTACTTTTATGTTAAATAATTATTGGGTATTTTATTACTGTAGCGGGTTGTGGGTTTATAGGGAAATAGGGTGGGAAGTAATTTAATTATAATAAAGTAATTATTAATTTGTATTTGTATTTATAATGAATCTATTATTAATTAATTAATAATTCTGTATAATTTTTAATTAATTAATGAATTACTTGATAAATATATTAATTGTGTTAATTTCTTTTAGAAGCTGACACCAATCAGGAGCACTCGTACTGCGCCCAGTGGCAGCTAATCGAGGGAGTGCTGCAGGTGGTTGGGCAGGGGAGGTGAAGGGTGGGGGGTAGTAAACTCCAGAATTGGGCCAAATGAAGTTGACTAAAGAAATAAATAAATAAAACAAATTGCATTGCGCGCTGTATCGCCGATTTGGCGTTGCAGCGTGCGCAATGTAATTTGTTTTATTTTTTTAGTCAACTCCGTTCAGCCCAATTCCGGAGTTTACTACCCCCCGCACCCTGCCCCTCCCCTGCCCGCCTCACCTCCTGCAGCACTCCATCAAGGAGGTGCCACTGATTACGCCCCTTCCGGGACTGCAGTTCCCAGATTGCACCAAACTGGTCAACTGGGGAAATTGTCTTACTTCAGCCCCTCCAGGTAGGTATGGGATGTTTTCAAGCTCACATATGCTCCTGCACAGTGCTCCTCAATGCTCCCAGACATCATTGCTTGCAAAGTAAATCGGTGTCATGATCTCCTACATCCTGCCACAGTGCCAATGAGGACCATACTCGGAGGCGATATTACAGTGAAATCACCTCACTGTGAAGTCACTGTCTGTCCATAACAGCATTTCCCTGCTCCCTTGAGGTGGTCCTGAGGTTTCCAATACCTTGGATTCACACCTGAAATTTCCACTGGTTCAAGTTCAAGTTCAGGTATTTATAAAGCGCACTACTCACCCAGAGGGTCTCAAGGCGCTGGAGGGAGGGGTTTATTTATTATCGAATAGCCATGTTTTCAGTTCTTTTCTGAAGGAGATGTGATTCTGAGTAAGGCGGAGGTGGGTGGGGAGTGAGTTCCAGGTCTTGGCAGCCAGGAAGGAGAAGGATCTGCCACCCATGGTGGTTTTTCGGATGCGCGGGACTGCGGCGAGGGCTTGATTGGATGATCTTAGTTGGCGGGTGGAATAGTAGAAGGACAGTCGGGTGTTGAGGCATTCGGGTCCTAGATTATAAAGGGCCTTGTGTGCGTGGGTGAGAAGGCGGAAAGTAATTCTTTTGTTGACGGGAAGCCAGTGGAGGTTTTTTAAGTGACAGGTGATGTGCTCTTGGCGCGGGATGTCTAATATGAGTCTCGCTGATGCGTTTTGGATGCGCTGGAGTTTTTTCTGCAATTTTGTTGTAATTCCGGCGTAGAGTGTGTTGCCATAGTCCAGTCGACTCGTGACCAGTGCATGGGTGACAGTTTTTCTTGTTTCGAGGGGGATCCAGCGGAAGATCTTTTTGAGAATGCGAAGGACGTTGAAGCAGGAGGACGATACGGCGTTGACTTGTCTGGACATTGAGAGGGAGGAGTCTAGAATGAAGCCAAGGTTACGTGCATTGTCTGTGGGTGTGGGCGCAGATCCCAAGGCGGGGGGCCACCAGGAGTCGTCCCAAGCTGAGGGGGAGGATCCTAGGATGAGCACCTCCGTCTTGTCTGAGTTGAGTTTTAAGCGGCTCTGTTTCATCCATTCGGCTACTTCTTTCATACCTTCGTGAAGGTTGTTTTTGGCTGTGTTGGGGTCTTTGGTGAGGGAAAGGATTAGCTGGGTGTCGTCGGCGTAGGAGATGATGTTGAGGTTGTGTTGACGTGCGATGGAAGCGAGGGGACTCATGTAGACGTTGAAGAGGGTGGGACTGAGAGAGGAGCCTTGAGGTACGCCGCAGATGACTTCGGTGGGCTCTGAGTAGAATGGGGGGAGTCGGACTCTCTGTGTTCTCCCGGCTAGGAATGAGATGATCCAGTCCAAGGCTTTTCCTTGTATGCCGATGTTGTTGAGGCGTTGTATGCGGGTGTTGTGACCGACAGTGTCGAAGGCGGCGGAGAGGTCGAGTAGAATGAGGGCCACTGTTTCACCATTGTCCAGGAGTGCTCGGATGTCGTCGGTCGCCGCAATGAGGGCGGTTTCGGTGCTGTGTTTGGCTCGAAAGCCGTTCTGTGAGGGATCCAGGGAGTTGTTGGATTCAAGGAAGGCTGCTAGTTGGCTATTGACGGCTTTCTCGATGACTTTGGCCGGGAAAGGGAGTAGGGAAATGGGTCGGTAGTTTTTCAGATCTGAGGGGTCTGCTGTTGGTTTTTTCAGAAGGGCGCTGAGTTCGGCGTGTTTCCATATTTCTGGAAAGGTGGCGGAGTCGAAGGAGCAGTTGATGACATCGCGGAGTTGGGGAGCGATGATGGAGTCAGCTTTGTTGAAGATGAAGTGGGGGCAGGGGTCAGAAGGTGAGCCAGAGTGGATTGAGTTCATGAGGCGAATGGTGTCTTCAATGGTGATTGGGTTCCAGGAGTTGAGGTAGTTAGTTGGAGGGGTGGGGTCTGAAGTGGGTGGGGTGAGTTGGTCATTGGGAGTATTCTTGAAGCTGTTGTGGATGTCGGCAATTTTGTTGTAGAAGAAGGAGGATAGCGCATCGCAGAGGTCTTGGGAGTTAGTGATGTCGTTGGATGCTGCGGGAGGGTTGGTGAATTCTTTGACGATATTGAAGAGTTCCTTGCTGTTATGAGAATTGTTGTCGAGACGGTTCTTAAGTGCTGATTTCTTGGCGGATCGGATCAATTGGTGGTGTTTGCGGGTGGCTGTCTTGAGGGAGGCCATGTTGTCTTAAGTTGGTTCTTTTCTCCAATTCTTCTCCAGGGTGTGGCATGTCTTCTTGGATTTTTTAAGGTCATCATTGAACCAGGGAGCTTTTTTGCTGGATGATTTCGACTGGTGTTTTTTCAGGGGTGCTAGTTCGTCCGCACTGTGGGTAATCCATTGCCTGAGGTTGGTGGCCGCTAGGTCTGGGTCCGTTGCCAGGGTGGGAGTGTTTTGGCTGAGTGATGTGAGGAGTTGTTCGGTGGAGATTTTGTTCCATTTTCTTCGGGGAATGGGTTGTAGACGGTTGTGGGTCAGGGTTGTTTTGTAGCTGAAGTGAACACAGCTATGATCCGTCCAGTGGAAGGCTGTAGTATGATCGAAGGAGATGTGCTTGCTGGAGGTGAAGATAGGGTCGAGCGTGTGTCCGGCTATGTGAGTGGGGGTGTCAACAAGTTGTTTGAGTCCGAGATTGGACAGGTTGTCCAGAAGGGTGGTGGTGTTGTTGTCGTGAATGTTGTCAAGGTGGTAGTTGAGGTCTCCTAGAAGAATGTAGTTCTCGGAGGCGAGGGCGTGCGGGCTGACGAAGTCAGTGATGTCGTCGCTGAATTGAGATCGGGTGCCTGGGGGCCTGTAAATGAGTGTTCCTCTAAGTGTGGTCCTGGGGTCGGTGTGGATCTGAAAGTGGAGGTGTTCGGCGGTTGCAAGATTGACGTCAGAGCTGGTTGTAATTTTGATGGTGTTTCTATGGACGATGGCGATGCCTCCTCCAGTTTTTTTATTGGTGCGGTCTTTTCGAATGATCTTGTAAGTGTCCGGTATGGCTATGGCGATGTCGGGGGCAGAAGATGCATTCATCCATGTTTCAGTAAGGAAGGCGATGTCAGGTGACGCAGTGTCGATTAGGTCCCAGAGTTCGGTTGCATGTCTGTGGACCGAGCGGGTGTTCAGTAGGATGCATTTCAAGTCGTTGGGTTCGGAGCTGTGTGTGGAGGAGGTGTGTTTGGTGAGGGTCCTGACGCAGTTGAACTTACAGGAGAGGCAGGAGAATGGGCCGTGGGTACGTCCTGGGGTGGCTTCACAGCAAAGTGGAGTGCGTCCGGCGTTGAGGGCGAGGAGAGTAGCGGCATCATAAGTTACTCTGGGGGGTTGGGAGCGGCATAGAGCAGGGGGACGGGCGCTGGGCGCGGTCCAGGCGCGGACGGGCGTAGACGGGCTTACCTTTGGCGCACCTTCGGCGCATGGGGCGCTACTGCTGCGCGTGAACGCTGCGCGTCAATTGCTCTGTCGTAAGTAGATAGTGGCGGGGGCGGGGCGAGGGAGGGTCAGCTGGGAGGCGGGGCGGGCTGTGGGGGACGGGCTCTCAGGCACCACCAACTGTGGAAAATTAGTACGGTTTGGTAAACATTATCTGCGCCATCTTGCCTTTCCCCCTGATGCCACACTTTTTGTCGTGCGCGCCCCGCCATTTTAGGTGCCTTGAACAGAACAGCCCTTTTTGCATGCCACTGGCCCCCGACATAGCCCTCCGCCCTCACCAAGCCTGCACGCTGACCAACCCCCCTTGCTCGTACCCGCCTTGAGTCATAAACCCCTCTTCAGCGCAGCTCTGCCTCAGAACCCCATCCTGTTCCCAGCGCAACACCTCCCTTCATTCCTTTCATGATCCCCGGCCCTTTGATGCAAACCCCCTTTTCCCCGTGTGCCCGTTTGTCTTCCTCGTTCCCAGGCCGACACCCAGCTCTGCCGATACTATTCCTTGCCCCTCCCCGTACAGCAGAAAGCTTCCCTCATCAAAAGACCCCCGAGTTGATCAAAGCCCCCACCCCATGAGATCCGATCGAACCCCACATTCCATGAATCGACGGAATATCCAGCTGTGCGATAATCATCACCTGTTGTGACCGGGGTGGGGGACTTCTACTGTAAATGTGTGTGGGAACGGGCCCGAAGGGGAGATCCCGGGAATGTCTTTCCGTACATCAAAGCATTGCCATGAATATGTAAACTGTAATAAAAGCCATGAAACCTGTATATAAGGGGCCAGGCCTCAGAGGGGAAGTTAGAGCACCTCATGACGGTACCTGCTGTCTGTTTTGTTGTGTTCTCCTCTGGAGAGAATAAACCTTGTTTCCTGCTTTCCAGTCTCCAGCGCCTGCCTCTTCATTGATTAATAATTCGTGGGTTACAGAGGCAATACCGCCGGGCAAATATCGATTGTCCCCGACCTTAGGTTTTACAATTGGCGTCCCAAGCGTGGGGCCCATCAGCGACTCATGGATCCAGTGGGAGAGGTCCTGACGACAGAGTGAACGACTGCAACGATCGGGAGAGCTCTTGCCCAATAGACCCTCGTCTGGCAGCCGATCATCCGAACTTCACTAGTTCCGAACAGACCTCTCTCGAGTGATCTACGGTCCTGACTGGGAACCATTAGGAGTGCCGTGAGAAATACGAGAAAAAGAGGACGAACGGGCGCTGGATTCGGAAGACAAGAAACTGTCCATACGGTCCGGGTAAGGTCGTGTAAACACGACGAGTTGCGAAATAATTGCTTGATTGTTTAGGAAATACTAGTATTGCTCGTTATTTGACTTATTTGGAGATTCACTGTCTGCACACGGAGAAACAGTAGGCTCTTTCCCTTTTGCAAACAGTGAAGGATAGGTAACGCAGCCGTCGTGCCTATTTTTCTCCCCCACTGATTCTATTATTTATTAACGGTTTTCAGGAGATTCCCTCTCCCACACTGATTAACTGGGTTCTTTGACCCCGAACTACTGTTCACGGATTGTCTTCTGGAGATTCTCTGTCTGCAAACAGGAAATAACAGATTCCTCTTTACGGATAGTGAAAGGGTAGAGGACGCAGACTTTTGCGCCCCTGCTTACTCTCCCCATTGATTTTATTCTAGTTATTTATTATTGGTTATTCTTTATTATTGATTGTTCTTTATTGGTTCATGAGGTATTCACTGCCTGCAAACAACGTAGAATAGAAATATTCTGTCTAGTCTTTGCGCACAGTGATAAGATAGGCAGTGCTGACTTTTTGTCCCTCGTTGCGAGCCGTCATGTCTGTCTTCTCCCCACTGATTGATAATTGGTTCAGCCCGGACCGTTTATTAGAGGTGGATCATCTAGCTCCGCTGGAAGGTACCCCTAATAAGGACATGTTCATAAACTATGGATTAGTCACCATAGCCTATAATAAATTGTGGCACAGGTATACCAAAGAAAGTCAAGACAAACAGTGGCCACTGGTAGGATCCTTCGACCTTGATAAAATAGAAACGTTAGAAATAGCCCTTCGTAATAATAAGACAACGCCTATTATGCTCGACAGTCTCGGTATGTGGCGAAAAGAGGCAATGCAACAACAGAAAAAAGACGAGGACAGAGCAGGTAGAGGAACATATCAACAGGACAACCCCTGGACACCACGACCCGAAGGTTATCCCCCGACACTACGCACAGGACGGCCAGACTTAGGGCCAGACCAATGTGCTTTTTGTAGATATGTCGGACACTGGAAAGCCCAATGCCCGACTCTACTGAGCGTGAGTAGGGGCAGAGGGCCGACAGGAGTAACAGGCCGACAGAAAGGGAAAAGGCGCGAGACAAAGAAGAATCAGACTCACATGGACAGACCAGATAGAACCACCACGTTCGATTATGCCCGATGGCACAGATTTCGCCAGAACAATTTCAGCGACATGTTCGAGTTTTCCTAGGTCGGACAATGTAAAGACGGGAACCCAGCCTAGCCCTAAATTAACAGACGGAAAAAGATAATTATGGCCAATAACTGTTTTTATACTTGTCTTTGGATCTCGTATGTCATACTTTTACTGTCTCCCCGTCTGAGTTTGTGTGTACGTAATGTATGAATCTGCGTCATCCCTCTACACGTGCTTTCGTGTTACATAAACTCTGTTAACAGAAATTTAGCTTGAAACAACCTGGAAAGAAAGGAATGGGAAACGAAATCAGTAAGCCACTGATGAACACGAACTTTTATTTTTAACCTAACAAGCAAGAAACAATAACGCTAGAAACAAGAACGGTAAACTGTAGAAAATGAAAGTCAACAGAACATTCGCCCCCCCCCATTCTGGAACCTTCCAAAGTAGGGCAGGGTTACGGCTACGCCCAACCGGCGGCAACCCATATAAGGCGGGCCCTGCTGCCAACACTTGGTCAGGAAATCTTAACGTATGGGGGAGCCGGAGGAGAGGCAGGGGCCAGCGGAGTCCGGCCACAGCGGCCCTGGGTAGCTGCAGGTAGTCCCGCCACCTGTCTCCCCGGCCCAGCCGCAACGGCCCTGGATAGTTGCAGGCAGTCCCGCCACATGTCCTCCCGGTCCGGCCACCAATGGCCAGAGACCGGGGCCAACTGAGTCCGGCTGCAGCCGATAACCTAAGGAAGCCCGGTCCAGAGAAGAACGAGACACCTCTTTCTTTTCCCCTCCGTGACAGCCGCAGCAGCTCTGGGCGGCGGGATGTCCTGCACGTACCTCCACAACAATTTATCCAAATTGGGCTGGGAGGGAGAGGCGACGCGGACGGGCCTCTCCCACCTCCATGGATAGGAGGTCTCCCAGCCCCCGGCCCAGCGCCGAACTCCCCCAGCCAGGCGGTGGTGCCCCAGTACTTGCGCAGCACCGAACGTGCAATGGTGCCCATATTTTCGGAGCACTGAATATGCAATGGCTGCACCGATACTTGTGCAGCACCGAATGTGCGCCGCAGGTGGCCATACTCCCACAGCACTAAGCACGAGACTTGGGGAGCACCGGATGTGGAGAGACCTTCGTGCAGGCCGATGAAAAAGAGCAGCATGGAGTGCACCGGGAGAAGGAGACGGCGCGAACGAGTCTCCCTCGCCCCCCCCAGGTGGGGGCATCACAGCCGCACCCCAGCCGAACGTCCCGCTTCCACAACACAGAGTTCCATCCCCTATTTGTCCTCAGAAAGGTCTCTTCCACTCTTGCAGACTCGACGAGAGGGGACCGCTGCAGGGCCTCAAAATGGCGTCTGGGTCCGCTGGAAGGCGGGCCTCGGCCGCTAGAGTAACTTTGACCAGCAATGTAACTCGGGCGCTTGCCCACCGGGGCACGAGCCCCCCCCCACCTCCGACAACATCTCCGCAGCCTTGAAGAGTCTACAAAGGTCCCCGGCGGAGCCCTCGGCTCCTGCAGGCTTCCGGTAAGGGACAACTGCCTTGATCGCCAGCGAAATAAACATGACATTGCCACCCCTTCGGTTAGCATGAATTCTTGAACTGCCGAAAAGGACTCTGGTCCAACTGCCGGTTGTAGGAAACATTTTCCCTGATGCTACTTCCGGACTAACCCGGCCCCGCCCAAAATGGCGCCGGTATCAATAGGAACGAACGAACACCTCGTGGTGTTTCTTTTTGCTAAATAAAAAACTTGAGGTTCTGAGACATGTATATGATCCTTTGTACACTTGACGAGAAAGAAGGAGAGCTCACTCGACGAACATGTAAAAGGATCCCGTTAAAAAAAAAAAATGTTGATTACAAATGTACGATGTATTATATTTTTATATAGCTGATGTATAACCTCGCTTATGACGCACACACACGGTATGCATATAGGAAATCTGATTTCAACTAGTCTGACTATGCTTCTAAATCAGGAAATAGATGCCCCCGATTCCCCCAGTCAATTGATAGACGTTTTAATTTCCTACAAATGAGTGAATAAACCTTTCTAATGTTTTTATTGCTGCAAAACAACCCCCCACTGTACGCACTTTAGCCATTTCCGTGTCCGTCCAAACAACGACCGCACCCTCATAAACTACGTACTGAGATGATTTTGCAAAAATAAAGGTTTTCGAAACTATGAACGGGTATTACATGCTTTATTTGAAATATGGGATCGGCGGGAGAGTTCTTTTCTGTGCACCCTACTCTGCTCTCTCTTTAAGGTTATTAGAAGATGGTTGCCCAGCCCCGGAGGAAGGATCGGATCTACGACTCGATACTCTGCCTTCAAGGTACGCGACTGACTCATGAACTCTCGCCTGGAGAAAGACCTCGACTTCTGAGGATGGGTAAAACGAAACGGTATAAATGATGGAATGTAAAAGTAGGGTAAAATAAAACGATGTAAATGTTACAAGGTACGACGCTCAAAGGTATTAGGGAACAGAGCGGACCAAAGAACTGAAGAACCTCAGAACGTCACAGCGTTGAAAGAGATTTAAGGACCCCGATAGTTAAATACACCTGCCAACTAGAAACTTCGCGCTAAGTACTTCTGATTCTCTAACGTTTTCCTACTCACAGCCCATAAGGACACACTGCCCCCACCCCCCCCCCTGGCTCCAGAAACCACAACCTCAGGGATTCTATCCCGAGGAGATAAGACGGGTATGAGGTAAGTAAAGGACCCTTGAATCCATGTATTTGATATGCGCGAATGTTGTCCCCCTCCCTTCCCCTCTTTTCCCTCCCTCTGCAGGTTACATCAGAGATCACAGCCGAGGTGTGGCGAAGATCTGAAGCCTTGCCATGTCTGATACACGAAGCAGACTAGCGCCGCAAGGTGGCACCTAAGCACACCCACGAACTACTAATGTAACAGACAAACCAACAAATAGTATGACTCGATGAAAAAGAATCACCCTTAATCCATGATGCGTGAATGGACACATGTCGCGTGTGAATGAAACTATGAGAGAACGTTTGTGTGTGACTGAAGCGCTGACTCAACTGGTCAAAGGACCAAGAATGCAAGGAGGGCGACACGATGGTGCCCCCTCTTCCTTTTTCTCAACGCATGTCCCCCGTACCCGACCTAATGCTCGCCCGTCCTGAACCGCATGCTTACAAAATACTAACACAGACCTGCGATGTCTTGTATCGAGTAATGCGCTGAATAATCTATCTTAAATACACGGCCGCTCCCTATGTTGCACGTGTACTATCTAGCCTATTGTTACACATCTCTCTCTCTCTCTCTCTCTCTCTCTCTCTCTCTCTCTCTCTCTCTCTCTCTCTCTCTCCTCCACACTCTCACTCTTCCGAACGACTAGCACCTAAATTGGCAAACCGCCGCCCCTAGCCCACCACCCAATTGGCTTCAAATACCGCCAGTATTTGCTCAAAACTTGTCTTTAATGCAATCACCCTAACGCTGTGTCACCACCTCTCCTTTCCAAAAAAATATTTCGATGAAACCGAGATTTGGCCATAAAGGAAAGGACAGGTAAGACGACTGAGGTTCCCTAATCTGACCCGTAATAAGGGAACTACATGTCAGCAGCCCCTATGATGAAATAAAATGTCTCAGATGACGCGACCTTCCCCGTTCCGAATTGTCACAATCCCCAAACCATAAAGGTAATCGAAACCTTCCCTTCTTCCCAGGACGCACCCAGTATTGTGTTCAGTTGCCCCAGATAAGAGTTTTTAACTATCCTCCACCCCCGATTGTAAAAGATGAGCCGACTTGCAACTAACGCAGGCCAGCTGTGGTTCCTAGAAGTGATTTTTGATAGGCAAATTTCAGAGTTTGGAATTCAAGAAATGCCACTGAACGCTCACCAACTGAACTGTGGCCTTCTGCCGATAGTACCCTTATAACCCAAAAGTAAGGTGATGTTCCCCCCCCATCGCAGTTTTCCATGTCCCTAGCTATTTTCCCATGAGACCCCTGTCTGTTCTAATTTAGTAATCAGGCCGTGAGAGACTGCATAGGAACCAGAATGATGGTTTACAAAGTTAAAGATTAGACCGAAACGAAGAAAATCATTGCAATGAATCTTGTGGAAAGCGAAAATGTTTAGTTAAAAGGCAGGATGCATTGATAAAATGAAAAATGTTTAGCCTATGTTCGTCCCTCAGCGAGATACCTATTAGTACCATGTTGATAGCTCACAACACCCTTTTTAAATATAAACCCCTAGAGAACGGTATAGCTTTGTCAGGCTTGTATTACGAAGGTGGGTCTCCATCAGATGAACTGTCGAAACTGTAATAAATAGTTGTAAAGGAAAGTCATAGTAAATCCAATAGGCCCATCACCGGCCATTTATATGTCACTTGTGAACCTTAATATAACGGACGTCTTCATTTCGTGCCTGGAGCTGGAAGAGAAATAGACTTATGTGTTTACCTTCCTCTACCAATTCTCTAAAGACTGTCTTTTCAAACTCATTTAAGGGTACGACTGTCGGAGGAAAGAAGAACCGGATGTGGGAGCACGTGGCCTGACTACAGATCTTGGAACACCTGCGACGTTGGCCGAGGCGAGACCGCGACGGAAAGGAGCTGCAGGACGAGGCACTATTTCCGACAAAGTGAGAGGAAAGGGCTTACCTGATGCCCCTGCCTAATGTTCAAATGTGTGCCGAAAGGTCCCCGCTCCCTAAACTCGGTCATGAGCCCGCCAACCTGAAATTTTCCGTTCCCCTAGTCTGTCCTCGGTCTGGCCTTCGCTCCATCCCCCTTTTTTCTCCGACCTACCCTATGGACTATTTGTACACTCTTCTTCCATCTGAACTTTCTTGACTATCGACTCCGAAAGACACAGGGCGAAAAAGACCTTTTTGACCAGAAGCGCGAGGAAAAGGTCGTGCCCTGCAACACGGGACCTAGAATAGAGCTGGACCCTTAGCTCCACCGCCGGTGCTCCACAGCGCCAACAAAGGACGACAAACAGTACTGAGAACTCATTAACTTCGAACATTGACACCCTCAATCATCGTTTCTGCTACGTCTCGTTTCTTTCCCAGCCACCATTGTATTGATTATGCTCTAGCCAAATATATGTGGAGCCCGTATATAATAACCTGTATGCAATGTACTCACTGCTCGCTACAGAATCATTTTTGTATTACATTTCTATGACTTTCCTGCAAACAAGTTTATCAAAGTTTATCAATAGGCCCGCCTCCTAAAACTAGAGAACTTAAATGTTTACGACTCCTTCATCTGGGTTCCTACTGCTTTCCTTATGCCCACCATAATAGACCCGAATAGAAAATGAACCAGCAAGATGTCTTGAATATGTTAAAGGGAGGACTGTGGAAAATTAGTACGGTTTGGTAAACATTATCTGCGCCATCTTGCCTTTCCCCCTGATGCCACACTTTTTGTCGTGCGCGCCCCGCCATTTTAGGTGCCTTGAACAGAACAGCCCTTTTTGCATGCCACTGGCCCCCGACATAGCCCTCCGCCCTCACCAAGCCTGCACGCTGACCAACCCCCCTTGCTCGTACCCGCCTTGAGTCATAAACCCCTCTTCAGCGCAGCTCTGCCTCAGAACCCCATCCTGTTCCCAGCGCAACACCTCCCTTCATTCCTTTCATGATCCCCGGCCCTTTGATGCAAACCCCCTTTTCCACATGTGCCCGTTTGTCTTCCTCGTTCCCAGGCCGACACCCAGCTCTGCCGATACTATTCCTTGCCCCTCCCCGTACAGCAGAAAGCTTCCCTCATCAAAAGACCCCCGAGTTGATCAAAGCCCCCACCCCATGAGATCCGATCGAACCCCACATTCCATGAATCGACGGAATATCCAGCTGTGCGATAATCATCACCTGTTGTGACCGGGGTGGGGACTTCTACTGTAAATGTGTGTGGGAACGGGCCCGAAGGGGAGATCCCGGGAATGTCTTTCCGTACATCAAAGCATTGCCATGAATATGTAAACTGTAATAAAAGCCATGAAACCTGTATATAAGGGGCCAGGCCTCAGAGGGGAAGTTAGAGCACCTCATGACGATACCTGCTGTCTGTTTTGTTGTGTTCTCCTCCGGAGAGAATAAACCTTGTTTCCTGCTTTCCAGTCTCCAGCGCCTGCCTCTTCATTGATTAATAATTCGTGGGTTACAGAGGCAATACCGCCGGGCAAATATCGGTTGTCCCCGACCTTAGGTTTTACACAACAACAACAACAATGGCGGCAGCGCCAGAAAACACGAGACTGGAGGTTGGCTGGGGCACAGACACTGGGTGGAATGCTGGATCGCGCTGCAGCTGTGGGTGCGCGAAAATAAAGCGCTACGATCAGATTAAAATTACAATTACCCCCGAAGCGCCTGCAAATGTCCACGAGGTTAACTGATGGCGCTCGCAAAAACTAAACAATGCAGCGTGAGCACAGTGACACAGAGGCGCTTGCAATACATCGCGAGTACAAGGATGAATGAATGGCGCAGTTAACGATACCAGGCAGGCAAGCAGGAGCTGGGGTGAAGGGAGCGACCGCTTCTGAATGCGTCAGGACGGTCACAGCGTTAATGGGGGAGAGAGTGTCCTATGTAGTCCGTGGGAGGGAGGGTCAGCTGGGAGGCGGGGCGGGCTGTGGGGGACGGGCTCTCAGGCACCACCAACAACAACAACAATGGCGGCAGCGCCAGAAAACACGAGACTGGAGGTTGGCTGGGGCACAGACACTGGGTGGAATGCTGGATCGCGCTGCAGCTGTGGGTGCGCGAAAATAAAGCGCTACGATCAGATTAAAATTACAATTACCCCCGAAGCGCCTGCAAATGTCCACGAGGTTAACTGATGGCGCTCGCAAAAACTAAACAATGCAGCGTGAGCACAGTGACACAGAGGCGCTTGCAATACAGCGCGAGTACAAGGATGAATGAATGGCGCAGTTAACGATACCAGGCAGGCAAGCAGGAGCTGGGGTGAAGGGAGCGACCGCTTCTGAATGCGTCAGGACGGTCACTGGTGACTTCTGAACTCTCTAAGGATGGGTCCACTGCATGTCAATGGCTACATTCAAATATAGGTACCAAATCCCTCATCTCACGAAGCAGACAAGGGGACACAGCGGGGTATTCATCGACACCCGTTTATTTATATATATAACCTACTGGTCATCGCCAGTAGTTAGGAATAGTTAGGACCTAGTTTCCATAGGAAGAGCAGTTATTTGTTTGTCAATAACTTTGGTGCCGTTTGACGAATCATCATGAAAATTTCAAAACTGATATAACGCTCATTTTAGCTGCTGTTTGGAAAGTTTTGGGGGGATCCATTAAGTGGGGACTGAGAAACAGGGGGTGCTTAAAAGCGCATTTTCCCCATGTTAATTCCTATAAGACTTTTAGACACACCTACAGCCCAAACTGTTGAAGGAAATTACACCAAATTTGTCAGGAAGGTAGATGTTGATCCAAGGAAGTGCCTTTTTGTGATTTGGTGTAAATCTGTTCAGTAGTTTCAAAGTTATTTAAAAACATTTCCTGTTGTATATATAGGGACATGATGGATCCGCGACCCCTCCCGATCTCGTGCTGAATACATCAAACCAGGAAGTCTTGGCAGTCATCTTGTGACTCGATTAAACCAAGTTATAGAAAAAAGATTTAAAAAAAGAAAAGTGGGCAGTGTAGAAAAACCCTGACCCCCTAGGCCTCTTGGGGGTGGGATCCCATAGATACCCCCGCCAGGACCACAAAGGCATTTCTTTCAAAACATTTTGGGCAGGAGTCACACTAGACCTGCAAATTCTGCAGAAGAAAACCCCAAATATTGGGCCATGTGCTTTGTTAATTATAAGCCTCTGGGTGGACCAGGTTATGGGGGCAATTGTAATTACAGGAGGGCATACTAATTCCCTGGGGACCACCACCTCCCCAGGGCTTCTTTTTTGAAAAAATGCAGGGGAGTCCTGGCCTAACCTATCCTGCGCCACTCAATGCTACTCTAAACCAACATACCCCATTCCATGGTCCCTAAGTCTACTTCACTCCACACTACTCCAATCTCCTCTCCCACTGCCCCAAGGACCATCACCTCCTTGTAGCTTTTTATTTTATAAATGGGGAGCCTTGTGGCTCCACTGCCCTGGGGACCACCACCTCCATGGGGCTTTTTGTTTAGCAAATATGAGGGGGCACGCAGACCCCCCTGCAGCCCTGGGGGCCACCACTTACCCGGGGATTTAGTTTTAAATAATGCAGGGGGCTGCGTGGACCCCCCTGCAACCCTGAGTGCCACCACCTCTCTGGGGCAATGACTAACAGAAATGCAGGGGGCCACTAAGCCCCCTTCAGCCTAGGGACCACCACCTCACCGGTGTTCAAATCATTTATATGCAGGGGATCTGTTCTGGCCCCTTGGGGACCACCACCTCCCCGAGGCAAATTAGAACAAAGGAGGGGATCCGCAGCCCATCTTGTGGAGTCCTAGATGGGGGCCTTGAGGCTCCCCCGTGGTCTCCAACAAAGTGTCTGGGTGCTCTCCGCAGTACCAGGGTAGCCAGACTAGAGACCGGGCCCCCTTCCCTTCTTTAAAAATAATTTTGTTTTTTATCCGGGTACAGGGTCTCCAGGGCCGTAATTGGCCCAAAAGGGGGGCCACGTGACCCCCTCCCCATTCTAAAAATACATGACCCCATGGGGTGGGGTTCCCATGACCAAAATTGGCTTAAGGAGGGGGGATACACAGTCCCTTCCTTAAAAGAAGAAAAGAAATCAAATGCCCAGCACCTTGCCAGAGGCCCTGTTCCCTTTCTCCACCACTCTGCAAATGCAGCTGCTGGTTGGAGGATAAAGTCCCCTTGGCTGCTGAGGGTCCTTGAGGGCTAACAAGTAAGCCCCATACAGTGTGTTTGCTGAGAGGCCTTTCTCCCCCTTTCTCCACCACTCTGAAAACACACCTCCTGGCATACTGCTGGTTGGGGGATGAAGTCCACTTGCCTACTGAGGGCCTCAGGACTAAAGTGGACTTTTTCCCTAACCAGTAGTGCACTAGGAGGTGGTGGAGAAAGGGGGCGTAGCCTCTGATGACCTCTCAATAATCCAGTTGTGAGGATCTTGCTGGAGGTAACAAGAGGGGTAGTTGGCCCTGCACCATGTGGGGACTTTATAGTTAGGCTCAGATTTCAGTTGTACAAACAAAACCTTGAAATTCAGCAGTTATAGTTAGTGAGCTAACTATAGCTCGCTCCCCCACAATGCACTGCCTATGACCTCATATATTATATCACTCATGACATGGTCAGTAACATCACTGATGACATTGAAAATTACATCACTGATGACATCATCCACAGACTCTCTGACGCACCCATTCACACCCTAAATACTTTCATACACCCACTCCAACTTCCACACTACCATTCTCAAATCCATTCACACACCCATACCAGTACTTGCACACCCACTCAGTGATGTATAGGTCTATACACACATCAACTCACTTGCCCATACAGCTACTCATGCTCCCACTCACTCACTAATACAGCAACTGACATATCCACTCATACACAAAAAACAAAGGTTACAGGGGCTTTATAGTTAGGAAATAGAATTTAAAAAGAATTTATAAATTCACTGAAAAAACAAAGGTTAAAGAGACATTTGAGATATCATCAGTGATGTCATCATTGATGTCACTGACCATGTCTTGTGTGAATTAATATGTGAGGTCATGAGCAGTGCTTTGTGGGGGCATTAGTTATAGTTAGCTCAGGTAACTATAACTCCTGAATTTGACAGTTTTTGTACAAGTGAAATCTGAGCCTAACTATAACTTCCCTGTAACCTTTGTTTACTTAGTAAATTTCTATGGTTTGTTTAATTCTATTTCCTAACTATGACATCCCTGCATCCTTTGTTTTTTTTTGTGAATTTCTATGGTTTTGAATGTTATTTCATAACTATGACATCCCTGTAACCTATTTCTTTCCGAGTAAATTTCCAAGTTAAAAAAAAAATTCCTAACTGTAACCTGTGACCTTTAGAGTTAGTGTGTGAGTGAGTGTATGAATGTCTCAGTGGATCTGTGAGTGGGTGTGTGAGTGTCTGACTGGGTCTGTGAATGGGTGCATTATTATATGTATGTGTGTGAGTACCTGTGTGAGTACCTGTGTGAGTACCTGTGTGTGGCTGTGAGTGGGTCTGTGAGTCCCTGTGTGGGTCTGTGAGTGGGTCTGTGAGTGCCTGTGTGAGTGTCTGAGTGTGTATGTGAGAACCTGTGTGGGTCTGTGAGTGGGTGTGTGAGTGTCTGCTTATGTCTGTGAGTGGGTGTGTGAATGGAGCTATGGATTCTGGGCATTTGCATACTTAGGGTATTTAAAAGGGAGAACCATGAACTCTTACCAGGAGACGAGAAGAAAGAAACCATGAATCACAGTCAATACATATCAGATTGTTCTCCAATAGATCAATGATGAATTCACCTCCATTAAGGATTTCATATCATTTTTCAATTTGGAATATGAGCGAAAACACACTTGCTTTGCCTTCGGCAAACCCAAGAACCCAAGAAGTTTGATTGTTTGTGCTTTACTGAACTGGAACTTCAACTGGGGCTGTGTTTAAATTTGTAAGTGCTTCCAGTTTACGTTTAATTTCTGGGAAATCAGCACCAGGGCATGAATCAAACCTAATTTTTTCCAAGAAGAGTGCACGGCTTTGCCAAAAACTTCTACTCAACTGGAGTACTTCATTTGTTAAATTAGTAAGTACTGACTCGTTGAGTAAATATCTTGTGTATATTCCACACTACAGCTACGTAAAGGACCAAGAGGTGTGCATGTAATTTGGGCAATGTGATAGTATCTCGATTGTCTTCATCCACAAATCTGTGATAATGTCACAAGAAGACAATTAGACTACAAAGATGTGAATCCCCACCAAACAGGGGTACTTCCCCTTAACTAAATGAAGTAAGCGCTTCTTTGTTTAGTGAAGATGTCCCTATATTCCTCTGCATCAATAACCCATCACCAAAGTCGGCGGGAAATGCACTTGAGGGCCTTTTGTTAAGCTGTACATCAACGTGGGAAAAGGCGGGAAGACCTTCACATTCTACTAAGGAAAACAGGGCATGGCCAAACGGGCAGAGCTTGCTGATGGTTTTGTGCATGTGCATACTCAGAGTACTTAAAAGGGAGAATCATGGACTCTGCTCTGACCAAGAGACAGTGAGAAAAAAATCACTCATCACAGTCAACCCAAATCAGATTGTGCTCCAATACATCAATGATCATTAAGGACTTCAGATTGTTTTTCAACGTGGGATACGAGACATTTGCTTTGCCTTCACCAAGCCTTTTTTTGTTTAAATAAGGGGAGGGTGGCCGTGTGACACCCCCTCCATGGGACGCTTTTGGCCCTGGGGACCCCATCCCAGAGGCCAAGCCAAAATTCAATTGGGGGAGTGTGCCCCCCCTCCCTGGGCCAATATTGGCTGTACCCTGGGAATGAGGTCTCCAGAGCCAATATGTGCCCAGGGTGGGAGTCCAGGTAGCCCCCCTCCCATGGTCAACTTTAGCTGCTAGGGACCCAACTCCTTGGACCCGCCCCTGTTCCTGGGTGCCCTGGAGCCCACCCAGGGCACCCAGTGTGCAGTGTTAGGGACTGCGGGGAGCCTAAATGCTTGGGGTCCCTGACATTGCTCCTGCATGCAGGGAGCTTCTGAACATACAGCTCCCTGTATGAGGGAGTAATCCTTTCATCTGTTTCCCTGCCCAACTCGCAGCCGGCAGGAAAACAAATAAAAACTCTGCTCCAAGCAAGCGGGACCAGTTTAACAGCTCCCACTTGCTGGGAGTGAAGTTATGTTTGCTCCAGCTGCCAGCTCTTGCCAAGCAAAAGCAAACATCTATCTCCCAAAGGTGTGCACCTCAGGAGACAGCAGAAGCTGGCCCTTTGGGCAGCAGTCCGCCCAGCTAATAATGGCCCAGGATAGGAGTTGCACTGCCCCCGTCCCAGTTTTTAAAGATGTTTAGCCCTGGGGAGGTGGTGGTCCCCCGTGTCTGGTGGGGTTCAGCGCGGTCCTCCGATTACTTTTTATTAATCACTGGGGCGTTGGTGGTCCCTGGGGCATACAAAAGCCCCTGCAGTGGTGTCCACGTGCCCACCTATACTTTTTTTTAATAAGCCTCAGGTAGGTGGTGATCGCCACTGTTGAATAAACCAAATGGAGGGGAATCCACATGGCACAAATTTGAATAAAGCACTGGGGAGGTGGTGGTCCCCAGGGCTAAAAAGACTGCTAGGAGAGTGGGCCCCGTGCAACCACGTCCTGTTTAAAAAAAAAAATGGTGCATTTCATGCCAACCTTTTTTTAAAACAAAAGAACAACACAACTGCCAATACTGGACTTCACTTTCTGCTATTTATACTGACCTTTACGAGCAAAACATACCGGTCTGTTTTTTGTTTACCGTCACTAGTTTATTGAATCATGTTTTTCATTTTTTCTAGTTATGTTATGTTATGTTAAAATTTCTTATACCGCGCGCGTTCACCGAAACGGTTTCTTGGCGCTAATAACAGATGCGGGGAGCAAGGGCAGACATTTTACTCAAATGCAGATTTAAAGAGAAACGTCTTCAGTGTCTTACGAAAACAATCATAAGAGGGGCAGTGACGGAAGGGGGAAGGGAGGGAATTCCAAAATGTGGGTGCTAAAAATGAAAAGCGGAGGCCACCGTGTTTCTTGCGATGGATTTGAGGGATGTGCAAGAGATTATCAGCAGAAGAACGTAAGTTACGTGTGGGAGTGTAACGCTTCAAGCTGGAAGAGATAAAAGCAGGTGCAAGGTTAAAGAGGGCTTTGAAAATAGTACATCCAAGTTTAAAAGTGCAGCGTTTGGCCACAGGGAGCCAATGGAGGCTCCGTAATAGCGGCGAGACATGCTGGTGCTTAGGCTGGTGGTATACTAAGCGAGCGGCTTGGTTTTGTATCAGCTGTAGCCTCTGGAGCTGGTAGGCGGGGATCCCTGCGTATAAGATGTTGGCGAAGTCAACTCTGGAGATAACAAGAGCCAAGATGACTAGGATGAGTGCATCTCTGGTGAGAAATCTACAGATCTTGCGTATCCTACGCAGATGGAAGAAGCAGGAAGATGTTACCGCAGAGATCTGAGACTTCATGGATAGATCACCAGAGATGACTACACCGAGGCTTTTCACAGAGTTGACCGGGCGAGGGGGAATCCCGAGCGAGGGGGGCCAGAAGCTGTCGTTCCATGGGTTGGCTGGCCCAATCAATCAATCAATCAATCAAGACATTTATAGAGCGCACTACTCACCCGTAGGGTCTCAAGGCGCTAGCGCTAGGCGCCCACCCACCAGCACGAGCTCAGTCTTTGAAGGATTTAATTTGAGCTGGCTGTGAGCCATCCAGTCGGAAATATCTAACATGGTGGTTTGAAAATCAGTGTGAGAGGAGGGAGAAGTGTCGATAGGAAAAATCAACTGCAAGTCATCTGCATAGTTGAATATTGTTGCAGATGACTTGCGGAGAAAAACCATAAGGGGCTGCATATACAAATTAAAAAGGAGAGGGGATAGAGCTGAGCCCTGGGGGACTCCGCAGGAGAGAGGGAAAGAAGAAGCAGAAAAGGTGGAGAGATGTACAGTTTGAGAGCGCTCATGAAGGAAAGATCGGACCCAATCGAGGGCAACACCCTGAATGCCGGCGTTAGTGACACGGTCGAACAGAATAGAGTGATCGACCGTGTCAAAAGCCGCCGACAGATCCAACAGGACAAGGGCTTGAGAGATGTTATTGTCAGCCCCAGTTCTTAAGGTGTCCATGACGGCAGCAATGACCGCCTCAATCGAGTGAAGGGGGCGGAAACCGGCCTGTTGGGGATCCAGAAAGGATGAGCTCTCGATAAAGGTGCTCAGACAGCGTGTTACATGGGTCTCCAAGATCTTTCCTAGATAAGGGAGAAGGGAAATAGGCCTATAATTACTCAGGACCAAGGGATCTGCATTAACTTTCTTTAAGATTGGTAATACCACTGCCTGTTTAAAGGAGTCAGGAACTACTCCAGTGGCCAACGAGGTGTTAAGAAGTGCCAAGGCAGGGTCGGGGCAAACCAAAAAGATTTCTTTCAAGATGTGGGGAGGGCAGCAGTCATTAGGAGAGCCAGAACTGACTTTATGCAGGAGTCTCTGGAACTCAGTAATAGAAATAGGGGGGATAGCATCCAAATGCTGCAGATTATTGGGAGGTAAGAGGGATGAGAGAAGGGATAGGGGCGGACGGATATTATTTTTAATGGTAATAATTTTGTCCCGAAAATGAGTATTTAATGCATCACATAGATCCTGGGTAGGCAAGGGAGGGAGAGTGACCCGGTCGGGAAGGGAGAGCTCGTTGACAATGGAAAATACGTCTTTTGCCTTGGAGGCCGAATCCATTATTTTACAAGAGAAATAAGTTGTTTTAGCCTCAAGAATAGAGGATTTATAGATTTTTAGGAGGTTCACGAACTCAAGCTTAAGAAGTGGATCATAGTTGCGGCGCCATCGGCGTTCGGCCTGGCGAAGAGACAGTTTGTCGAGTTTTAATTGATCAGTGAACCACCGCTGAACATCATGGGGGCGCATAGATTTTATGGTTTTTAATGGGGCTACAGTGTTGCAAGCCGACAAAAGCCATTGCTCAAGGATAAAAGCTTGATGAGTGGCTGAGCCGGAGAGCAAAGGAACTGTGGATGCCAGCGTGGAATGCAAATCTGTCAAGTTAGCTTTCTTCCAATTGTGAGCTAAAACGTTAGTTGTAGGAAGGGGGCGGCAGGGAAGAGACAAATCAACAGAAAAAGAAATAAAATAGTGGTCTGACCAAGAGCAGGGAGTCACTAAGGGGGGTGAGATGTCGAGGTTTAATGTCCAAACCTGGTCCAGGATGTGACCCTTACAGTGAGTAGGTGTCGTGATGAATTGGCGGCAGTTCATGCTGGCCAGAAGATCCGAGAATTCTTCCGATAAACGGCTTTCCCGAGGGTCGGAGGGCCAAAAATTAAAGTCGCCAATAATGATGACTTTGGCATTGTTGATAATTAATTGGGAAATAAGAGCACCGACCTGTTGTGGGAAAGAGGGCATATAAGCAGGGGGTCTATACATAAGGGCACAAACAAGGGAAGATCTGGTAGAGCTGAGTTTGATTACAAGAGTTTGTGTATTGGGAATCGCAGTGCAGGCTAAAGTAGAAAAAAAGTGCTCATTACGGATGATGGCTGCAACCCCACCACCAACTTGTCCCCCTGGACGGTTGGATTGTATAATATAATAGCCAGTGGGAATGGCAGCGAGGATGTCGGGAGCGGAATCATCGGTCAGCCATGTTTCTGATAAAAGTAAAATATCCACGGCGCTATCATCTAAAAGATGGAATATTTCCAACTGGTGTTTCACCATCGACCGGGTATTAAGATACAGAACTGTCAAGGGGAGCATCCCCGGAGGTGACGGGGTAGAGGGCGATGGTGCAGGTTTAGAGTGTGCAGGGGAAAGGTCAGGGATCAATGAAACAGAGGGAATCAAAATGCCACAGTCCAGGGCTGCCCTAGTGGCGCGCGGCGATAGGGGCACTGCATGCTGAAGAGCTAATAGGTCGGCAGACGAGTAGGTAACAGTTTGGGCAGAGAGAGTGGCCGCTGGGCGCGACTGGCCGCGGACGGGCGCAGACGGGCTGGACTTAGGCGCGACTTCGGCGCGAAGTCGGCGCTCCCGCTGCGCTCGTCCGCTGCGCTTCCGCCATATCGCCATAATATGTAGATCCTAGATGAGCCACTAGACCGCTAACCTGCGATGTGTAGGTGCAGGGCGGAAGTGGTAGTGGGAAAGCGGAAATGGCGCTCGAGAAGGCGGCCCTCCGCACAAACGGCACTATGCCGGGGCGGAACGGGGCCTGGAGCGATATGGAGGCAGGTAAGAGGCACTCAGAAAGATGTACAGTCTGTCGCAGTTAAAACACAACACACAGTATTTTTCCAAACACAGTTTAAAAATCAGCTAATATTCAGCTATAAAATAAAATGGCAAGAGCAAACATCAGCAGCCTTAGTCGCCGCGTCTGTCAATCTAGTGGAAACATATTACTTCAAAAGCATATCAAACATTTTAAGTGCATGTACAAACAGATATAAAACAATACATTTCAATGCAGCATCATTTCAATATACATGACCCTCCAACTAATGTGAGACGAGCGACGGCATCAAACGGAGACCGGTGTTACAGCAACCTGCGCCGTCTACAAACATTCTTGGCCATTTATCTGGGACGCTCTCGAAATTTGATCGTCTTTGCAGTAACCCACGCTGCGAGAAGTTAACACTGGGCGGTAATTTGTCACCAGCCCCCCTCTTCTTGAAATTACAACAACACACCTAAATAGAGTGTCTATTGTTACCTGTGTCTACCCAACTTCATCTTTAATAAGGGATTTTGACCTACTATAATAAGAGTGTTGGTCCTGAGGAGAATCCTGCAATTGGGGGTTCGAAACGCGTCAACCTACTTTGGTGCCTATTGTAAATTAGATTAAAAAGGGAATTTGTGGTTTGGATAACAAGGCTTTGTTTCCAAGTGAATGTTCTGATTAAATAGGACTGTTAATGACAGAATAACAAAATATAATACCATTCACATGGATGAATAATCTACTTTTTTGACATTAGGCCCAAATATTGTTTTTTGTGATTCTTTTGTATGCATAAGTGAGGTTAGAATGGATGGGTATGAATGTGTGATGGGTGTGCTTTAACTCTGTATATGTAATGTATATTGAAATGATGCTGCATTGACATGTATTGTTTTATATCTGTTTGTACATGCACTTAAAATGTTTGATATGCTTTTGAAGTAATATGTTTCCACTAGAAAAAATGAAAAAAATTATTCAATAAACTAGTGACGGTAAACAAGAAACAGACCGGTATGTTTTACTCGTAAAGGTCAGTATAAATGGCAGAAAGTGAAGTCCAGTATTGGCAGTTGTGTTGTTCTTTTGTTACATTGGGCTTAGCCTTACTGGGTCAGAGCCACGACCCTGTGTTGTTTTTGCTTGCTAAACCTTTTTTTAAAGGCTTTTTTGTCCTGGCTGGGTGCCAGGGGGACCCCAGAACCAGGGTTACGGGATCAAGGTATTGCTACCCTGCCCCCTTTTCTTTTTTTCTAATTTTTTTTGGGGTACTAAATGCAATGCAGTGCACGCAACGAAATTTGTTTGATTTATTTATATGTTTACTTATGTGTAAACGTCCATTATCCATAGATTACTACCCCCCACCCTGCCGCTCCCCCTCCCCACGTCACCGCCCCGGCAGGTACTCCCCTACCGACCGCAGCTGGATTTTTAATCAACTTTTTATCTAGTTAGAGGGTGTAGAAAACGTGGTGATGCATGCTATACTGTGCCATTGGCTCCATATATGTTAGCCAGTTAGATCTTATCCATTGTTATTTTGCACGTGTTTATTCACTTTTACCACTTTTCTAGGGTATTCAGGAATGTATTCATTTTTTTCTGAGGGTTTCTGTCCGTGCAAATAACAATGGTGGGGCGGTGGGGCCGGGTGGGGGAATTCCAACAGACGATGGAAAAATAATTATTTATTTAATTTTCCGTCTGCATCATCCCTTGAAATCCCTCTCCACCCAGGCCCACCACTGGTACCTGCACGGACCTCAGCTAGCGTGTTTGTTAAATGTACCTAGATCAGAGCAATTCCTCATTATTCTAAGGAATAGTCCCTATGTAAAATTCTGATGGTGTGATCTCGAGTGGTAACTGTCGAAACTCAGAAGAGAGTTTCAGTCCATTGGTTTGCTATAAATTGCTGTGCGCACACCTCCATGTTTTTACCCTGATCTTTCTATCTAGGAAGATATTTTTTTCCTTGCTCATATTGCATAAGAGCTTCAACTGAGTGTCTTGAATGTTTAACCAGCTCAAGAAATCTGTCGTCTCAGATTCATTACTGCCCAAATGATTGTCCTCAATGTACCTGCACCGGGTCTAATTTTTGTGGGGTGGTGTTCAAATATCTCCTTTCTTCTTTTTTCCTAGTGGAAGTTCTGTTTTTATGCTTGTGTATAATTATTAATATAGTATGTTTTTAAACGAATGTGATAAATGTTTTAGGTTTGTTTATAAAAAAACATGCTTGAACTGATTGACTCAAGCTGTTGCATGCCAATTGTGAACCATTTTTATAGGGTCGGGTAGCAGGGCAGGTACCAGATTTAGAGGAGCATGAGCAGACAACTCTTATGCTGTTATGTAACTTTCCACAATGTGTCCCGCAAATGCAAAATCTACAATAGAATACACTTCTCACACAGCAGAGTGGTGATTTGGGCATTCCACTTCCAGTAGATTCATTTTACGGGTTGATCTTGTTTTTGCTCTAGGCAAAAGCATCATAAAATGTGCTGCAGTTAAAAACAGAATCTGATGTGACACTGACATCCAAGTTCGGTAGCTATTAGGATTTTCACCACATAATGTAGCATAAAAGGTATGTGGTACTACGTCGCCCTGTTCATAATACTGGTTAAGATACCACTGGCACCATACCAGCACTGCATCCTTTGTCACGCCATACTGTGGTGGTGTAGCGACAGAAGGTGTTCGAGGGGTATCCACCACTCAACAGAGGAAGGCCTATTAAGGAAAAAAAATGTAATCCAGAAAAAGATGAGCAGTTGAAAACAAAGGGAGTTGCCCCTTGGATGTGGGTTCCAGTACCAACCCAAGCTTTATTTCCGGGTCACCATACACGTCCATCACTGCACAGCTCACTTTTATTTTCCCTCCCCCGTTGGCCTTTGGTATGAAGTTTCAATAAAAGGTATGTCCTGCAGGATAACGAGAAGCGAATTTCACACATTTTGTGTGATTTTTTTTTAAATCCCTATTCTAAACAGCTCTAATATTAATATCACTGTGTACATGTAAATGTTTTTTCTTAAACAGTAACTGAAAGGGCGTTGCATCTATCTATCCACCAAGAGGGTGCAAAATCATGTAATTTTCTCCCTGATAGTACGTGAAATGTCCAGAAAATGTAGGAAATTACATGGACATTCCGCAAAATGTATTTGAGATATTCTGAATGACAGATGAATACATGGCTTGCCATGCATGCAAAAGTCACTCGAGATGCCATCAAGGGAACTGACTGAACCAGCACATTTTCTACTCACACCTGCCACTTTCAAGACATTTTCTGATCGAACCAGTACCTGTAGTATGGCATTGTGCAATATCTCGTGCTAGCATATTTTCAGACTTTTCATAATTGGCATGTACTTAACGGGAAATTGTACTTTTTGCGCAAACTACAGAAGTGTAATGGAAAATGTTCACACTGGCCTACCACAGTGGACTTGTATCCCAGGATTCTGGTGTTTTCTTACACTGTTCAACTCCTGTTTACTCTGGTTATGGCAGCAGTGTGTTCTGATTGGTGGGGGCAGTCGTGCAGAGTATAGAAAAAACAACGAATTAATTATATGCCAGCAACAGGTCAGATGCCACGGTTCATCGGCGGCACCAAAGACAGCACCGCAGACGTTTAGTCAGCGCGAAGATATAGCAAGAACCCAGTGCACAGTAGCATAAACAACAGGGTCTAATATTCCGCAAAGTCGAGGTCTACCATTTATGCAGAGGCGAGCACGCTTGAAGAGGGGTGTTTTCCATCAACCAGTCACCACAACAGAGATAGTTTTCAAATAAAGGTCGCAACGCAGGATCATCCATTGGGTACTGTCAGCCGAGGTATTTAGGGTACATGCTAGGATTCCTGCTTGTGCAACCAATCATGCTTTAATTGATGACTCCACTCAGTGATTGATGGGGGAAGTAAACACGGCGTGACTAAGACCTACTCCGACTCTCACTCTCTCCCAACGCCAAGAGTGAAGTCAGCCATCCATTACCACGATTGCTCTAGTTGTTAACTTCCCCTCTCAGTCGGGATATGGCTACAAAGTTGAACTTTGTTTATATCATTCTGAGAAGATATATGGTCGAGAAGGAGGAGTAGGAATAAATAACGAAACGTGGCAGTCAATTCTTAAAACAATTTTTGTCAGTTATCTGTGGGTTTCTTATGTTAAGCTTCTCAAAAAGCTCAATTCTTCCGTTTGTAATTAATTCCTCTGTTACTTGCACCCCTGAAGACTGTCTGCAAACAGGCAAGGCCTGAGGTACAACGCGCAATTGCACATTTACTGGTCTGTTTCGGTAAAGTGTTTTCTGAGGCGTAACAACCCTCCTTTCCCATGAACGCTATCAAAACGTAGGGCTGTTTGGGGGCATTTTCATAATGTGTTTGCAAACGTCAACTTTTTTTTTTAATAGGTTCATAAGTCCATTTTGGGTGGGAAACGCCTTTGGGAATGTCAACAAAGTTTGTGCTCCCAAGATTCACAGCAGTCACCCCTCTTCTGGCAACACCCGTGCTCCCCCATGTTTCCCAGACATTCCAATTCCATTCCGGACATTTGGTGGACTTTCCACATTTGTGAATTTCGCTGTCCACATACCTTTCCCCGGGCACCTCGGAGTGCCAGCTATTCAGAGAATCCGATCGCGAGTGCAGTAGAGACCCCGCATCGAAAAGTAGGGGCTGATTTGGAGTTTGGTGGATGGGTTATTCTGCCACAAATGCGACGGATATATCCGCTCCGCCCCATTACAGAATCAGATGTGTGACAGAGTAACCTGTCCGCCAAACTGTAAATCAAGCCCTTGCTTGCTTACTACAGTTACACAAGTACAGAACTCATTTACAAAAAAGCTGTCTTCTTTGGGTTACTTAGCTCTGCATGTGAGACGGTCTAAAGCGGTGTTATATTTCTCATATGGTTTACCGACATTATCTTCCTGTATTTATCCACAATAACATGGTCATCATTTTCACAATAAAAGCAGCGCTGCATGCTTGCTTTCTGGACCTACCACATCAGAAGAAGAAGAGATGGGCTTGAAAGGACAGCCAAGATCCCATCAGCTTTACTTTCGGAAATGTCGTTTTTCATCCTGTCCATGTGTGTTTTTATCTGCCACGATGCTTTATTGTTTAGGAAGTGTAGTATCGTCTGTCTCACCAGCGCCATCAAAGCTAGTTCATTAAAGTTAATAGTGTTTGCCTTACAAAGGATCTTTTATCACGGTAACACACTTAAAAAGTGAACCCTCGGTAAGATTTCCAACAGGAAATGCATCAAATAGATGTAATAACATGGGCTATCTGGAATATGTCTTTTAATTATTCGGCAGACTGCATTTGAAAATTGTATTCGTCATCTCCCAAAGAGGTTTTATTATGGGTGAATGTAAATACAGGAGGATGGATTAAGCATCATGTGGAGGTGACTATGTTTACAGTAAATCGTTTTCATCTATCCAGCGTGAGCCTAACATTCTTGTGGGAACGTTATTTGAGAGAATTGTTCTGATGGTCTCACTAGGTATTTAGTAGTAGGTATATAGACTAAGCAATTACCTTGTCCTTAGGTAATAGTTGGGCGGGATTAGTACAAGACACAGGTGAAGGTAAAATGGTTGCTTGTAAATTTGTAAAATTTGTTGTGACAAAGTCAGGCAACGTTTTATGACTTTGCTGGTCTTCACTGACGTGAAGTTCACCTGCTAACAGGACCACATAACTGGGCTGATTCTCAGAGACAGAATTTCCTTTCCTTGAAAGTGAAGTTGTCCATTGTCTGAGAAATGTCCTCAAGAGGGTTCCTAGTATGGGGGGTTTAAGAAAATACCTCTTTTGCATGACAACCCCCTCCCGCACCCCCCCTCCATTCCTTTGGATTGATGTTGCTGTATTTTTTTCTACTCTGTGCACTGGGACTCTGCTAACCAGGTCTGAGAGTGGAGTGAGCAGGTCACGTGATGAGCAGGGTGGAGCGTGGCTTATTGCCTAAGTTATAGCTGTACTAAGCCCGCAACCTAGCGGCAAGTTGAGCTTTAGAGGTGGGCCGTAGCTGGTGTGCTTCTGCTGGGGGGCTAATGGAGGCACAGCACAGCCATACCTCAGGCATTCTTGCTCACTTGTAAAACATGTCAAAATTGGCTATACAGCTAAATGGCATGGATAACTTACCTGTAAATCCCTAGTATATGGTGCAAAGTGTACTAAGGGTCTGCCAGTTAAATGTCGCTAGTGGACTGCAGAACATATTTTTTAAATCCACCATGTCAAAATAATCCCTTTTGACAGGCCTGATCTCTCATTTTAAATACTATTAAGTCACCACTAAGACAGCCTTTATGGCTAATAAGGTAGGATGCATGATATTTAAAAGTAGGGCATGTAAAAAGATAATGTAAAGCATGTACTTACATTTACAAAGCCCCAAAAGCTATTTTCACTTTGGCAGGGTTATCTGTTCTATAGAAAAGGAATTGGAGTTAATCTTAAAATTAAATAATGTTATCTCTACCTAGAAATCAGCTAGAAAGTTAAAAGTTAAATCTTTTAAAACATTTATTACTAATCCAATTAAATGGTAATGTAGGTGTTGTACTATATATTTTACAAAACTTACCTTTATAATGTCACAGTTTGTCTATCTAAAGCATACAGAAGCAAATTTTCATGAACTTCCATCTGTCATCCAGGAGTTGACTAGTCCCTTGATGAGGTGTGAACTTGCTCCCAGGGCTGAGACAAAGGCCTTGGGTGTGGGGAGGTGTTCTATTCCTCCACCAGGATGACTATCTGGGCAGTGCCTAGGAACTTAATTACCTTTGACGAGGCCAACCCTGTCAACGGCAGATAAAAATTAACACTTGGTCCTGCACTCTTTCCTTTGTCCCCCAACCAGTCAGGCTCCAGGCCCCATAGGAGAAGAGGGATGTATGTCAGTACAACGCGATCTTTTAGATCGCGGTACTTTACAATGCGGTTATTACAACGCAAGTCGTTACAACGACTTGCGTCGGAGGGCGCGGATTGAGGAATCTTATAATTTTATATTCCAACACCAGTCCACGTGACAGTAGGGAAGGTATTGGAATATAAAATGACAATATTCCTTAACCAACAGCGCCATCCAGCGCAAGTCGTAGTAACGACTTGCGTTGTAATGGCAGCATGGTAAAGGTCGTGCGGTGTAAACACCGTGTTGTAAACGATGTTTACAGAGAGGAGTTGCCTCCAGAGAGGGTTTGAGCAACCACAGAGAAAGGGTTGCTCATTTCCCTGGACACATCTCTGAGGTGGGTACAAGAGCTCTGCACAGAGGAACAAAGGTTCTGCGATCTTAGTTTTAGATAGAGAGGGGCACTGTGGGATTGTTTGCAGTAGGGCACTCAGAAACAGCTGCAAGATTGATAAGGGCTACAACCTAGGAACTTTTTCCCAATTGTTTAGGGAATGAATGAATGAATGAAAAGGATCTTATCTTGCGCAGACTTAGCCCCAAGGGCGTCAAGGCGCCTAAATCAAATATATCAGCTTAAGCCCCCTACAGTAACACTCAGCAGCATGCTCTCATTGGTAGGCCCTCTTAAAGAGACAGGTTTTAAGAGCTTTTTTAAATAGCTCAATTTTGGGAAGGGTTTTTATATCAAGAGGGATAGAATTCCAAAGCTGAGGGGCAACCACGGAAAACGCTCTGGCTCCCCATCTGGCTAGTTTGAAACGCGGAACAACCAATTGACAGAGTCGCGCAGACCGAAGGCCTCTTGTAGGGACGTAGCGCGTAAGGAGAGCGCCAATGGCACTGGAGGAACCTTCCGTCACAGCTCTGTAGGCTAAGCACAGAATTTTAAAAGATATTCTGTACTGCACCGGTAGCCAGTGGAGTTCTTTCCTAGCTGCAGTGGCAGAGGAGGTTTTAGGAAGGGCCAAGACAAAACGAGCTGCAGCGTTCTGCACAACCTGCAATCGATGCAAAAGGCTTTTATTGACTTCCGTATAAAGGGAATTGCAATAATCCAATCTCGATCCTACCAAGGCAACTGCAACCTGCTTACGAGCCTGAAGGGAAAGATACCCACGGATTTTATTGAGTATCCTAATCACACCCCAGCAAGTGGCCACGGTCCTGTTGACTTGGAGGGAAAGGGAAAGCGAGGTGTCGAAAATTACGCCAAGGTTTCTGGCAGATTGGGAGGGGGTGGGGCAGATGCCACGAGAAGATGGCCACCACTCACTTGACCAAACATCTTGGTCCTTCCCAAAAATCAACACCTCCATCTTTTCGCCGTTCAGTTTCAGGGAATTTATAGTCATCCAGTCTGCCACATACTGCATGCATACCCTGAAACAGGCGGCTGATGTCCTAACAGAAGAGTGAGCCAGTGACACCATGATCTGAGTGTCATCTGCATAGGATACCACCTCCATCCCCTGCGATCTTACTAGTCTTGCCAAGGGAGCCACATAGATGTTGAATAGGGTCGGACTTAAAGCCGACCCTTGTGGCACCCCACACTGCAATGACTTGGCAGGGGAGAGGTGGTTCCCCAGCATCACTCTCTGCTCCCTGTCCAACAGAAAAGAGTTGAGGAGACTCAAGGCCGTTCCCCTGACACCAACTTCCCTAAGCCGAGATGTCAGAATGGCCGGGGAGAGGGTGTCGAACGCGGCCGTGAGGTCCAACAAAACCAGGACCGTGGTTTGACCTGAGTCCACTTTAAGTCGGATGTTATTGACCACACAAGTGAGAGCAGACTCAGTGCTGTGGTGCTTTCTGAAGCCATGTTGCGTGTTGTCAAGGTATTTGGATGATTCAAGGAAGGAGGACAGATGAAAATTCAGATGCGCCTCAAGCATCTTGGCAGGGGCAGGGAGGAGGGAGATAGGCCTAAAGTTCTTCAATAAGGCCGGATCTAGGGACGGCTTCTTGAGGAGCGGTTTTACAATCGCCTTCTTCCACACAGCAGGGAAGGAACCCTGAGTAATAGCCATGTTCATTACCTCAAGCATAGGAGTGGCTAGGAGTTACCCCCACCAACAGGCAAGTTTCAGGCATAAATGTGGCCCCTTGCGATCCTTTTCAGAACAATACTGGAACCAGTGGAAGACAAAAGAAGGGCTTTGCCTGCTGTTGTGGCCTGGGAGGAGAACCCTAAGGGTTAGACCTGCTCCCACTTGTACCCAGGGCAAAGAAGTGGACTCCAAGGGTCAGCAGGTATATCTCCTGTTAAGTGACATGGGCAGAAAGGCTGCAAGAAACCCACTTTCTGGAAAGAGCCCTGCTTATCAGTTTCAACTGCCCTGCTCTGGACCGTGCTGGTGGCATCTGTTGGAGTGAGTCCTGACCTCCAAGTATCGTTGCTGAGATTCTGTAATCCTTGCATGTGCTAGAGTGTACTTATCCTCCCTGAGTCTAAATAGCTTGGACTTTGAACATTTTTGTCAAACCTTTGCTTAGAGAACCATTGTAGAACCAGGACCAAACGGCCAGCCGTTCGACTGTAGGTGCATTAACTGTGGGCCTGACTTCTCCACAGCTCTTATTATGTTCTTTTCCAGAGTATGAATCTGATTCAGAGGGGGTGACACGGATTGGCATCTGATGACATTGTTCCCTGTTCTGCCACAGCCTGCAATCTAGCCCCCTGAAAAAGTCTGACTTCCAAAAAAGAGTCTAAGCCTAAAGGTAGAAATCTTCACTGGGTCCGACACCATGGAGAATCGACTGCAACAGCTTCCTTGGCACAACCTCTCGACTTTTCTCACTCTGAGCTTTTCCTGCTTTTGCCAATGGCTTTACAAAAACCTTGTCCTTCAAAAACCTGTCGATGACAGGCCTCTCTTTAGATCCAATCTGCAGCATTGCCCAGCTGAGGACTCTCCCTTCTCGAACATTTTCTAAGTGCAAATGTACATTTCTGGCCAGGACTGGCCTTGTCCTCCTATCTAACCAGTGCTCCATTGCAGCTGGCCTTAAAACTTACCCATGTCCCAGTCTAGGTCTGCCAGTTGCCTGCAATTGGCGCTTTGCAGTTTTTGACATTAATTTTTATTTAAAACCATAAAAAGTCATATCTCCACTTTACTCATTGATTTTTTTGTTGTCGGTTTGGTGTCATTGGGTAGTCCTTTGATTAGGAATCAAGAAGAAATGTTAGTTATAAACCATAATTCCTGCCTTAGCTGTGCAAAACATAAACACGCTCAGACTGATTTCACCTTGCATTGAAGAGATACCATTATGCTGAGCAGGATCAGTCATGTTACTGAGGTCTGGCTGGATTTCAGATTTAATGAAGTTTTTATATACTGAGAGATAGCCTGATACTCTCTACTTTGCAACATATTGCTGGCTGAACCTTTGAGAATTTGGACTGCTAAGGGGTTTTGTATTATCTTTTAATGTGTAGGCATGTCTGTCTCAATCCCCATCTAGGTTCCATAAAGTCCCAGCAACTCAACACTGGCCTCATTTAGTTCCTCAAAATCATCCTGACTGACCTCTCCAGCCCAATGCTGACTACATAATATATAGGGCTAGATGTACTAAGATACGGGGAACAACCTTAAAACGCAACTTTTACATCGCTCTACTATTACGACGCAACTTTTACAACGCAAGTTATTACAACGCATTACTCTGGGGGGCACTCTAGGATAGGGAATAGTTTAATTACTATCCAACACCTTCCCTACTATCCACGGGGACTGGAGTTGGAATAGTAAATTAAACTATTCACTATCCAGCGCCCCCCAACGCAAGTCGTTGTAACGACTTGCGTTGTAAAACCTGCGTCGTAATGGCATGCGTTGTAAAAGCATGCGTTGAAATGTCATACATCCCTAAGATACTGGTAAAAAATGTGGTCACAAAATATGCGACCAGTATCTAAATCGTTGAACCTATCTGTTATAGGAATTGGTCAGTTCACAAAATAAGGATTCATACAATTTTGCATAAAAACCTATCTAAGGAATGTTAAGCAGGCTGCAATTTGAAATTTGCAATTCCTTAAGACTGTCTACAGTCACATAGATTGTGTCCTGTAAGGAACAGCAGACCAGCAGCGTTGTTACTGGATTTGAAAATTGAGAACTGTTTTTAAAGCAGTCAGATTTCCTTAAAGGAAAATGGGCGGCTTTAAAAAAAAAATCCAGTTTTGAAAAACTTCAGTTAGAGTTGGCAGAGGTCCCATGGGTCACTTCCTACTCCTCCCTAAATTGCCACTGTGTTTTCTGGAGGGAAATGGTCCAAACGGGACATATTTAAGTGTTCAATGATTTGTGGCTGAAATAACGCTTTTAAACCATTGACAAATATGGTACCAATTCACAATTTGGAAGGAATGCCCAAAACACGTCCCTTCCAAATTGCAAATTGGTATCCATTTCTAAATCTATTTTAAGAGTCAGTAAACCTTTACTAGCTCATAAAATGAGTTAAGTAAATAGGACGAAGGGATTTTGTGGTAGCAAACACTTGATTTTGTTTCACAATTTCTATTCTGGCAGCCTCCTACATGTGCGCTTTAAAACCTCATCTTGTCCTTTTTGGGTCTCGCTGGCAATGCATCCTGCAAGGATGCATGTGTCCAGCTGGAGACGTATAGCGATCAGTCTGGGGGGAAGGAGGACAAGAGGGTGTACGAGCTTTTTCTCCTGGATTCGTGTGCGCGAACGCGCACGTCGCGTCCCGCGCCGTACACTTGCGCGCGCAGACAGACACTCGCTCACACACACACCCCCTCCCCCACAGTCACACACACGCACTCCAAGACACATACACACACACACGCACGCACGCACACACACATACACAGCCCACCCCCCCCGTACGCGCGCACACACATGCTCCCCCCGCAGCTCAGCAACCCACTCACCAGCTTCCTTCGTGCGGCGGCTCTCCTCAGCTGCAGGGCCCGGCAGCAGGACTCTTCTTCCCTCCTTCGGCACCGGGGCGCAGGGTAGGCTCCTGCCTGCTCCGATGCTCCAAACAATCGTTGCTCTTCCGTGGGAGGCGGGGTAGGCTCCCGCCCTCCTACTTCCTGTTTCCGGTTGTCGCGCCGGCCTGCCTGACTTCCTGGTCGCAGGCCGGCAGAGTGACGAGGATGTTTGATTTGCGGTATTTATTTATTTATTTATTTATGCATTTTTATATAGCGCGGACTTTACCCGAAGGCGGTATTTATTTATTTATGTATTTATGCATTTTTATATAGCGCGGACTTTACCCGAAGGCGTCAGAGCGCTTCACATTAGGAACAGAAATGAAACATAATGAGAAACATTACAAAAGAACAGGTTGCAAAAACATACGTTACTTACATAAGGTAATAGTGACAATTGTGAGCAAACAAAATACATGAGGTAGTAAAAACTATGAGCAACCAAAAATACACGAGGTAGTAAAGGTAATAGTGACAATCGTGAGCAAACAAAATACTTGAGTAAAAATTGTGAGCAACCAGAATACATGGGTAGTAAAGGTAATAGTGACAATCGTGAGCAAACAAAATACTTGAGTAAAAATTGCGAGCAACCAAAATACATGAGGTAGTCAAAAGTGCACAAGAGGAAATGAAAGTGACAAGTGTGCAGTTATAAGAGAAAACAGAGTATAATTAGAGGTATAGTCCTGCAATAAGTGCTAGACACTCAGGCTCAGGAACAAGCGTTACATGGGCAAGGTGGCACTTGTGCAAGTATCAAAGGCAAAGACATGTGAGAGGTAGCAGCCGTGTGTTGCAAGGGCAGAGTGGTGTGTGCATGTTACAAAAGGGCACCGAACACCAGTACATGGAAAATACTGCAAAAAGGCAGACCCTCCAATCACGGGCATACACTGGAAAGGCACTTCCATGGTCATGGAAAGTAGAAATTATCAGTAGTGGGAAGTCTTCCTCACAAATAGCAAGAGGACGTGAATTACTTTTGGAGGTGTCTCTGGAGGAGGAGAACTTTGAGGTCCCTTTTGAAGGCCTGGGAGGAGGCGGTGGTCCGGAGCTTTTTTTTGTCCTCTCGCGGTTTGTAAATACAAAACATATTGCATTACAAATGCTATAGGTATCACATTTGCAAAAGTTATAACTATTGGCATTGTAAATGACGAAGCTATTAATTTAGCTATTTAAAAAAAAAGAAACATAAATAAAAACTTTGCCATTTACAATACCAATAGCTCAAACTTTCCTAATGCGAGACCTATTGCATTGCAAATGCTTGTTTCAGTTGTTTTTGCCCAGCAACCACAGCTCTAACCTGATGCTCCTTGCTGCCTTCCAGCCTCTCCACACTGCACCAATTTCCCTGTGGTACTTCTGCATCATCTAGCAGCATTCACCAGTCTCGCTCCCTCCTAGGACCAATTTTTATCTGAAATTGCCCTAAAGTCCTTCTTCTGCTCTCTTTCATCTACCTTAGCTGTACAAACATTCTCCAAAGATCACTGTTTTTCCATGTCTTTGCCCTATAGATCTCTAAGCAACCTCTTTTAATACCCTGGGTATAATGAGTGAAAATAAACTCAATCAAATCCCATGAGCTAGACCGCAACCCAACTAGTCCCCATTTACTAGTCACACTCCCTTACAGGTCCCGGTTTCACCAGAAATCACCCAGAAGTAATCTTGCTGCTCCTTTGCATCTGCTATGGCAACCTAGAAATTTTTCCAAGAATGCTTCAGTTCCATTTTTTTTCCCATGAAAATCCTAGTGACCACACGTGACTATAATTTTTATGGGCTAATAGAAGCTCCATTAAATCCTTTGATATTAGAATTATATTTTAGAGTGGGTGCATGACAGGTTTCATTAGGGTATGAGAAGGTGCATCAGATGATCATGTGGATGATGTCATCAGTGATGTCATCAGTGATGTCATCAGTGATGTCATTTGAGATGTCATCAGTGATGTCACTGAGCATGTCATGAGTGATGTAATATGTGACGTCATCAGCAGTGCATTGCGGGGGCGCAAGTTATAGTTAGGTCTAATAACTATAATGGACGAATTTCTATGGTTTTGTACGAGTAAATCTCCAACTAACTATAACGTCCCTGAAACCTATGTTTGTTTCAGTGAATTTCTAGGGTCTTTTAAATGCTAATTTCTAACTATAATGTCCCTGAAACCTATGGTTTTTACAGTGAATTTCAAAGGTTTTTTAAATGAAAATGTCTAACTATAACTTCCCCGAAACCTATGTTTTTTCCAGTAAATTTCTAGGGTTTTTTAAATGCTAATTTATAACTATGCCTATAAAGGTAGGACATGTGAAGAAACAGGAAGAAAAGCGCAGAAAGAAGCAAGACAAATGCAGAAAGAGGCAACAGAAGTCTAGAAAGACGAAGAAAAGTGCAGGAAGAAGAAGAGATGTGCAGAAAGAACCAACAGAGGAGTGGAAAATCCTCTTGTGCCCCAAACTTAAACCTACACCTGAATAATGCCAAGGATCCAATATTACTCAGTACTATCCCTAGTCTAGCTCCTTGAAGCGAATGATCCCAAAAACACTGCAATAGGCCAACCCATAATAAAGGCTCTACTCTTGATGCAATAATTTCTAAATGCATGTAATTTTCCTCCATTTCATCCTACCCTAATCTCAATGTTAATCAACTTAAGGTCCACTCCCAAACTACTTGCTCCAAGCACTGCGGGAGGAACATGCACCACATCCCTCATTAAGACTTAGAAGCACTAGTCAGTTCCCAAATCCTCCCCCCACCAGACCTCGCCTCCACAGATAATCTCACTGCTCACTGGAAGAGGTGTGGTGTAGCGGCCAGGGTGACTGACTCTGGAACCCGGGGGCTCATGGTTCGATCTCCAGCGCTGGCGGGAGATCAGCCCAGCACCATGTGACTCTGGGCAATAGATCGCTTAATCTTCCTGACGGCCCCCAGTGCCTTGACACTTTCGGCTAATTGTTAGCGCTTTACAAACACTGGACATTTACATTTACATTTACAACGCAAACATGTCAGAACTTCTTGAAATGATCTCCCCGTTTAAACTGAAAAAATCGAGAAGTATCCCCTCTAGATCCTGGTTTAACAAATATCTTAACAAAGAGAGGCGACAACTTAGATTGGTTGAAAGAACCTGGACACAGCCACTCTCGCTAACCAATCTCTTGCTCCTACGAGCTGAGCACTTAAAATACAAAAAACACACATTCAGAGAAACATGTTATTTATTTATTTAAAACATTTTGTATAGCGCGAACAAGACCCTTGGGTATGAGAGCGCTTTACATTACATGAGGTAGATTAGAGACAAGTCTTGTATAGTATAATGATACACAGTGATATGACGTAGGTAAGTATACATCCATAAATGGTAAAATCAAAATAAACGGTTAACACAGTATATACAGTGACATGCGGTAGGTTTGGGATATAACTATGGTGAACTGGGACTTCCTGATTGCAAAAAGTTTTAAAGTGTCTTTTCTTGTGCATTCTATCTTTTTCAATTCTGGGTCAAGGATTAGTATAGTACCGATCGAGGCTATCCATCATACTGCTGTAAAACTATAAGTAACAGGTTAACACAGTATATACAGTGATATGAGGTAGAAGTGCAAAAGATATTTTAGTTGACTTTTCCTGTGTATTCCATATTCTCCAATCCTGGGTCAGGATTCATGGAGTACCGCCCACAAGTATCCCCAAAACAGCTGGGGAATTTCTTTTCACTTACCTTGTGGATATGTCTTGGTCAAAACTATGTCATGGTGCTAATGATGAACTGTCTTGTCTATGGGAGGAACTTGCTCATTAGAAATATCTTAGTTTCCCTCTTAAAGGTTGCTGTGTTTGGTATTTTTCTAATGTTTGGTGGAAGTGAGTTCCAGTTTCTGGGGGCTGCTCCTGAGAAAGCTCTATCATAAGGTTTCTTTTCTCTGAAAATGGGTGGCCTCAGTACCAGCTCCTTGGCACTCCTAGCTGGTCTATTTCCTCCAGATACTTCAATTTTCTGGGCAATGTATCTTGGTGTATTGTAGTCAAGCACTTTGTGGGTGATACATGCCATTTTTAGGTGAATTCTGGCTTCATATGGTAGCCAGTTTAATGCTTTCAGGTGTGGAGAGATATGATCGAACTTCCTTGATCCGGTGACAATTCTTACAGCTGCATTGAGGCATGCTTTTAGTGGTGCTGTGGAAATTTTTTGTAGACCTGTTAAAGTTGTGCATCCATATTCAATCCTCGAGAAAACCAGTGATTGGACTGCTAGTTTGAGATCCGCCTTAGAGATTAATGGTTTCACTTTTCTAATGTAGTTCAAATGAAAACGGGCACGTTTTGCCATTGATTTGATATGGGCTTTCATGTCTAGGTTCTCGTCAAGAGTGATTCCTAGTGATTTTGCCGAATCAACTAGGGTAGGGGTGCAGTTAAGCGCTGTGGGTCATTTTTGACCCTTCCTTCACCTCTGTGTGGTTCTTTGGTGATGAGATTAGTAGGAATTCTGTTTTTTGAGCGTTTAGCTTCAGATGATTGTTAGTTTACCATTGTAATGCCATTTTTAAGGCCTCATTCATTAACCTGATGTCTTCCAGAGACGCGATCATGATGTATATCAGCGTGTCATCCGCGTACATTTGAAAGGATATTTTGGAGGTTTGGAGAATTTCTGTAAGAGGTTCGACATACAGATTAAACAGTGATGGAGATAATGTAAATCCTTGAGGGACTCCAATTGAGTTAGGGCACGAATGTGAAAGTGTTTGGTTGACCAAGAATATTTGCGTTCAATTCTGTAGGAAGGATTCAAACCATTTCAGCACATTACCCGATATTCCCATCCTGTCATGGAGCCTGTTCAGTAATTTTTCATGATTTACCGTGTCAAATGCAGATGACAGGTCTAGGAGGATGAGTAGACATGTTCGATTGTGGTCTAGGGCCTGTAGAGCATCATCGACAATATGAAGGATCGACGTTTTCATGCTGTGTCCTGTTCTGAATCCCGACTGGCAGTCGTCCAGTAGCGAGAAATTGGCTATGTGTTGGCTCAGTTGTTTTTGTACACATTTCTCTATTAGTTTGGCAAGTACAGGAATGTTGGTCACTGGGCGAAAGTTATTCGCATCTGCCGGGTCCGCTGTAGGTTTTTTGATGATGGGGACGACTTGACCTGTTTTTAGGCATTCTGGAAGTATCCCTTGGGATAGAGAGGCGTTTATAATTTTTGTCCATATAGGAATCACAATATGGCTGATTTCTTTCAGGCATTTTGATGGGAGTGAGTCATTATAGTGGTTATTAGGTTTGATATCTAACACAGTTTTGGCAATGGTATTCTGGTCCAAATACTTGAAGGTATCCCAATGTGCCTTGTTTTTTGCCCTATCATCATTAGTTTTAGAGTTGGTATTGCTCGTTGCTGGTGTTTGGTTGTCAAGGTTATCCGCTGCTCTCCTGAGCTTACTTTTCAACGTGTTGGCTTTGTCGGTGAAGAATGTTGAGAATTCTTCACAACTTAGTTGCTTTTTTGTGATTTCTTGGGCCGATTTATTGGATTGTTGTTTTAAGATCTCTAATAGTTTCCGTGGTCTGTTTTTGACGTTATCCAGTTCTGATCTAATAAATTCCTTTTTGGGGTTGAGGATCTTTTTGTTGTATTCTTTTCTGATTTTTCTGAGGGATTTCAGTTCGGGGGAAGATGGGTGTTGTCTCCATTTTCTTTCCGCCAGTCTCAGTTTTTGTCTTTCCTCACTCAGTGTCCCTTTAAACCATGGATTTTTAACCTTCTCTGTAACTCTTTTCAGTTTTAGTGGCACGGTGGCGTTAACTTTATTTGTTATTGATGAAGTATAGTGGTCCGTTAGATCATTCACCTTCTGCAAGTTGTTAGGCGGATTTAGGTCCTTCTCACAGCTTTCTAATAGAAGTTCAATGTTCGAGTCTTTAGTGTCCCGCATCCACTTTTTGAGCTTGTTAGGTTGTGTGTTCTTGTTCTTTTTCCATGTGCGTATCAGGAAGGTTATGGCATGGTGATCTGACCAGTCGCACAGTTCTATTGAGAGGACCAAAGTGTTATCTGTTTTTTAAATTATCCAGTCCAACGCAGCTCCTTTCGAGTGAGTTGGCTGTGTGCATGCTAGCGAGAGGTTTAGCTCCACTAAAAAATCTTTAAAAGCGTAGATTAAAATCCTCTAGGAATATGTTATTTGCGATGGTGTTAGAGTTAGCCTTGATGATCTCCATTAGTTGGTCTATGAAAGACATATTGTTTCCTGGTGGGTGATAAAGTGCATTCAGGTTGCTTCTTTGGTTGTTAGCCGATCTTATATTGAGACCTAGGTATTTGCAGGAATTGAGTGGTTCTGATTGTATTTGACCAACTTCTATATCCGAACGGTGGATGCAGGCTATACCACGCCCTGTCTTTTTTTGTGTATCCAGTCTCACAATGTTATACTGAGGGGGCACTAGTAGATCCATGAATGGAGATGATGATTCCGATATCCATGTTTCCGTAAGGATTGTCATGTCAATTTCCTGGCTCCTACATCCACCTACTTCTGAGACCAACTGGACCACTCTAGGAACAGACTCAAAGACCACTTCAATATCATCAAACAGCAAACCTTCTCCTTCCCCTATCTCTATCACCAGTTCTTCTAAGAGTTGTGAAGAGTTCGCCACATTCTCCTCTGAAAAAAATCGCAAATAATGACCTCTCACTAATGCCCAATTCTGCACTGTCAATTACTGATGGTCCTTACAATCTCCCTTCCCCAGCAATCCTGAGCACTAACCCCAACCGCTTGCAACTGAAAAATTAGGTATTCAACAATTTCCTTAAAGAAGAGGTGTGCAAAACGCTTGCTTGAAGCCAACTTCGCATCTCGCTATCTCCTTCCTTCCACGCTTGTCAAAAACCTCAAACACATCATTCCCCTACATGGACTAAAACCATTAACTCTGCCTTATCCAGTGGCTACATGCCGGCCTTCCTCAAACTCGGCCAAGTCACCCCCTTCATCAAGAAGCCAGACGCAGACCAGAATGATTTCAACAACTATAGACCTATAACTTTGTTCCCTCTCCTTGCCAAAACCATAGAAAAATTTGTGCTTGAGCAACTCAATAATGACATTAAAAAACACAACCTTTTAGTCTAGAATTAGGAAAGGTTGCAGTACAGAGATTGCAATACTGAACGTCATCGACGACCTATACCCTCTGGATGATGGCCAGGCCTGCCTCCTAGTATTCCTGGACCTTTAAGTGGGTTTTAATTCTGTCAATCATGATACTCTCTTAAACGCCCTCTCACAGAGGGCAGGCATCAATGATACAGTTCTTCAGTGGTTTGCTTCTTTCTTGAACCAATACCCCCAACTAATCAAACTAAACAACTCCACTTCAACACCAACGCCAGTCTCACAAGAGGTTACCCGAGGGTTAATCCTATTGCCTGCCTTATTCAACCGCTATTTGGAACCCTGTAAAGCAATCGTGAAACAAGCTCGGATGGACTACCATCTGTATGCTGATGAATCCCAACTCTACATTAAAATGTTGTCAGCTATTGACATCCAGCACCTAAACAGTACTCTATACATAGTGCAATCGTGGCTGACAAACAACCACCTGAAGCTCAACCCCAACAAAACTGAACACCCCTCATCTAACCAAAAGGAAAGTCCTATCCAGTCCACACTTGGCTTGACAACCTCACTGCACTGCACTATACTGCAAACTGTTCATCTACAATTCTGAACATGAAAGATCATATCAGTGCCTCAGCCAAAAGTGTCTTTTACAACCTAAAGCACCTTAAATAAAATGGAACCTTTCATCCCCCTAAAGTTCTAAAGACCTTGGTGCAATCCTTAGTCTACTTCAAGCTGGACTAAGGCAATGCAACAATCACACCTCATCCCTTCTGAAAGCCACACTCAATGTGGCTGCCAGACTACTCTCCAGGGAAAGTGGCTCTGAGCACATCACTCCGACTCTCAAGAGACTCAACTGGCTACCAAACGAGGCAAGATGTATATTCAAAACTGCCTGCATACCTCACAAAGCTCTCTACATGAAGTGTCCACTCTACCTCACGTTGGTGCAGATTCACAGAACTAATCTGAGACAAATTCCTAAACTTATAACTTTTGGTATTCAGAGAAGGCACTTACTACTTTTGGTATTCACAGAATGCACTTACTACTTTTGGTTAAACTTACTACTTGTGGTATTCACAGAAGGCATTTAGTAGTAGTAGTAAAGTCAGGAGTCCTAACTTTACTACCACTAAATGCCTTCTATGAATACCAAAAGTAGCAAGTGTAACCAAAAGTAGTAAGTTTAATCAAAAGTAGTAAGTGCATTCTGTGATCTCCAAAAGTAGTAAGTGCCTTCTGTGAATACCAAAAGTAGTAAGTTTACGATTTTGTCTCAGATTAGTTCTGTGAATTGGGCCCTAACAAACGATCTAAAGCTGGCCAAAAGAGACCACTTTGAAGCTCTAACACTCTACTCCTGATTCTGCTCAAATTCAAGAAAGAAAAGCAAAGCACTTCCTCCTTTTCCAGCAACGCACCGAGAATCTGGAACTTGCTTCCACAAGACCTCTGTGACAATCAATCACTCCGTCGCTTCAGAAACAAAAATAAACTACTTCTTCTCAATAAATACCTAAACCCTTCTCCTTAAACAATCTACCTTGATGATGCTACTCCTCTCAGTCGCCAACGATCCTGTACTCCTCTACCTCAATAAAAACATCTGTGACTCTATGCTTCCTATTCCCTAGCACTCTAGAAAATCTACCTCTGAACTATCTCATCCATTCATCCTACTGTCTACTGTAATCCTCTATTATATACGGCCAACATGTAGTTATACTTTTTACATACCTTGTGTGCTCCTCTTGTAATTGATGCTATGCCACCATAATTACCTCTGGACTATTCTGTTCTCATTTACAGCATGTCCTTATGTACTCTTCTTGTAAATATGGGCAGTATGCATTATTTATATATATGCTCACTACACATTCTTGTTTTATGTATGGTCACTATGCATTTTGTTTTTCTCTATGTCTATTACCACTAAGTATTTTGCATTTTCCTTGTACCTACCCCATATGCATACCCTGTTAATTGATGCTGTGCTACCATAACTGTCTAAGCACTATATTGTCCACCTATCCTGCTGTCAACTGTATTCTGCTGTTAAATATTGCCACTTAATATTCTGTATTTCTCTTTGTACGCCACATGCACCTCATGCAGTTGCTTTTGTACCATCTCTGTAGAGTGCTCAGATACCCTGGGGTCAAGTTTGCACTATATAAAACTCCATAAATAAATAAACAAATACATAAAATACCATGTTTTGAGTACAGAGCATATGTACTTTAGCACTGATTAGCAGTGGTAAAGACCAAGAATCTTAAAGCCATCAAAAATGAAGTCAGCAAAACAGGAGGTCAGAAGACAAAAAGCCAGGGAAACCACGCCAAGGATGCCAGGTCTAATACCCTGACACCCTGTCTCCACTCAAGCTCAACCCAATGGCAATAACCCGACCACAGTCCAGCTGGTACACGGAGGAACTTAGACTGATAAAATGCAAATGAAAGTAACCGGAGCACAAATATAGAACAAGTCAAGACACAGCAGTTACAAACATCTTCCAATCAGCCCTAAGACCACCAGCAGATAAAGAACAGCAAGCACACATTTCTTGCAGATTGTATCAATGCCAGTACTAGCAGCATCATGGACATCTTCACCACCATGAACGATTTCACCTCGCCTCCTGTCACCTCCATCAACATCACACCATCACAGGAGCTTTGCAACAAGCTTTTGGAATTCTTCTGTAACAATATCACCTCCGAAGACAGCAGTTTCGATCCTCTACCAGAACCCGTAACTGTTGCAATTTAACTTCCCATCATGGCTAATGAATAAATCCTGACCTTTTGGCCTGCCTCCTCCACTGTCAAAATTGTTGCTATCATGAAAACCATCAATTCGGGGGCTACACCTGACACTTGCTCCCACCACGCTTTCACCAATGGAGTCCTACCAATCAGCGAGGCACTATCACCCATCCTCAATGTCTCCAGCTACATTCCCAAACACTGGGAAAGATGCCACAGTCATGCCCCTGCTCTATAAGACATATGCTGACCCAGCCACGCTTTCCAGCTACAAACCCATGTCTATCCTAACATACCTGGCAAAGGTTTTAGAGAGACTAATCAATCGATGCGTCACCGACCACATCAGCAATTCAGCAACCACCAGCTCCTCAACACCACGCAGCCTAGATTCAGGCCCAACCACAGTACAGAACAGTACTCATTTCCCCCACAGATGGCATTCTTGACAGAAGAGACACAGAAGCCCTCATTGTCCTGGACCTCTCTGCAGCATTTGGCATGGACTCACACCCCAAGCCCTGATTGTCCTGGACCTCTCTGCAACATTTGACATGGACTCACAACCTATCCTCATCAGGTGCCTGCATTAGATTGGAATTCAAGGACACGCTCTCCACTGGATCGGCTTCTTTTTAACAGCTAAGGGATAAAACACAAGCTGTCAGACCTTATTCCTCGGAAGCCGGTAAACTCGTCTGCGGAGTACCTCAGGGTTCATCGTTCACCCACCCATAGAGAATTCACATCACACCACACCTCAGGAAGCTCCACTGGCGTCTGATACAAAAATATGCTCAATTCAGACTCCTCACGCACACATTCAAGGCACTACACAACTCAAGCCTCCCCACCTGAATAGTCGAATCTCCTTTCACCAACCAACAAACACCTATGCTCCACAGGACTTCTACTTGCACACATCCCACACATACACAGACCCAGATCACGAGCATGTGCATTCTCTTACATTACTCCTAAAGTGAGGAATGGCCTCCCTGGCCACATTAGAGCCTCTTCCTCTCTTCTTGAATTGGCTTTTCGGATAACCAACCTACCGTAGTCAGGCCTAGGAACACACACCTACTAAGCGCCAGGGTACCCTCGCAGGTGATAGTGTGCTTTACAAATACACAGAAAAACTGTCAGGTCAGTATTTATAAAATTAGAAAATTGAGGCAAACTGAAAAATGGCAACTTCATAAAAAAGAGATGGTTAGCAGAAGCCTAATCACACTATTAATAGAAGAACAAATAATTATTTGTGAATTTTAAACCATATGGTTCCTTAGCCTCGAATTCCAACATGTACCTAAATTCTAATTGTCTCCGGTTGCTTTTCCAATCATTGAAATACCAAAGAGATAATATGAACTATGAGTTGGGGAGCACATACACATTTTCATGCAGAAATGAAATTGAAGACTAAAGGGTGGAGATTACTAGACAAAAGTATGTAACCACAACCAATTTTAGCTCAGACATAAGTTCAGAAGAAGACAATGATGGAGGATAAGGCACCTCAGCGAACCAATATGGAGAGCATTTTACATCTGTAAGTGGAACAGGAAGTTTCTGTAACTGCCCTGTGCAAATTTTAGATGGGTGCCTGCTAACAAATCTCTAACCTGTGGAGAAAATGTACACATATTAAAACCACAAACATTAATTAAAATAGAATTAAACAGTGCTGTTATGATTAAGTTCAAATAAATTTAAAAAGCACTGAAATTAGCCATTTAATGTCAAAAGTCCCATTTGAACGGTAACACACTCATGCTCAAATTTTAACTTAGCGAATAATAAAAGAGGTGCATCAGTTGGAAGTGGTGAGTTACTTTCAAATGACCAATTAGTTGAACCTAAGCACAACATCCTTTAACATAGGTTTTTTCAGCAATAAAAAGGGCGGGACTGGGAGCCCAAAATAGCTCTGGCAAATCTCCTCAGACTAGCCCCTATACAGTGTATAGCGAGCAAGCGTGACGAGCCAACCTGACCACTGCAACAGGGGCCAGAAAATTTGGGGAAAAAGGCAAAAAAAATTATTCTACAGCACATTTTTCATTATATTTTCAATTGTATTAACTTTTAAAGCAGAGTACCTGATGACCTTACAATGCACCAGGAGACCCAGTCATACCCACATTCTTACAGAGAACACACAAAATAGGATGTTAAACATGAAACACACATTTTTAAATATAACATAAGTACACACATTCCCTCTTAAACAAGACAATTTCGAGGGATGTTAGCATCCTCTAACCCCCTAGGAGGCACAGCAGGGCTGCACTGGGAGCTCCTGGTGCAACAATACTTTTGGGCTTCTCCCCAATGACATCCTCCTCCAAAGATTCCCTTACTATCACTCTCCACCAGTGCCTTTCATCTCTCCATAGCCCCTCACTCACATGTATTTCATTTGCTTAATAGTGCCTCTCAGTCCAATGAAGGGTGTTGGTGCACTTTACATCACACACACACACACACAGAAAATAAGTCGTACATGTGTAGATCAGTCTATAAAACATTTAACATGATCAAAGGTGACTACAAGGTGTAGGATTCAAATTACATCCATACTGGTAGGCATTTTGGGAGACTGCTTGGTCTGGAGAAGCACAAACTCAGGATTCAAAACGTAACACATTGGTTAGGATTGTCTTTACTAAAAATAATTTATTTCTACCCAAATGTACCCTTGTTAGTAACATTAGGATAATGAAAGACTTGGAAAAGCACAACTTTCTATCATGTATCACGCAGTTTGCACGCAGCTCTTTGATGGCAATTCAAAGCTCACTGTGATATATTACGATTGTAACTTACGAACTGCAAGTAATAAATGAATCTCCATGACAAAAGCAGGAGCCCACCGAGCTGTCCACATGATGTACAATTTTGTGATCTGCATGGTAGACGTTCTTTGCAACAGGCATTTTAACTCTCTATGCTACTTTAGATGAGTCAAAACTGCCACTAGACACAACTCTGATCTCTCTCCAGCAGGAAAATTAATCAATAGAGTTATCTTGACATTTGTTTTGTTGCCTGAAAACTGCTGGCTACAAAAGGACCTCTGCAGAGGGTGCTTTCATACCCATAACAATTGTCAAAACACAGTGCTCCCAGCTCAGTGATAAACTGGCATTCAGTAACAAAACCAACCCCCAGGAACAAAACTGTTCTCCACCCTCCAGCCTCCCAAGGAAATGCCTGATACAGAGTCCAGTCAGTCCAGCCAAACGCTCACACATGCACACACACACACAGACACTCACACACTCGATTACTGTTATGAGGAAACATGGGGACGGAAAATTAATGTTTGGCAGTTAAAAGGTCTTTGGAAATAGCTCCCATTTAAGACAGAGTAACAGATAGTTAGGGGCACATGCATCAAGCTATTTTGCGATCGCAAATGTAGCGAATCTCAAAAATTGGCCATTTAAGATTGCAAAATAGCCATAAGCCATGCATGAAGCAAATTCACAGAATCTCCTGCAAAATCACAAAATTTAGCGATTACCTAAATACCGATTCTCAAATAGCGAATCCGTAATAGGTAATCACTAATTGACAATCGCAAACATATGCATGAAAAATTCTCAAATTAGAAATCAGCTGCAAATCGCAAATTGCATTTGCTAAATACTACCGAATTATATCAGGTGGTAACCATTTAAAAGTTAATAAATCAGGTGGTAACAATTGGCCAACTACTTAAGCAGGACTAGAAGACCTCAGAATGTTTCACAATGGCAGTGCTCTACGTCATGCCAAGGAGGATGAGACTAAGAGCAGCAGCACAGAGAATAAGGAGGATACAGGAGTGCATTTTCAGAGTGTGTGTTACATTGTTGGGGCAGACAGAGGAAGAGATATATGACAAATGTAGGTTGAGTGCAGACATGATCTATGATATCAGAGATGAAGCAGATCCACAACTGCAGCGTCAGACTGGCAGGACCCATACCATCCCCACTCATGTGCAAGTCCTATGTTCTCTGCACCTCCTAGCGTCAGGTAGCTTCCAGGGAGTAATTGCTGCAGCTGGAGAAGTCTCTCAAAGAGCCCTATTTCAACTCATTCCTTGCCGCCATTTTGCAGAGGATACACCACCATACAAAGTTTCCTACAACGCCACAGGAATTGCAGCAAACTAAATAATATTTTTATCAGGTAGCCCATTTTCCCCACGTAATTGGTTGCATTGATGGGACACATGTAGCCATTTGTCCACCCTCAGTGAATAAGTAAATTTACAGGAACAGAAAATCATACCATTCATTGAACATACAAGTCATCTGCAAAACAAAAAACATCATCACAGACATAATGGCTAGTTACCCTGGCAATACAGATGACTCCCACATCTTCAGACACAATGGCATACACACATGTCTCCTTGAGAGTGAATTTGGCGAAGGATACCTGCTTGGTAAACTTATGTAATACTGTCTTGCAGATTCTGTGGCCTTGGTAACACACAGCAGTGAGTAATGTTTTTGTTTTTCACCCTGTAGGTGATAGCGCATACGCAGTGCGCTCCTTCATACTGATGCCATACCTAAATCCAAGTACCTCAAGTGAGCAGCTATATAATGAGGTGCATATTTCCACCCGCAACGTGATTGAGAGGACATTTAGATTACTGAAATCTAGGTTCTTCAGCCTCCATAACACTAGTGGTGCATTTTGCCACACACTTACTGCAAAATTGAGGCCATGTTGCACAACATTGCTACTACTAGAGGCATACCCCTGGAATTCTCTGACAGCAAGCCTGAGGAAGACAATTAGCCAGGACAACCACCACAAGCAGCACGTGGTCTGAGCGCAGCAAAAGGGAGACCGAAACGTGCAGAAATCACACAGCATTTTTTTTAAGTTGGGGAATGATGAGACAACATACTGCATGCTCAACTGTTTAATTGAACAAAATGTGGTAGTGTTAATGCACACATATTAGGTGCAAACAAGCATTGTGTTTTATAAAATGAGCAATATGACATTGCCATTGTACTTCAATAGCAGTCAGACAATTTGCATGCTACTGGTTATCTCACCAGGTTTAACTTTGTCCCACTTTTACTTCTTGTGGCCATGCACTCCCGGGGGCCTTTCTGAGGGCTCTGCCATATCCCTTGTGGTGCCTTCGGAGCCAGTGGTGCTTCAAGTACTGTGCCTCCTGCTTGTAGTTGGTGGTGCTAGGAGACTACTGAGGCTGGAGGCCTCCTCACTGGAGGCCTTCTCACTCTCCCTCCATACATTGTTGCCACCAACTGCAGCAGCCTGTAGTTGCTCCACTGCATTGATGACCTGTATAAGGCCCCCGGCCCCATCCCCACAGCAATGGGTCATCTCCACTTGCATCCCCACAGAACGACAGGACAGCTGAGCTGTGGTTGTGCTCAGGCGATTGATGGCCCTGGTGTACCCATCTAGGCACACCATCACAATTTGATGCCTTTTACGTTGTGATGCATGGTCATCCTGCATCACCCTGCACAACTCAAGCACATGTTAAGTCACCCTGCGTGACTTAACATGTGCTTGCAACACTTTGGTTGTTAGGGGCGGGACATGGGTGTTGCTGTGGGTGTTCTTACGCAACACCCATGTCCACTGATGCATTTCCAGATTTACGAGAAATCGTATATCCTATCCTGGGGTGGTGTAGCGAGGTGCAACGAAGAGAAATGTTCTCATTTCTCCTCGATTTTGTCCTCTTTCAATGTGTGCTGCATTTTACAGCACACATTGGAAGAGAAAATCACCTCAATTGATTGTTTTTGTGCAGGAAGGTGCCCCTTATGGCACAAAACAATCTCCCCACAACTCAGGCATCCTTGCACCATGGTGCAAGGATGCCTACGCAGGCTCATGGCAGCAGTTTGTGCGCCAGCGCAGGGGAAGCACAGAGATGCGACATATTATTGTAAATATGTTGCATCCCTGTGCTTCGAAAATAACGCAGTGCGGCGCAGCAAAATGTCTTGCTGCATCGTGCTTCTTTAGTTTCTTGTAGATCTGCCCCTAGTTTCTTGATGTGTGTAGATATCAATTCGGGAGAATGTAACTTGGTGGGTCGTCTCTCCCTCACCCTTGAGTGAAGTATGTGAGGAAATGAGACCAGCGAGATAATCCATTCACAAAATAAAATGAACACTCAGAGTGAACTTGTTTTACAATTACTTATGATTTCGCCCTTAATGTCACTAAGAGGGCTTGCATCAGGACAACAATAATACATTGATAAAGTTATCCACGATTAAGATAAATATCGCAGGCAAGACGCAGAAGGTCACAACTCAAATTATAATGATGTAAACCGTGACTTTATTAAGCTGAAACGTTTTGTATTTTCAGAGTCATACAAATGAAAAGGACATGGGAAAAATGGGGTGGCAGTGTGGAGAAGAGGGGAGTGAGGGTGAAGAGGAAAAAGAAGAGCTCTGCCACATACACACAAGAGAATAGGAGCAACCGCTTTTTACAGTTACAACTAGATATTGTTTGGAAAATTACCTGCTTTAATATCCCATATTTCTTACAGATGCTGCTTGTAGTTGGACAAGGATTTACAGTTTGTAAGTTGTCAACTCCGTTAGCATACTAGATAAAAATTCCTGACAAAATGATTCTATGAATCCAGTAAAATCAATAACAGGGCCTATTGTGTGTTTTTTCAAGATGTTATTCAAAAGTCAAAATACTTTATTGCGATAACTTAATATCATATAAAGACAATGGCAAAATAGAAACATACATATACAAAAAAATAAATTCTTCTAAAACAATTAAAATACAGTACGATAAAAATCATACATCAATTTACAGTTCATGACGATGTAATGATACAAAGTGCAAAGTGCTAAAGTGCTAAAGTGCTTCAGAAAAATACTAAGGAGGAAAAATCCCCAGCAAAATAAGCATTACTAACACCAAAAGTCCCTGTAAGAAAACCTTATATGATTACAAATCCTAAAATAAATACATACAGGGTGCCTATTTAGGGGAAATAGCCCCGTTTTTTAATCTAATATTCCTACTCCTAATAGCTCTAACCAAGAAACTAGCTACATAAAACATGATCTTGGGAGTCTGTAGAAGCTGTAAATAAATAAGAGCAGGTTTGACTTGGATAAATCCAGCTTCCCTAAGAATAGGCACCAAGAACTTTCTCCTAGCATCAATGTAATGACTACAAAACATCACAAAGTGCATAGTATTCTGTTCGGAGAAATGGTCACAAGAACATGGTGACGCCTTATCTGGGGTACTCCATACGGGATAAAAACCAAGATTAAAATGTATCAAATTAAAACGAAAACGAGTTAAAATAAACCTGTGGTATGGATAGGTCACCGTATTCAAATAATTCTCTGGGCCGTCGGGTATGGACAGTATTAAGCTAACCCTGACACTGGTTTTTTTCAGCTCACATTCTTCCCTCTCCAAAGATAAGAGCTCTTTCATTGCAAGTTTTGTGGACTCTATATCTTTAGATGTTATAGAATCTATTTCAGAATAAAGCTCAGGCCTCCCCAGCCTTAAAATTTTTTCCTTGATGTATGTCAACCACCTAATGTTGTTAACTTTGTCAAAACACAAACAATCTCTCATAATAATATGGTTTAAGGGGATTTCCTTGTTAAGCCACAACCTCAGCCAAGCAACTAACGGTGCTGTTTTTATCAGGTCTGTGATGTAGCCTTCCCCTAATTCCATATGAACAGTGTAAGACGGGGTTGACTGTGGAACACCGAGGACAGATCTGAAAAATTTATTTTCCATCGTCTGTAAGGGATCCAGTCCCCTATATCCCCATATTGAACCACCATAAGATGCCACTGAAAGGCATTTGGCCGTATAGATTTTCAATAAGGCTGCGATTGGCCTGGCCCTAAGTTTCTTAGAAAACCCCTGAAGGGCTGCAGATGTTCTAGCTAACAAAGTAACTCTATTCTTTACACGGGGTCCCCAGTTGCCCTTCTCGTCAAAGATAATCCCTAAATAGGGAAAGGAGGTTACACGAGCAAGCTTTTCTTGTCCGCAGAGAAAAGTTTTATGATAGTTTTTTCTAGCTACCCTGGCAATAAGCATAGTTTGAGATTTTTTCGCATTTATTTTCAAGTCAAGTGAGCACATGAAGGATTCAAAGGCATCCAGGAGGAGTTGGAGTCCCACCCTGGTACGCGCAAGAAGAACCGCGTCATCCGCGTAAAGGAGAACAGGAATCCCCTGATCCCCTGCACGCGGAATATCGAGGGTCACGTCCCTAAGAGCGGGCTCCAAGGCATTCACATATAATGTGAACAACAGAGGTGCCAAAATGCACCCCTGTCTAACTCCTTTTTCAGAGGCGAAAACGTCAGTACACCTTCCACTTGAGGAAACTCTGATTTTTGCAGTAAGGCCAGAGTGCAGGTCAGCCAATAAGTTGACTATTGTCCTATCCAAGCCCATTTCAAGTAGTTTTGACCAAAGCTTTGATCTATTAACCAGATCAAAGGCAGAGGAGAGGTCCATGAAACCAAGGTACATGGACCCCTCCTTAGCCCTGGTATATTTCTCAATCAACAAGTGGAGATTAAGGCATTGGTCCTGGGTACTTCTTTTAGGTCTAAAACCATATTGCACATTTGTCAAAATGCCATTCTCATTGACCCACTCATTTAGTTTTACTAATATAACTCTTCCTAAGATCTTAACTGATGAATCAATCAGTGAGATTGGTCTATAACATGCAGGGTCCTGCCTGTTTCCCTTTTTAAACACAGGGATAATTATAGATGTTTTCCATGACTCGGGAATGTTATCATGATTTAATGCATTAAAGACCCTGCAAAGTAGTCTTGACCAAAAATTAGGAAAACATTTAAAGGCGTCTGCAGGAACACCATCGGGTCCTGGCGCCTTTTTCTTCAGGGTACAATCAATGGCATGTAAGACTTCCGTTACTTCAAAGTGCAAATGATTCCCAATGGCATTAGTGTCAACCTCCTGGGCCCCAAGATCTCCACTGGTGTGATTAGAATAAATATCACTGAAGTGTTTAATCCAACCTTCATCAGGAATATTAGTTTCAAGGGGCGAGTTTTCCTCTCCTGTGAATAGAGGTTGGTTGACAATCCTCCAAAATTCTCCACTGTTTTTCAATATTACTGGATCTGAGAGCTGTATCCAGGCTTCATCTTTAATCTGTTTTTTCCTGTCTGCTATGGCCTTTTTATACTGGGCTCTACAGGTGGTGATAAGTTCACGATCTTTCGGGACAGCTTTTAAAGCATTTAGCAATGCAGAATGTGCTATTGAGCATCTGTGATCAAACCATCTTTTGATGGGCATTTTCTTAGGTTTAGAGCCAACAGATAGCCTACAATTAATCTTGCTACATATACTAGCGAATGCAGATATCACTTCCCTGTCTTCAGATTCACTAGATAGGCACACTCCAACCTCACCCTCTGCCTCCAAGAGTACCTCTTGTACGAAGGATTCCGGAATTATACTATCCCATTTCAGTCTGCGTCCTTGGTCTTTAACCTTAAATACTTGTTTAATGTTACAAGGGCCGTATTTTCGCCCTATAAGATCTGAAGCTAATAGATCCAAGGAGACAGGGTTATGGTCACTGAAAACGGAAACCACAGTTTTATACATTAAAACCCTAGCTAAAAAGCATGCTGAAATAAATATGTAATCAATAATAGAGCCATTGTCTGTTCCCTTAAATGTAGGGGCCCTATCCCCCCCTCCCCGCAACCAGACTCATATAAGTTCCATCTTGCTAAAAAGTTCTCTAAACAATCACCCTGTTTATTATGTTCAAGATGGATGGGCAAACAGTTTGGGGGGGATTCTACATCATCGCAAACACACATTAGTGAACATGGGTGCATATTGAAATCACCCAAAAACATAATTTCAAAAGAATTAACTTTTTCACTATAGACTGACAAGAAAAGATACAATCTATCTAGACAATATAAGGTACAGTCAGATGCATTGGAGTTATAGAAATTTATAAATAAAATGTTGGGAAATTCTACTGAGGAAAGTTCAACAATTAAACATTGCTCGGATCCCGAATCACATTTCTTTAGGCTTCCTTTGATATCTAATTTAAAGAGGCTTAACAATCCTCCCTTGACTCTTCCTGCAGTGCTAGACACTGCAGGTATACAGAAATGGCTATAGCCATCTAAAGAAAAGCTGTTGTTTGTGTCCCATGTTTCCTGCAATGCAATAATGTCGAACTTATCCATAAAATCTGTCCATGCCACATTGCCTACTTTAGTCTTAATTCCCGCAATATTCCAAGTAAGTATACTAAATACTGATGCATAGTTCTCATCGCGACTTATGTGTTCAGACAAAAGTCAATCATTATGTTCCAAAGAGGATAGAGGAGCATATCGATTGGACAACAAAAGGGGTTGTACAAAAGGATTTTGGTAAACGGGAAGAGCTGGGTGGTTTAAAGTGTTTCGCTGTTGTTCTCGACCCCATCTGTTGTTTGTATCCCAGTTATTATCCCACCCAAAAGCTGGAGTCCTAGGTAGGTGACATTCTGTTGTTCTCCATAAAAAATTTTTAAAGTTAAAGGGACAACGGTACCCTGCTTGCGTTGGGGCGGGAGTAGGTTAGTGAGGATGTTTGGCAAAACGCCTATATGTGAAAAACTTACTGCCACGCAATCCCCTTTAAATTTTTTGGGACGGTTTCCTAACCAGGAGACCCTTTTTGCATTCTTAATCTCCTGAGCCAGTTGCTGAGCCCCCCCCGGGGCTAGCCTCGTATTATTTGTAAGCCATTGCAAAGCCTTATTCGATAAAGTGGTGGGTGTTTCTACTATACCAGCTTCTAGAGGGGGAACATTAGCTAGTACTAGGACAACAGGTGAAGCTTCCACTATAAATTGTAAAGGGTCCGTTAACTGAGGCTGTACTGGGGGAATTTCAACTGTTAGGGGAGCATCCCCTTTACCAACTGTTTCATTAGCTTTTAGAACCAGTAACTGCGTTGGGGGGTTATTAGACGATAATTCATCTGTAGCTTCACCCTCAGGATCAACATGCTCTCCAGGATTATTGCCCATGTTAACAACCAGAGTGGTAACATTTTCAACACCCTCCACTAGCTTGTTCTGCTGGCCACCTAGCTTTTTAACCTCAGTTTGTAATTTGTCTATTTTAGCAATTAGAGGTTTAACAATGGCTTTAATTTTACTTTCAATTAGTTCAGCAATTTTGACAAACAAATCATCATCAACATTAAACTTTGCCCTTCCCTCTCCATGATCCTTTAAGTTGACCTTTGGAGTATTTGCCCTCTTCTTCCTTGTCCCCGATCTTAACCCTCCCCGTTTAGACTGGATTTTTGCCCTAGAGTGTTCTGACCGGGGGGCCTGATCAGATATGGACTGGTCTTCATCTGAAAGACAAGCCTGTATCTCCACTTCAAAGTCACTGTCTATATGATTTACAGGGTCCACGATAAGTAACTCAGGGCTTGGCACAATGTTTTCAGTAAAGTTGCCGATATCCTGATTAGTGGGAGAGATAGGATGAGCTTCAAGATCAGTTTCCATTGATGTAATATCATCTGTGGGGGGAGGTATGGTAGGGCTCAAAAGTCTTAAGTCTGGTGATTGACTCATCCCCAAAGATTCTCTCCTCTGTATATATATTTTTTTCACAGTTTGGACCATATAATTTTCCATCGTATTTGCTGTAGGAACAGCACCTTTTTTCGGCATCCTACCACTCGAGCCAGAAGACTATGACCACGATCAATGGTAGATGACAAAATAAGTACAACAGTATCTTACTTGAAAAGTGGTATATGCCACAAGCATCCAACAGAGTTTCTGGCCCTGTCCCTGTCGCCTCCTGCCGATGAGGGCCGTAGAGGGCCCGCCCTTTGCCCGGGCTTAGCCCCGGGCGTCCCGCTCGCGTCCCGCGAAGCGGGTCGTGGCCTGCTCTTATGGCCCCTGGCGCCTTCTGGCGCGGTGCGCGGTGTCACTGAACACGCCGCCGCAAAGGCTGCCGGGAATGGAAGTCCCGGAGCGGCGGCACGATGTGTCGGCGTTCGTTTGACTCCTGGCGGTGACGGCGTGTCAATGGCGGCCCCTTCGTGACTCCTGGCAGTGGCGGCGTGTCAGGTAAATGGTTCTCCCCCGCTCCGCCGGTCGTGGCCTGCTCTTATGGCCCCTGGCGCCTTCTGGCGCGGTGCGCAGTGTCACTGAACGCGCCGCCGCAAAGGCTGCCGGGAATGGAAGTCCCGGAGCGGTGGCGCGATGTGTCGGCGTTCGTTTGACTCCTGGCGGTGGCGGCGTGTCAATGGCGGCCCCTTCGTGACTCCTTGCAGTGGCGGCGTGTCAGGTAAATGGTTCTCCCCCGCTCCGCCGGTCGTGGCCTGCTCTTATGGCCCCTGGCGCCTTCTGGCGCGGTGCGCGGTGTCACTGAACGCGCCGCCGCAAAGGCTGCCGGGAATGGAAGTCCCAGAGCGGCGGCGCGATGTGTCGGCGTTCGTTTGACTCCTGGCGGTGGCGGCGTGTCAATGGCGGCCCCTTCGTGACTCCTGGCAGTGGCGGCGTGTCAGGTAGATGTTATTCATCCTGTACATTTTATTTCATGATAATGTAAACTGTGGGATAAATAGATAAAACAACAATTAATGTGCTGCACTGAAGGGAGATTTTACACAAAACTAAATTTCAGAGTTTTTATTTTTTGGTTAATAAAGTTCACTGTATGAGCCTGTCATACAACCAACCTACTAAGGTGCTCTCTGTTCCCTAAATAATACTAAGGTCGTGATCTCTGTCTCCCTCGCATCCACACACAATGACGTTGGGTAACATCACTCCCTCAGACTGCCGCAGAAAAAAGGGCCGGCCATTCCTTCTCTGCACTGGGACTTCAAGGCCAGTTTCAAGACGCACTTGGTGATAGTGCCTGCTGCATGTCTGTCCTCCTCCAAGACATAAAGACCTTCAGCCGCAAAGCTCGTTCCCAACAGCTTTCTCCCCTCACTCTTCTATTTGCAGGAGAGTGTCCTTCCTAGGTGATGACACAAATATTACCATTCCTTGATCTCCCCCGTCCATGATTCATCAGCAATTGCTTATTCCGATATGGAACTTGCAAGGGATGGGAAACCATCAAGGTCACTTTTTTCAGTATTTCCTGTCTCTGCAGTAAGGCCAGAGTGCAGGTCAGCCAATAAGTTGACTATTGTCCTATCCAAGCCCATTTCAAGTAGTTTTGACCAAAGCTTTGATCTATTAACCAGATCAAAGGCAGAGGAGAGGTCCATGAAACCAAGGTACATGGACCCCTCCTTAGCCCTGGTATATTTCTCAATCAACAAGTGGAGATTAAGGCATTGGTCCTGGGTACTTCTTTTAGGTCTAAAACCATATTGCACATTTGTCAAAATGCCATTCTCATTGACCCACTCATTTAGTTTTACTAATATAACTCTTCCTAAGATCTTAACTGATGAATCAATCAGTGAGATTGGTCTATAACATGCAGGGTCCTGCCTGTTTCCCTTTTTAAACACAGGGATAATTATAGATGTTTTCCATGACTCAGGAATGTTATCATGATTTAATGCATTAAAGACCCTGCAAAGTAGTCTTGACCAAAAATTAGGAAAACATTTAAAGGCGTCTGCAGGAACACCATCGGGTCCTGGCGCCTTTTTCTTCAGGGTACAATCAATGGCATGTAAGACTTCCGTTACTTCAAAGTGCAAATGATTCCCAATGGCATTAGTGTCAACCTCCTGGGCCCCAAGATCTCCACTGGTGTGATTAGAATAAATATCACTGAAGTGTTTAATCCAACCTTCATCAGGAATATTAGTTTCAAGGGGCGAGTTTTCCTCTCCTGTGAATAGAGGTTGGTTGACAATCCTCCAAAATTCTCCACTGTTTTTCAATATTACTGGATCTGAGAGCTGTATCCAGGCTTCATCTTTAATCTGTTTTTTCCTGTCTGCTATGGCCTTTTTATACTGGGCTCTACATGTGGTGATAAGTTCACGATCTTTCGGGACAGCTTTTAAAGCATTTAGCAATGCAGAATGTGCTTTTGAGCATCTGTGATCAAACCATCTTTTGATGGGCATTTTCTTAGGTTTAGAGCCAACAGATAGCCTACAATTAATCTTGCTACATATACTAGCAAATGCAGATATCACTTCCCTGTCTTCAGATTCACTAGATAGGCACACTTCAACCTCACCCTCTGCCTCCAAGAGTACCTCTTGTACGAAGGATTCCGGAATTATACTATCCCATTTCAGTCTGCGTCCTAGGTCTTTAACCTTAAATACTTGTTTAATGTTACAAGGGCCGTATTTTCGCCCTATAAGATCTGAAGCTAATAGATCCAAGGAGACAGGGTTATGGTCACTGAAAACGGAAACCACAGTTTTATACATTAAAACCTTAGCTAAAAAGCATGCTGAAATAAATATGTAATCAATAATAGAGCCATTGTCTGTTCCCTTAAATGTAGGGGCCCTATCCCCCCCTCCCCGCAACCAGACTCATATAAGTTCCATCTTGCTAAAAAGTTCTCTAAACAATCACCCTGTTTATTATGTTCAAGATGGATGGGCAAACAGTTTGGGGGGGATTCTACATCATCGCAAACACACATTAGTGAACATGGGTGCATATTGAAATCACCCAAAAACATAATTTCAAAAGAATTAACATTTTCACTATAGACTGACAAGAAAAGATACAATCTATCTAGACAATATAAGGTACAGTCAGATGCATTGGAGTTATAGAAATTTATAAATAAAATGTTGGGAAATTCTACTGAGGAAAGTTCAACAATTAAACATTGCTCGGATCCCGAATCACATTTCTTTAGGCTTCCTTTGATATCTAATTTAAAGAGGCTTAACAATCCTCCCTTGGCTCTTCCTGCAGTGCTAGACACTGCAGGTATACAGAAATGGCTATAGCCATCTAAAGAAAAGCTGTTGTTTGTGTCCCATGTTTCCTGCAATGCAATAATGTCGAACTTATCCATAAAATCTGTCCATGCCACATTGCCTACTTTAGTCTTAATTCCCGCAATATTCCAAGTAAGTATACTAAATACTGATGCATAGTTCTCATCGCGACTTATGTGTTCAGACAAAAGTCAATCATTATGTTCCAAAGAGGATAGAGGAGCATATCGATTGGACAACAAAAGGGGTTGTACAAAAGGATTTTGGTAAACGGGAAGAGCTGGGTGGTTTAAAGTGTTTCGCTGTTGTTCTCGACCCCATCTGTTGTTTGTATCCCAGTTATTATCCCACCCAAAAGCTGGAGTCCTAGGGTAGGTGACATTCTGTTGTTCTCCATAAAAAAAATTTAAAGTTAAAGGGACAACGGTACCCTGCTTGCGTTGGGGCGGGAGTAGGTTAGTGAGGATGTTTGGCAAAACGCCTATATGTGAAAAACGTACTGCCACGCAATCCCCTTTAAATTTTTTGGGACGGTTTCCTAACCAGGAGACCCTTTTTGCATTCTTAATCTCCTGAGCCAGTTGCTGAGCCCCCCCCGGGGCTAGCCTCGTATTATTTGTAAGCCATTGCAAAGCCTTATTCGATAAAGTGGTGGGTGTTTCTACTATACCAGCTTCTAGAGGGGGAACATTAGCCAGTACTAGGACAACAGGTGAAGCTTCCACTATAAATTGTAAAGGGTCCGTTAACTGAGGCTGTACTGGGGGAATTTCAACTGTTAGGGGAGCATCCCCTTTACCAACTGTTTCATTAGCTTTTAGAACCAGTAACTGCGTTGGGGGGTTATTAGACGATAATTCATCTGTAGCTTCACCCTCGGGATCAACATGCTCTCCAGGATTATTGCCCATGTTAACAACCAGAGTGGTAACATTTTCAACACCCTCCACTAGCTTGTTCTGCTGGCCACCTAGCTTTTTAACCTCAGTTTGTAATTTGTCTATTTTAGCAATTAGAGGTTTAACAATGGCTTTAATTTTACTTTCAATTAGTTCAGCAATTTTGACAAACAAATCATCATCAACATTAAACTTTGCCCTTCCCTCTCCATGATCCTTTAAGTTGACCTTTGGAGTATTTGCCCTCTTCTTCCTTGTCCCCGATCTTAACCCTCCCCGTTTAGACTGGATTTTTGCCCTAGAGTGTTCTGACCGGGGGGCCTGATCAGATATGGACTGGTCTTCATCTGAAAGACAAGCCTGTATCTCCACTTCAAAGTCACTGTCTATATGATTTACAGGGTCCACGATAAGTAACTCAGGGCTTGGCACAATGTTTTCAGTAAAGTTGCCGATATCCTGATTAGTGGGAGAGATAGGATGAGCTTCAAGATCAGTTTCCATTGATGTAATATCATCTGTGGGGGGAGGTATGGTAGGGCTCAAAAGTCTTAAGTCTGGTGATTGACTCATCCCCAAAGATTCTCTCCTCTGTATATTTATTTTTTTCACAGTTTGGACCATATAATTTTCCATCGTATTTGCTGTAGGAACAGCACCTTTTTTCGGCATCCTACCACTCGAGCCAGAAGACTATGACCACGATCAATGGTAGATGACAAAATAAGTACAACAGTATCTTACTTGAAAAGTGGTATATGCCACAAGCATCCAACAGAGTTTCTGGCCCTGTCCCTGTCGCCTCCTGCCGATGAGGGCCGTAGAGGGCCCGCCCTTGCCCGGGCTTAGCCCCGGGCGTCCCGCTCGCGTCCCGCGAAGCGGGTCGTGGCCTGCTCTTATGGCCCCTGGCGCCTTCTGGTGCGGTGCGCGGTGTCACTGAACACGCCGCCGCAAAGGCTGCCGGGAATGGAAGTCCCGGAGCGGCGGCACGATGTGTCGGCGTTCGTTTGACTCCTGGCGGTGGCGGCGTGTCAATGGCGGCCCCTTCGTGACTCCTGGCAGTGGCGGCGTGTCAGGTAAATGGTTCTCCCCCGCTCCGCCGGTCGTGGCCTGCTCTTATGGCCCCTGGCGCCTTCTGGCGCGGTGCGCAGTGTCACTGAACGCGCCGCCGCAAAGGCTGCCGGGAATGGAAGTCCCGGAGCGGCGGCGCGATGTGTCGGCGTTCGTTTGACTCCTGGCGGTGGCGGCGTGTCAATGGTGGCCCCTTCGTGACTCCTGGCAGTGGCGGCGTGTCAGGTAAATGGTTCTCCCCCGCTCCGCCGGTCGTGGCCTGCTCCTATGGCCCCTGGCGCCTTCTGGCGCGGTGCGCGGTGTCACTGAACGCGCCGCCGCAAAGGCTGCCGGGAATGGAAGTCCCGGAGCGGCGACGCGATGTGTCGGCGTTCGTTTGACTCCTGGCGGTGGCGGCGTGTCAATGGCGGCCCCTTCGTGACTCCTGGCAGTGGCGGCGTGTCAGGTAGATGTTATTCATCCTGTACATTTTATTTCATGATAATGTAAACTGTGGGATAAATAGATAAAACAACAATTAATGTGCTGCACTGAAGGGAGATTTTACACAAAACTAAATTTCAGAGTTTTTATTTTTTGGTTAATAAAGTTCACTGTATGAGCCTGTCATACAACCAACCTACTAAGGTGCTCTCTGTTCCCTAAATAATACTAAGGTCGTGATCTCTGTCTCCCTCGCATCCACACACAATGACGTTGGGTAACATCACTCCCTCAGACTGCCGCAGAAAAAAGGGCCGGCCATTCCTTCTCTGCACTGGGACTTCAAGGCCAGTTTCAAGACGCACTTGGTGATAGTGCCTGCTGCATGTCTGTCCTCCTCCAAGACATAAAGACCTTCAGCCGCAAAGCTCGTTCCCAACAGCTTTCTCCCCTCACTCTTCTATTTGCAGGAGAGTGTCCTTCCTAGGTGATGACACAAATATTACCATTCCTTGATCTCCCCCGTCCATGATTCATCAGCAATTGCTTATTCCGATATGGAACTTGCAAGGGATGGGATGTCTCTGCTCTGCACCTCCTCTTACCTATTCCTTCCATGGGTCCTCTTTCGAGCTTCTCCATTGTAAACCAGCCAAGATGCCCTCCTAATATCCGAGACAATTGCATAAAGAAATTGTAGGTTTTGGTTAAGAGACGTTTGCAAGGACAAAGAAAGAACAATTGGTTGATGTACTGTTATCATACAGCTCCATGTCACGCCACTGCATTTCTATTCTTGTTCTCTTACTATACAAATCTTTGCCTTATGAAATCTCTGAAGGCCGACATCTTCAACTTTTTGGTTAGTACCTGACCATATCCCTTCCCTGTACTTATTGTCTCTATGTAATGTAGCCTAAATGTATATTTTCTTAATTGTTGGAAGAGTGTATTTTTAAGAAATGAAAATCACTTTTCTGGTCATGCAGCTATGTCATTGCTATAAAAACACAACTAATAAAATAAAAAACTGCAATAAGGTGTAATGGAGCAAACACAAGATTGCATGTCCCAGAATACATTGATGTGGCATGTTCGGCCTGGTCATCTCTGCAGGGTCACTCCCAAACGTTTTTGCCTTTTACCCTCCACTTTTTGCTGAACTTGGTTTTGTTGGCCTTAGGACAGTGCACTTTACCACTGCTAACCAGTGCTAACATGCTTGTGCTCACTCCTGAGAGAGCGCAAGTTAAGAAAAACTGTAGAAGTGCACCATATTTACAAGCACGTTGTATTAGTTTAGTAAACATTATATAAGAGTGTCGAAATTATAGAGTGAAAGTACATAATAGTGTTTAATTAGAATAGAATACTTAAATAGAGTGTGAAAAGCTAAATGTAGATGTGTTCAGAGATGTTAGAATGATGTTGAAATTTCATGTTATGTGGCTGTTGTAAGGGAAAATGTAATTCTGCTAAACGTAGAAAATGTGTAGGCCTCATGGCAGTTCACAAAGAGTATAAGAAGCTGATGTATTTCCACATGATCTGGATTTTAATGTTATTAAGATTCAAGTATTTCTGAACCTAGGACTAATATATGTGTTTTATAGACGTTTCGTATAATCACTGTGTGTAATAAGTTAGAATATTGTTTAAACTAAAGAAATTAAATGTTTTACAGAAGTGCATAGGCCCATTCCATGGAATCCTAACAGGCCTGAATAGATAAAGTCATTTCTTTTGATCTGCAGGTGCTCGTTAGAGAAAGGTTGTGTTAGGCACAGGACGCAGAGCCTGTTACATGGTTTACGACTTAAAGATATGGTGGAGGCCGGAATTTGGGGCCCACATAGAAAGTGTCTTTTGCAGGTGCGAGGGGGTTTAATCAGGAAAGTGATGAATAGACTTTTGTTCAAGAGAGCCTGGTACAGGCCTGGAGGAGTCTTCAGGAATTTCCTGGGGGTACCGTCTTGCCGGAGAGGAGCCTGGGAAGCAAGGTCAACGCTAACGATGGGCCTAGAAGGAGTACCAGCATGGAGCACCAACACCACGTGAGGGGCGTCTCTAAAGGGCGTTTCTAATGTAAATGTGATTTTGTATTAGGGACAGCACCCCTGGGTGGAGGCAAGGCAGATGATCTGAGGAACCTAAGAGAGCGGATTGGTAGGCAGACAGGGAACTGCGAGACATCGTTTTGGAACAAAGACTAAGGGAAGTGCGTGATCTTCTTTGGAAGTCACCACTGCTGATACCTTTTTTAGGTCAAGATCTTGTTAAGTAGGGATGTCACTTAGCCTAGTGTAGGGACAGTCTAATCTGATTTCTTTCCTTTCTGTAAATGACTCACAAGCTACAGCTTGTGTTTATTCTCGTAACTTTGATAATTCTGGAGTTTGTTTTGGTGGTATTCTTCTGCCGACTAAGAGCATTTAGAAAATTCATGTTTGTATTGATACCCGTATATCTTTTGAATCTTATTTTGAGATGTTTGTATCTTCAGTTAAGTTTGGCTTTGTAATAAACTTTTAAAACTTTTAAGCTTCAGTGGTTCTTTAGAGTGTAGTAAGTCTTTAACTGATTAACCTAGTAGTGGATTGCCTTTTACTTAATGACAGGTACCAACGGTTCAGTCGATCTGAGTTGGGATCTAGATCTATAACTATAGACCAGAAATCCCGCGTTAACAGTTGGTAGCAGAGTGAGGATGGTTACCTTCTTGAGGAAGGTGATCTAGACTAGGTTAAGTTTACCCCAAGGTCCCTAGATCGAGAGGTGGCCTGCCGAAGAAGGTGCTGACGGCGCGAGAGAAAAGCAGCAGAATCGGACGAGAGTGAGTATAACAAGGGTCATGCGTGGACAGATTGCGGTGTTTTGTGTTGTATTTGTATTGTAATGTCATGCGGAGTTGAATGCCTGTAGTGTGATTGTGAGAAGGTTGTGAGCGCGCGCAACCTGGTAAAATCTTATGTTCGGGGTAGAGCTTAAGTGGTTCGGGTGTATCGAACATCCAGAGTAGTTGTCGACCAGAGTAAGGAGGTCATGAGGTACCATTGACCGCCGCAGGACCGAGATAGGGGGAATGCAAGAGTGGGTGTGTGGGTAACGGACGCAGGTCGAAAGTTACCGTGTGCAAGTAACCTATCAGAGAAGGCGATTGTCTGGACGGACACGAAAATACATTTCGTCAGTTAAGGTGACAATTACAGTTAGACTGTGGACGTACAGTCAGAGAAAAGTGATCGCTTGGTCGGAAGTAATCATTTTTCAGAGTATGAATGGGACGCATGCATGACTGGGAGACGAGCGGAGAAAGGAGGGGAACTGCTGCGAGAGGGTGACGAGTGACGTCAGCGAGAGCCGCGCTGTGATAGGGCGGTCAGTGTGAAGCCGCGCTGGGATGAGAGACGTCAGCGAGAGCCACGCTGTGATAGGGCGGTTGGGGTGATGTCGGCTAGATCCGCGCTGTGATAGGACGGTTGGTGTGACGTCAGCGAAGAGCCGCGCAGTGATAGGGCAGTTAGCGAGAACCGCGCTGAGATTGGTGGATTGTCATCAGGAAGTAAACGAACGCGGAGAAAATATAAATTTGTAGAGTTTGAACATGAAGTGTTTTAAATGTTTGAGATGGATTTTTAAGAGAAAAAGAAGAGAATCTTATTCCGGGGAAGAGGCGCCGCCGGAGGGTACACCAGCTCACTATATGGCAACGAATGTTGGGTTGCATACTATACTGTGGCTTGGGACTTGGAGTAAGATTACAGAAGGGAATGAGGAATTGACCTTTCCGAAATACGGAACGTTTAGACTAGAGGTGTTGCATCAGTTGAAAGCAGTCATGTCCTCACTGAGACCTTTGCCTAGACCAACACAGTTTGAGGCCCTTAATGCGTGGATTAGGGCGGCGCACGACAGGAGTCAGAACAGACGCCAAGAAAGGGTAAGGCGATCAGTAAGGGCAGTGCAAGATGCTAAATGGGATGAAGAAGCCAAGAAGTGGAGGGTACAGGTGATTGAGGTAGATAAGTTGTACCCCTTGAGAGAGGTTACAGGTGGAAAGAAACCCATGGAAGAGGATGATGAGAGCGAGTCGGAGGACGGCCTCATAAATAGGTTGTTGATAGATAGACCACCTCCGGACAATACGGAGACAGAAGGTACGGGGCTCCCAAAAGAAGACAGGGTTGGCATAGAAGGGTATAGGCCACTCCCTATAGCGGATTGGGTACCTACCAAAGGTGAGGAGACACCTCAACATAGTCCAGTACAGAGAGTAGTCGGAAGGTTTGTGGTGCAGAAGACGCCAGCAACAGAGAGGGCTGAGTCTCATGGATTGCCAGAGGCTCTTCAAGTACCTGTTACCATAGGTCCTATACGGTCGATTTATAACCCAGAGAGAACGAGAGAGGAAAAACAGTTGCAGCTAGACAGAGAAAGAGTTGAGATAGAAGGAAGGAATAACACGACCAATGTATGGAGGCAATTGCCAGGACCAATAACGTGGAGCACCCATTGGATTCAGCAATGGGCCCCGTAACAGAACAAGGGGGTCAGAGAGGACCGATGGATCTGAGAGGACCACGGCCGAAATCCTACAAAGAGCTGAGGGCTGACTTGAGAGAATGGGATGTGTCGACAGAAGCACAGAGCAACAGGTCAAGAGCAGAAGCAGAATGGGGAAGTCGAGGCAATGGAACTTTATCTCATTGCAGGGCTAGCGAAGGCAGTCAGGAGTGGGATGGTAAAAGTCAGGAGAGTAGAGGAGCTATACGTCATACAGACAGAGGAAATGAGCAGGAGCAAAGAGGCAAAAGTACGGAGTGTGGGGAGACATCTCGTTTCACTCAAAATGAGGGAGGACAAAGGACCCAAGAGTACAGGGATAGGTTTAGGTGCACTCACCATGCACCCAGTGATAATGTACAGCACTGGAGTCGTGGGAGCATAGGGAACAGTGAAGGATCTTGTCAGGTGCCGACTGATCAGAGACCACCGGCAAATGGTGAAGAGATGGGGAATAACGGAATGTCTTACCATGCACCTAGAGAAACCAGGCAAAATGGGAAATGTGGAACTATGGGGAATAGGGGAGTGTTTCACTACCCACCTAGAGAGGATGGAACTGCATGGGACCTGGAGAGATGGGAGCATGGGAGGACTCCCCATAACACGCCTGAGCCCAGACGTAGGACTCAGAGCTGTGATGGGAGAGATACAATTGGACTCTCTAGAGATGGCATACTGAAAGCTGTGATAAAAGCCAAAAGACTCGATGTGACTAGCTTAAGATCTGACCTGAACGATATAATAGACGGTACATTGTCTTTAAAAAAGGATCAACATGTACGAACAGGATGAGCTACTGTTTATAGCAAAGGACATCACTCGAACAGCCAGAGCAACTCATAAGAAACTGTCTGAATTGGCAGACAAGTATATGGTAGATTTGTCCAGAACCAAGGCATTACAGGGTAACCACAGGTTGCAGTATTCAGACCAGGACTTAGATGAGAGGAGAACAACTGGATTAAAAACACAGATAAGGGAACTGATCACAGGAATAAGAGCATGGAGAGATCTGGACAAATGGGAAGAGAGGTGGTTCAAGAAGGGAACTGTCAGGCGGAGTGCGAATGTGATGTCTCCAGAGGGAAGGCTAATGCAGATGGAGGCATTCCCTTTGCGGGAAATATCAAATGGGAATTATGTACATGTGCCCTGGAGTAGGGGAGATTTGGCTGCATTTACCAACTCATTTCCGAAGTTAAGGGAGAATCCTGTAGAGTGGTATAAGCAAGTAGAGAGGTTTGTCAAGATTTCAAAGGTGTTGTGGATTGATTTGAACACCTTGTTTGATATTGTGGTTCCAGGAGACTTGTGGATAGCATGCAAAGTTAGTGTCGATTGGCCAACTGTAGAACCAGAAAGGGATCCTCGCATTAATGGACCGTCAGAAAGTGTAATGTTAAAATATGAAAGGGTGATTACATGGTTGAAGGATAAAGTACCACCATAAGACATAGATTGGGTAAAAATAGACCGAACAAGACAGGAACCAAAGGAGACAGTCCATGAGTATTATGAACGATTGCTGAAAGCATTCAAACAATACAGTGGACTAGATGTAATGGACCCCAAAGATATAGGACAGTTTGTATCAAAGTTTGTTTTGGGGTTGAGACCCGATATTTGTCTGATGATTCAGCAGCATTTAATTTGTTGGCAAAACAAACCATTGGATGAGATTTTGAGATACGCAAGATACTGTAGTGATGAGATAGAGTCCAAAGCAAAGAAATTAAAGGAAAAATTGATGGTGGTGCAGATGCATTCAGCTGCAAAGGGAGGACAGCAGCAACAGGGAACAGGGACCATGGGACGGAAATCAAACAATCAGAATAGGGACAACGAGGAAAACCCTAGACCTAGGATAGATCTTGCTACATTGAAAAAAACGACAAAGTGCCACCAGTGTCACCAGGTGGGACATTGGAGACGCGAGTGTCCCTATAACCCTGAAAATGGAGAAATAGAAGTAGAGGAGGAAGTTCAGGAAGTGCCAGTTCAAAGGATGACAGTGTCAAGAAGTAATGTGGCCAAAGGGGGGACTTCGGCTCCACGGGCTCAGTTCCCTCAGCCACCAAAGATTACGACAGGAGGAAAAGTCTATAGACAAATGCCTTTGTTCACAGGTAAAGAAGAGTGTTACTACGTTGACCCATTGACGGGACGACGTGTAAGTAGAGAGGAGGACTGTACCCTCGGGGCAGTTCTAGAAGTGGATCAAAGAGGACCGTTCGTTGAGGCTGAAGTGGCAGGGTGTCCTACAACATTCTTGGTGGATACTGGAGCTACTCGATCCACTCTGAGATCAGCAGTGGTTCCAGATCTACCAATGTCAGGGGAAACAATTCAAGTAGTAGGAGTTGAAAATAAGAGGATGACTAGCCCTTTGACGGAACCAGTGTCAGTGAAAATAGGAAACTACACGGATGAACATCAGTTTGCGGTATGTGATTCTAGTCCTGTGTGTTTGTTAGGAAGGGACTTATTGTGCAAACTGAACTGCACCATATACTGCACACCTCAGGGAGTAGAGGTACAGACTACAGACGATGATGCTACCTTCAAGGTTGTTAATTCGAGAACATGCATAGAACTGTATCCTACCCTGACAGTGGAGGAGCTCCCATGGGATTTACGAGGTGCAGTGTCATCCGAGGTATGGGACTTTACTGGGGAAGAGATAGGACTGATCAAAGGAGTAGAACCAGTGAAGATTATGGTTAAACCAAACGCTGAATATCCAAGAACGCCCCAATACAAACTGACCCCGGAGACGATTGCAGGAATAAAACCCGTAATCGACTCTATGATTCAACAGGGGATACTGAAGGAAATCATGGGAAGTCCATGCAACTCCCCGATTATGGGTTTGCAGAAACCTAGTGGGAAATTTAGAATAGTGCAGGATCTTCGATAAATTAACAACATAGTTGTTTCATGTTGTCCAGTGGTACCGAATCCATCAGTGATATTGTTTCAGATACCATTCCAAGCTGAGTGGTTCACAGTGATAGATCTTTGTCAGGCTTTCTTTTCAATCCCATTGGATGAAGAGAGCCAGTACCTTTTCGCTTTTAAAATGGAAAATCGCGTTTTAACATGGTGTCGTATCCCCCAAGGGTTTACAGATAGTCCATCAATATTCAATCAGCTGTTGAAGAAAAATCTTGAAAGTCTGGTACTGCCCCAGAACTCAGTTCTGGTCCAGTACATAGACGACCTACTTGTTGCGTCAGAAACAGAAGAGGCTTGTAAGACAGATACCATTGCCTTGCTGAACCATTTAGCTGAAAATGGACACAAGGTATCTCCGAGCAAATTGCAGTACTGTTTGACAGAAGTACAGTACTTGGGACACCGGATAGAAAAAGGAAAGCGCAAGGTGTCACCAGATAGGATGAGGCGATAATGAAAATGAACGCGCCTACGACACAGAGAGAAGTCAGGATGTTCCTAGGAATGGTTGGTTATTGCCGACAGTGGATAGCTAACTTTTCACTGAAAGCAAAACCCTTACAAAAACTGACGCACAAGGAGGTGAGTGATCCGGTACCATGGGACAATGATTGTTTGATGGCGTTCCTCCAGCTGAGAGAAGACTTGTGTCGTGCTCCAGCTTTGGGAATGCCGGACTATGAAAAACCATTTGCACTTTTCTGCTGTGAAAGGGAGGGATGTGCTTTGTCAGTTTTAGTACAAATTCATGGAAATGCCCGTAGACCAGTTGCATATTTTTCGGCTACCTTAGATCCAGTAGCCACAGCGTTGCCCGGATATCTCAAATCCGTTGCTGCAACAGGTGTCAGCATTGAACAGTGTGAAAATATTGTAATGGGACACCAGTTAGTGGTGTATGTACCGCATTCTGTAGAATTGCTGATGACCAGGACCAAGACACAGCACATGACCAACAGTAGGCTCACGCGCTACGAGCAAGTTATACTTGCTGCGGAGAACGTGACCCTTAAGAGGTGCTCTGTTTTGAATCCTGCTACATTGATGCCACTTCCGAATGATATTCCGAATGATAGTGGCCCGGTAGCTGGACTGGGGGGTAGGCGACATCTTGGGAGGGGAAGTGCCGGCAAGGGACGCCATCTTTGTTGGCGTTATAGTTCTTGATAAGACATAGCACGATTGGCTGCTATTTAAACGTCCCCCCGATGACGCGCAGCGGTGACGCGCAGCGGGCGCGCCATAGGCGCGCCGGAGGCTCGCCAGAGGCGATCCCATCTTTGCCCATCAGTGACCATCCGGGACCCGGGGCCAGAACCCCTGGTCCGTTTTTGCCCTATTCTAGAGGTGAACTATTGGAGCTTAACTTGGGTAAGTTCCAACTGGACCAGGATTGTATATGCCTGTTGGCTCGGGAGGGCCTGCTGATATCACCTAAGAGCACAAGAACGCGGCAGCGCAACCCCAATGTTTGCGCCTTAAATTTTGGTCTGCTGAACACACGCTCACTGCAGGGCCATAAACTGGAGGTCTTTTCACTACTGGAAGACGGGGAGTTAGATGCCCTTGCACTTACTGAAACTTGGCTGGAGGACTGTTCGGCGCCGGATTTAGTGGCGGCCCTACCAGAAAATTATCTGGCACTCCACTTCAATAGGGAGGGAGGCAAAAAAGGAGGGGGAGTAGCCCTCCTCTACCAGGCCCGTCTCCGCGCCGAAAAGTTTCTATCCGAAACTCTGGGGGGCGCAGAGATTATGGGGGTAAAGCTTAGGCAGGGGGCGGCTTGTTTGGTGTTCCTGGTGGTATATCGTCCGCCTTGGGCTTCGCCAGATTTCCCGGTTCTTTTTACTAGACTGGTTCAGGATTTGCGCTCAAGATATGATAAAATGATTGTTGTTGGGGACTTCAATTATCATTGGGAAAAATCCCCCAAAGAGGGGCAAGCACTTCAGATTGAGGAGGCAATTCTTTCCCTGGACTTTACTCAACACGTGAAGGGACCGACACATGAGAAGGGACATATGCTGGATTTAGTCTGGACCACCATGCCAGTCCAGGGCGCTATAGAGATCTTGCCATGTGCCTGGTCTGACCACTTCCTAATAAAGGGCCAAATTCTTTTGAATAGCCACCTGTCCAAGTCGGGGGATGGTTGGAAAATGGCCCGGAAGTGGAGAAACCTTGATGGGGAAAAATTGGTGTCTTCCTTAGAACAGTCTCCTCCAGTACAGGAGCAGGACGCCAATATTGATGCCCTCTGTGGACATCTCTACCATAAACTGGGGAGAGCCATTGACTTGGTGGCACCACTCCGTAGGGTAAAGAAGGTGGAGAGAGGAGCTGGGGCTCCTTGGTACAATGACTCCCTACGTGACATGAAACGTGGGGTGAGGAGGAAAGAACGTGCATGGCGGAAAGAGTATGACGCCATTGCTAAGAAAGAATATATGTCATCTTTAGCGACCTATAAACTAGCCATCCAAACTAGGAAGGCTGCTTTCTTCGAGGAAAGAATAGTTGCAGCTAGGAATCCGCAGAAGGAAATCTTTCGGGTTCTGGCGGAGCTCAGGATAAACAAAGAGCAAAGCACTGAGTTCACTCAGGAGGACTGCCAGAGGTTCCAGGACTTCTTCGTGAATAAGATCTCCGATATTTTGGGAGATATTGCTGCAACTACACCCCTCGAATGTCCTTGCCCACCTGACCACACTGTCCCGTAGGACATCATACCGTTAGCTGAGCTCTCCTCAATTTCAAAACAGGAATTATCCACGATCACGGACCGAGTCAAATCTGGCTCCCTGGTGGATCCATGCCCTCCCGAAGTGGTCAGGTTGGCACTACCAGGCATCGAGGAAGAAGTTTTGCACCTGTTGAACACCTCCCTGTACACAGGACAGGTTCCTCTAGCTTTTAAAGAGGCTCGCCTGATTCCTTTATTAAAAAAATCTGGATCGGACACAAAGTGTTTGAAGAACTTCCGTCCCATCTCCCAGCTGCCGTTTCTGGCTAAGGTGATCGAGCAGCATGTGTTGGCATTGCTCTCAAAACATCTAGAGAGCAACAACCTGCTGGAGGCTAATCAGGCAGGGTTCCGTGCTAATCATAGCACGGAACTAGTTATGCTATCAATCCTAGATGAATTGAGGAGTCGGGCTGATAAAAAAACACCGAGTGCCCTGGTACTATTAGATCTCTCCGCGGCTTTTGATACCGTGTGTCATGACCAACTTTTGTCGCGGTTGAGGTCTTTTGGTATCAGGGGCACAGCTCTTGCATGGCTTACATCTTTCCTGCAGGGCAGGACACAAAGAGTACAGCTGGGGGACATGCTTTCCACCTCCGCGCCCATCACCTGCGGGGTCCCACAGGGCTCTGCCTTGTCACCCCTACTCTTTAATATCTACCTACAGCCATTAATTGCACTCCTGAATAGGATGGACTGCCTAGTATATAACTACGCCGATGACACCCAGATAATCATCCGGCTGGATGACGGTCCAGGAGCGTCTTCCAGGCTGCAGGACATACTTAAAGCCACGGTTAACTGGATGTCTAAAAACTCCTTAAAAATTAACCCGGACAAGACGGAAGTGTTGCCCATTTCCATCACGGGCAACCCCTGGAACGAGAAATTCTGGCCGGTGGAGCTGGGTGTGCCACCGAAACCGGCGACCGCAGTTAAAAGTCTGGGCTTGTACGTGGATGAGAAACTCTCCATGGAAAAACAAGTCACTACGGTTGTGGGTATCTGTATTGGCCTGATGCGACAACTGAGAAAAATGTCAGCACTACTCTCATTCTCCACTTTGAGACATGTGGTTTCAGCCACAATCCTGGCTAGGCTGGACTACGGAAACTCCTTGTATATAGGGCTACCCCAGCGGCTGCTGGATAAGTTACAGGGGGTTCTGAATGACGCAGCCAGGTTGATCTATAAGAAACCCAGGACGGCCCATTCGTCCCCTCTGATGCAGGAGCTACATTGGCTCCCGATTCTGCAGAGGGTGGTATTCAAAGGATTGTGTATTGTACACAAGGCATTGTATGGTAAGGCACCAAAATACTTGAAATCTCGCCTATCCCTTTACACGCCGAGCAGGACTTTGCGCTCGTCGGATGCTACCTTCCTATCTCAATCCCGTTTTAAATTGGCTACGGTGGGGGGACGTGCTTTTTCCAATACACTCCCAGCTCTGTGGAATAAACTGGCCCCGGAACTAAGGAAAGAATGCAATTTGTTAGCCTTCAGAAAAAAATTGAAAACTGTTTTGTTTAAGCAAGCATGGAGTAGCCTTTAGGTGCACTGCTAAGATCAAGTAACATGCCAAATCTCACTATGTAATCTGGACAATCAGCGCTTAGAGACCCCGGTGGTTATAACGCGCTATATAAATTAAATAAATAAATAAATAAATAAGGCGAGGAATGTGAAGATCACGACTGCCTTGATGTGACTGAACTATGCACGAAACCAAGACCAGATATCGTGGATGAGCCGTTGATCGACCCTGATGAAATTTTCTTTGTCGATGGCTCATGTTTAAGAGACGATACTGGTCGGTTGAGAGCAGCTTATGCTGTTTGCACCATTACTGGAGTTGTGGAAGCCGCTTGCCTGGAAGGAGTACACTCCGCCCAGGTAGCAGAAATCATTGCATTGACACGTGCCTGTATAGCAGGAAACAAAATTAGAGTCACCATCTATACGGATAGCCAATATGGTTTCGGTGTAGTTCATGATTTTGGGCAGTTGTGGTCTCAGAGAGGTTACATGACCTCCTCTGGTTCGCCTATTCGAAATGGGGAATTTGTGCGACTACTGTTAGAGGCATTACAAGGTCCAGCTGAAATTGCAATAGTCAAATGTGTAGCCCACACCAAAAATACAGATTTTGTGTCACAAGGTAATAGATATGCAGATGAAGTTGCCCGCTATTGTGCGGAACAAGGATATTCTTTCACGGAGGTGGAAGTAGGTGGGGTTCAGGAAAAGACCGAATTAAACATGATGTTAGAAACAGTAGATACTTGGGAGGACTTGAAAAACATGCAAGAAAATGCACCTGATTCTGAGAAAAAGGCATGGGAAACAGCAGGTTGTGTGAGAAGTGAAATGGATTTCTGGGTTTCAGCAGATGGAAGAGCAGTGTTACCTGAGGAATTAGTGAGTCCAATGGCACGACAGATACATGGTCCAGTGCACTTAGGAAGGGATGCCATGCTGAGGGTATTCAGGCAGACTTGGTATTGCCCTAAGTTTAGTATTGCAGCAGAAGCAGTGTGTAGGAGATGTGTCACATGTCAGCAACTAAACGTAGGGAAAAGAACACCAGTTACAATGAGTCACATTGGGAGGTCTGGGGGCCTTTCAACAGAATGCAATTAGATTTCATTGAGATGCCAAAAAGCAACCACCTCAGGTATGTTCTGGTGGTTGTATGCATATTTTCCAGATGGGTCGAAGCATACCCTACACGCAGGTGCGATACACTCACAGTAGCAAAGTTGTTGCTTAGAGAGTTGATCCCGCGCTACGGGGTGCCAAACTCCCTGGAATCAGATCGAGGAACTCATTTTAACAGTGAAGTTGTAAAAATGCTTTGCTCTGCATTGAACATTGATCAGAAGTTGCACTGTAGCTATCGACCAGAGGCTTCAGGTATCGTGGAGCAGATCAACGGCACGTTGAAATCCCGAATAGCCAAAGTATGTTCATCGACTTCCTTAAGTTGGCCTGATGCTCTGCCTTTGGTGCTCATGAGTATGCGTAGCACACCAGACAGGAGGACAGGTCTCTCTCCGCATGAGATCCTGATGGGGAGGGCAATGAGACTTCCAACTGTCCCAACCACTGCTTTGTTGAACATTACAGATGACCTAATCCTGGATTACTGCAAGGGACTGTCTGACGCCATTCATTCTGTGTCCTTCCAGGTGCAGGCTGCTGAGGTTCCATCTTCCAGAGACTTGTGTCATGATCTGTGCCCAGGGGATTGGGTTTTACTGAAAAAACATGTCCGGAAGAACTGTCTAGACGTGCGCTGGAAGGTGCCCTACCAGGTCATCCTTATCACGAATACCTCTGTGAAGTGCGGAGGGTTGCCAAATTGGATCCATGCTTCCCATACTCGAAGAGTTCCAGCACCCCTAGAAGAAACAGCTCCTCTCGCCGATGAAGATTCAGTTGTGGACGGTGAGCCACTAGAGGGGATCAGTCAAGCTGTGGGGGTGTCTGAGGAAGTTGGGAGCGCTACAGATCCAGAAGAAGAAAGACAGAACGTCAGTGAAACTGAAGTTGCCACAGAAGGAGAAAGCTGCTGTGAAAACAACTCAGACACAGATCAAGTCCAGAGTCATCCAGAACAGAGTGAGAGGAAAAGAAATAGGAGAATAAGGCGAGGAGCAGCTACTTGGCCTGAAAGAAAAAAGAGGCCAAGCTTGAAGCCAGCTCGAGAGGAAACTCTTGCTCCTATATCCGAAGATTCGGATCTGGACGAAGGTGTACAAGAGCAGGAACAGGAAGGTCCAAGGAGATCAAGGAGGGTGCGAGTGCCTTGCAGAAGATACTCTACTCCTGAGTGGACCTACCTCGCTGCAGATGTCAGAAGCACGCAGAACTGGGAGGGTGAGGCAAGTGACCCTGACCAGAATTGACCCCATCATAACAGTGGAAATAGAGTTGCTGATACCAGGATTGGAGGTCGAAGGATTGCTGACTCTCAATATTGTCTATCCTCCTCTCCTGAGTGGAATAAGAGACTTGGTCTTAAATACAGTAGAATTTCCGGTTTGTTGTTCAAGGAGTCCAATACTCGAGGAGCTCCTTCTTCGTTTAGAAATATTAGAAGGTGTGATGAGAGTCGTTGGAACACGTATAATTCCAGATTGCTAAAGACTTTGTAAATAAATTAATGAAGAGATAACCTAGCGCCGAGTGAAAGAAGAAACTAGGGACTTCCATTTAGTGGACGGAGAAGGGCTAGGGTTGTCTGTTGCTATAGAACACAAAGACTGATCTTGCGGAGAAGATTATCAGCTTCCAGGTGTGGTTCGAATAGAGACATTGTGCTGAGAAAGAAAACTGGAACTACACTGTTTGAGGTCATGGAGGCTGGCAACCCGAACCGCAGGGCCAAATGTATAATAGGCACACTTTTAGTGGGAGTGATTTTTCTTATAGCTTTAGTGGTTACAATATCATATGTAGTGGGACATGAAAATGAAGAGAAAGCAACAACAAAACCAAAGATTACATCGACACAGAAACCTACTATTGCTAGTAAAAAGGGGGAAACTGTGCATACACAGGAGCGAAACTTATTACGAGAATGTGTTTGTGGGAAAAGTAAGTTGTGAACATGCTTTCCAATTAGAGTACTATTCTAAAGATTTCTTGAAGGAAATGCAGGTGATCCCAAATGTATATTTTGTCTGTGGGAAAAACGTATACGTGAAACTACCAGATAATTGGTATGGATCATGCTATTTGGCAATTGTCTTTCCCAAAATATACCATGCTGAGGATTTAGAAATCATAGAGGGGAAAACTCACGCTAGAGGAAGAAGGGATGTAAACGCTGAAGAGCTAGTTGGAGACGTGTTTGGTGCTATGTTTCCTATTTTAGGGATAGCATTAAATGATGTCAAGATTAGAAGATTGGCAACAGTTATAGATAGGTTGTCCGCCAGTACTGCTAGATCACTAATGCTGGTGGAAGGAGAAATGCAATCGATAAGGGCAATGGTTCTTCAGAACCGACTTGCCCTAGATGTTCTGTTAGCCAAAGAGGGAGGAGTCTGTAAGGCTTTGAAGGTCCAGGAATGTTGCACTTACATTCCAGACAATTCAAAACCTTTAGAAAAGTACATTCGAAATATTACTGAATTACACCATGAAATAGAGGATTTGACAAAGGTAACAGTGTGGGAAAAAGTAGGTCAAGGAATGGGTAAAGTTGGAGGTTGGTTTGCCAACCTAGGAAAGAATATCATTTGGTACATACTGAAACCTATTATCATAATAGTGATTTGTATAATCACTTTGTGGGGATTGGTGCGGCTGTATCAATGGTATAGATCAAACAAGTTGCAAAGAACCATGAGAAGGCAAGAGAGGAGATTGACTGCGATGCAGGATAGTCAGTACAGGAGTCTAAAGGCTCTATAGACGATGAAACGAGGGGGTACTGAAACGACTTCAGTTTGACTCAGTCCATACCTCAGGGATGGTGTTTTGAGGGTGATGACTACTGAAAGTCATCAAAGGGGGGATTGAGAGAGCGCAATTTAAGAAAAACTGTAGAAGTGCACCATATTTACAAGCACGTTGTATTAGTTTAGTAAACATTATATAGGAGTGTCGAAATTATAGAGTGAAAGTACATAATAGTGTTTAATTAGAATAGAATACTTAAATAGAGTGTGAAAAGCTAAATGTAGATGTGTTCAGAGATGTTAGAATGATGTTGAAATTTCATGTTATGTGGCTGTTGTAAGGGAAAATGTAATTCTGCTAAACGTAGAAAATGTGTAGGCCTCATGGCAGTTCACAAAGAGTATAAGAAGCTGATGTATTTCCACATGATCTGGATTTTAATGTTATTAAGATTCAAGTATTTCTGAACCTAGGACTAATATATGTGTTTTATAGACATTTCGTATAATCAATGTGTGTAATAAAATAGAATATTGTTTAAACTAAAGAAATTAAATGTTTTACAGAAGTGCATAGGCCCGTTCCATGGAATCCTAACAGGCCTGAATAGATAAAGTCATTTCTTTTGATCTGCAGGTGCTCGTTAGAGAAAGGTCGTGTTAGGCACAGGACGCAGAGCCTGTTACATGGTTTATGACTTAAAGATATGGTGGAGGCCGGAATTTGAGGCCCACATAGAAAGTGTCTTTTGCAGGTGCGAGGGGGTTTAATCAGGAAAGTGATGAATAGACTTTTGTTCAAGAGAGCATGGTACAGGCCTGGAGGAGTCTTCAGGAATTTCCTGGGGGTACCGTCTTGCCGGAGAAGAGCCTGGGAAGCAAGGTCAACGCTAACGATGGGCCTAGAAGGAGTACCAGCATGGAGCACCAACACCACGTGAGGGGCGTCTCTAAAGGGCGTTTCTAATGTAAATGTGATTTTGTATTAGGGACAGCACCCCTGGGTGGAGGCAAGGCAGATGATCTGAGGAACCTAAGAGAGCGGATGGGTAGGCAGACAGGGAACTGCGAGACATCGTTTTGGAACAAAGACTAAGGGAAGTGCGTGATCTTCTTTGGAAGTCACCACTGCTGACACCTTTTTTAGGTCAAGATCTTGTTAAGTAGGGATGTCACTTAGCCTAGTGTAGGGACAGTCTAATCTGATTTCTTTCCTTTCTGTAAATGACTCACAAGCTACAGCTTGTGTTTATTCTCGTAACTTTGATAATTCTGGAGTTTGTTTTGGTGGTATTCTTCTGCCGACTAAGAGCATTTAGAAAATTCATGTTTGTATTGATACCCGTATATCTTTTGAATCTTATTTTGAGATGTTTGTATCTTCAGTTAAGTTTGGCTTTGTAATAAACTTTTAAAACTTTTAAGCTTCAGTGGTTCTTTAGAGTGTAGTAAGTCTTTAACTGATTAACCTAGTAGTGGATTGCCTTTTACTCAATGACAGGTACCAACGGTTCAGTCGACCTGAGTTGGGATCTAGATCTATAACTATAGACCAGAAATCCCGCGTTAACAGTTTGTAGCAGAGTGAGGATGGTTACCTTCTTGAGGAAGGTGATCTAGACTAGGTTAAGTTTACCCCAAGGTCCCTAGATCGAGAGGTGGCCTGCCGAAGAAGGTGCTGACGGCGCGAGAGAAAAGCAGCAGAATCGGACGAGAGTGAGTATAACAAGGGTCATGCGTGGACAGATTGCGGTGTTTTGTGTTGTATTTGTATTGTAATGTCATGCGGAGTTGAATGCCTGTAGTGTGATTGTGAGAAGGTTGTGAGCGCGCGCAACCTGGTAAAATCTTAAGTTCGGGGTAGAGCTTAAGTGGTTCGGGTGTATCGAACATCCAGAGTAGTTGTCGACCAGAGTAAGGAGGTCATGAGGTACCATTGACCGCCGCAGGACCGAGATAGGGGGAATGCAAGAGTGGGTGTGTGGGTAACGGACGCAGGTCGAAAGTTACCATGTGCAAGTAACCTATCAGAGAAGGCGATTGTCTGGACGGACACGGAAATACATTTCGTCAGTTAAGGTGACAATTACAGTTAGACTGTGGACGTACAGTCAGAGAAAAGTGATCGCTTGGTCGGAAGTAATCATTTTTCAGAGTATGAATGGGACGCATGCATGACTGGGAGACGAGCGGAGAAAGGAGGGGAACTGCTGCGAGAGGGGGACGAGTGACGTCAGCGAGAGCCGCGCTGTGATAGGGCGGTCAGTGTGAAGCCGCGCTGGGATGAGAGACGTCAGCGAGAGCCACGCTATGATAGGGCGGTTGGGGTGATGTCGGCTAGAGCCGCGCTGTGATAGGACGGTTGGTGTGACGTCAGCGAAGAGCCGCGCAGTGATAGGGCAGTTATCGAGAACCGCGCTGAGATTGGTGGATTGTCATCAGGAAGTAAACGAACGCGGAGAAAATATAAATTTGTAGAGTTTGAACATGAAGTGTTTTAAATGTTTGAGACGGATTTTTAAGAGAAAAAGTAGAGAATCTTATTCCGGGGAAGAGGCGCCGCCGGAGGGTACACCAGCTCACTATATGGCAACGAATGTTGGGTTGCATACTATACTGTGGCTTGGGACTTGGAGTAAGATTACAGAAGGGAATGAGGAATTGACCTTTCCGAAATACGGAACGTTTAGACTAGAGGTGTTGCATCAGTTGAAAGCAGTCATGTCCTCACTGAGACCTTTGCCTAGACCAACACAGTTTGAGGCCCTTAATGCGTGGATTAGGGCGGCGCACGACAGGAGTCAGAACAGACGCCAAGAAAGGGTAAGGCGATCAGTAAGGGCAGTGCAATATGCTAAATGGGATGAAGAAGCCAAGAAGTGGAGGGTACAGGTGATTGAGGTAGATAAGTTGTAGCCCTTGAGAGAGGTTACAGGTGGAAAGAAACCCATGGAAGAGGATGATGAGAGCGAGTCGGAGGACGGCCTCATAAATAGGTTGTTGATAGATAGACCACCTCCGGACAATACGGAGACAGAAGGTACGGGGCTCCCAAAAGAAGACAGGGTTGGCATAGAAGGGTATAGGCCACTCCCTATAGCGGATTGGGTACCTACCAAAGGTGAGGAGACACCTCAACATAGTCCAGTACAGAGAGTAGTCGGAAGGTTTGTGGTGCAGAAGACGCCAGCAACAGAGAGGGCTGAGTCTCATGGATTGCCAGAGGCTCTTCAAGTACCTGTTACCATAGGTCCTATATGGTCGATTTATAACCCAGAGAGAACGAGAGAGGAAAAACAGGTACAGCTAGACAGAGAAAGAGTTGAGATAGAAGGAAGGAATAACACGACCAATGCCTGGAGGCAATTGCCAGGACCATTAACGTGGAGCACCCCATTGGATTCAGCAGTGGGCCCCGTAACAGAACAAGGGGGTCAGAGAGGACCGATGGATCTGAGGGGACCACGGCCGAAATCCTACAAAGAGCTGAGGGCTGACTTGAGAGAATGGGATGTGTCGACAGAAGCACAGAGCAACAGGTCAAGAGCAGAAGCAGAATGGGGAAGTCGAGGCAATGGAACTTTATCTCATTGCAGGGCTAGCGAAGGCAGTCAGGAGTGGGATGGTAAAAGTCAGGAGAGTAGAGGAGCTATACGTCATACAGACACAGGAAATGAGCAGGAGCAAAGAGGCAGAAGTACGGAGTGTGGGGAGACATCTCGTTTCACTCAAAATGAGGGAGGACAAAGGACCCAAGAGTACAGGGATAGGTTTAGGTGCACTCACCATGCACCCAGTGATAATGTACAGCACTGGAGTCGTGGGAGCATAGGGAACAGTGAAGGATCTTGTCAGGTGCCGACTGATCAGAGACCACCGGCAAATGTTGAAGAGATGGGGAATAACGGAATGTCTTACCATGCACCTAGAGAAACCAGGCAAAATGGGAAATGTGGAACTATGGGGAATAGCGGAGTGTTTCACTACCCACCTAGAGAGGATGGAACTGCATGGGACCTGGAGAGATGGGAGCATGGGAGGACTCCCCATAACACGCCTGAGCCCAGACGTAGGACTCAGAGCTGTGATGGGAGAGATACAATTGGACTCTCTAGAGATGGCATACTGAAAGCTGTGATAAAAGCCAAAAGACTCGATGTGACTAGCTTAAGATGTTATGTTATGTTATGTTATTTACATTTTTAATGCGCACAGATGCTCCAGCGAAGGAGCGTCCTGGCGCAGGGAAAGGCAAACACAACACAACACTAAAACCAGCAACAGAAAAGCAGAACAATTAAAACAGGGAACATTTAGAACAAAAAAGTTTTCAGGGCCCTACGAAAGGATATTAAATCATCCAAGAGGCGGATTTCCAAGGGGAGCGCATTCCAGTGGGTTGCAGCTTTCACGCGAAAGGAGCGTCCCCCCATCCGACTAAGTCTGAAACGGGGAACAACCACCAAGGATTGTCCAAGGGATCGGAGTGAGCGAGTTGGAACATAGGGAGAGATCAGTTTATTAAGTATCACAGGTGCCGACTCTCGAAGAATTTTAAAAACCAGGCTGAGAGCCTTGAATTGAATTCGCTTGTTTATCGGGAGCCAGTGCAGGGACCGCAGAGTACTAGAGGTGGGGCAGGTCCGGGGCAAACCGACCACCGCCCTAGCCGCAGCGTTCTGGACTTGCTGTAAACGAAGGATCTCAGCTTGGTTCACTCCTAAAAGGAGTGAACTAGCGTAGTCCAGCCGAGAGATAATCATTGCTTGAATGACCAGCTGTCTTGTAGGAGCATCAAAAAATTTGAGCAGGGGTCTTAGCCCGCGTAATACTCCAAAACAGCAGGCCGCCACTCTCTTCGTGTGGGTCACAAAGCTTAACGTGTGGTCAAGCCACACTCCCAGATTCCTGAGTTCCAGGACAGGGGCCGGAGCTGATCCCAGCTCAGGAGGCCACCATCCGTCCCCCCAGAGATCCGCATCCTTTCCAACGATCATCACCTCCGTTTTTGTCGCGTTCAGCTGGAGACAGTTGTTATTCATCCAGCTGGCCACCTCTCTCAGTCCACTTCGGAACCTGAGGGCATCCTGCTTGGCATCCCCGCTGATCGTAACCGCCAGCTGAGTGTCGTCGGCATAGGAGACCATGGTTAGGCCCCATTGCCTGGCGACCTCAGCCAGCGGCTGCACGTACAGGTTAAAAAGCGTGGGACTCAGCGAGGAGCCCTGAGGCACCCCCAGGTCCAAAGGATGGTACTTGGACTGAAAAGGAGGGGTGGCAACGCAGAAGGAGCGATCACTAAGGAAGGAGCGGAACCACTGCAGAGCTGAGCCACAGATGCCAATGTCCTGCAAGCGGTGTAAAAGGATGCGATGGGAAACAGTGTCAAAGGCAGCGCTCAGGTCTAATAAAATAAGCGCTGCCGTTTGACCTGCATCGAGCACAATCCGCAAATGCTCAACCATTGCCAGAAGGGCCGTCTCAGTGCTGTGACCAGCACGAAACCCATTCTGCATGGGATCCAGGACATTGACTTGGGTCATATGCTCCGTGAGGGCCAGATTTACATGGGCCTCCATGACCTTGGCCGGCCAAGGGAGCAAAGATATAGGGCGGTAGTTTTCTGGTTTCAGCGGATCCAAGGATGGTTTTTTTAGGATCGGGGAAACCACCGCTTGCTTCCACTTGGCAGGGACCAGGCCGGAAGTCAGGGAGAGGTTAATCAGAGAACAGACTATTGCGCGTCCCTGAAAGGCAGCATCCCTGAAAAGGGCAGATCTTACCGGGTCTGCAGGCAAGCCAGATTTGACTCGCAGGGCCCACTTAGCGAACTCCTCATTAGAAAGAGTGGGAAGGGAGTGCAGCGATGGACAGCTATTGGAGCCGCTCCAGGGAATCACTGGTGGCAATGTGCTCGGAAACGCCTGGTAGATTTTCTTAACTTTGTCCAGAAAGAAAGTGGCTAGGACTTTGCAGTGGGAGATGGAACTGTCCAACTGCGGGGGAACTCTCTTTGCCATCAGGTCTTTTAAGGTTTTAAATATGGTTTTGGTGGGATTGAGGCTATTTCGAAATTCGGCTGCGTAAAACGCCGGCGTCATACGTCTTGCGCCACTCCCTTTCTGCCCGTCTACAAGAGGACTTCATGGCACGTAGCGCACTGTCATACCAGGGGCTAGCCTGCCGAGGACTGGATTTACTGGAGATGATAGGTACCAGGGCACAAAGCGCCCTGGTAATCCAGTTACAGAACCGGTCATAGCCCGAGGTAGCATTCAGCAGAGGACCTAGAGGCTCAGCACCCATAATACGGTGAAGGTCCTCTAGCCTAAGTTTGTTCCAGTGGCGCCGAGGTATCCGCAAAGGAGGTGGAATAGTGGGGTTAGCAGGGAGGGGAAGCCAAGCAGACACCAGGTAGTGGTCAGACCATACCACAGGATCAACCGCCACAATCTGGACATCCGAAAGAGTCGTAAAAAACGGATCAAGAGTGTGGCCGGCCACATGTGTAGGCTGAGAGACAAGCTGGATCAGCTGCAGGGCCTCTAAGTCGGCCAGAAAACCACTAATGGCCAGAGACTCTAACCTATCGAAGTGGAGGTTAAGGTCGCCTAAGATCGAGAAATTAGCGCAACCACTAGCCAATAGGCTCACAGCCTCCGGAAAAGCACCTCTAAAAGCTACGTCGCTGCCTGGGGGACGGTAAACAACCATCCCTGACAGCGAAAACTGGGGGCTGATGGTAACCTTAAACAGCGCGCACTCGCATCCAGCAATCTGCAAAACCGTCCAGGTACATGTGAAAGCGGATTTGATAAATAGGGCGATACCTCCACCTCTAGAATGGCGGTTAGATCTAAAACATAGATAGCCCGGAGGACAGGCAAGATTGACTATGGCATCATCAGTGTCTTGAAGCCAGGTTTCAGTTAAAGCCAGCAGATCTGGTGTCTTATCCAAAATAAGATCTGCCACGGATAAATGGTGTTTTACCAGAGATCTGGTGTTAAGATTTAAGAATCGTAGACCAGATCCCAGGCTACCAGGCACAGGAAAGACACCGGGAAGAGCTCGTAGAGCGGGAGAAGTAGCGAGCTCGCGAATACCTACAGGCCGGTCCAGCGACCACCTATTACAGACACACTGACACGGGCCACACAGCGGGTGGTATGGTGTGGCAGAGCAGCGTGGGAGAGAATCTCTGATGGCTCGAAGCGAGGCACTGGAATAAACAATCATCCTATCAAACCGAAGGATGAGGGCATACAGTGATCTAAAAAGGAAAAAGAAAATCCCCCGGCGACCCGCGCGTACTTAGCGCGGACGGGCGCAGACGGGCAGACTCTGGCTCGACTCCGGCGCGAGTCAGGCGCTACCGCTGCGCGAGCAGAGTGAGCTTTAAGTAGCAGCTCACCTGGGCTAGAGGAAGCGCTAGAGCACTCAGGCAAATGGCGCAAGGAGGCAGAGACCACCCCAAGATGGCGGCCAAGCGCCACGAGGAAGCTGCAAAAAGACGGTAAACTCCGAGCTAAACGCGGTGGGGGCACTTTTTAAAATGCAAGTATGTGGGCAAGAGAATAGTACAATTAAAAACAAGGCTCACAAGAAAGAATTATACATTGGTCTAAACAAGCGTTTAAAATAATGATAATAATAATAAGCGCAACACGCTTAAATGCTAGCCAGCACAGCGCGCATGCAGGCACCTTTCCCAAGAATGAGCAGCGGGAGAGCTCGCCTTAAGTAGCAGCTCACCTGGGCTAGAGGAAGCGCTAGAGCGCTCAGGCAAATGGCGCAAGGAGGCAGAGACCACCCCAAGATGGCGGCCAAGCGCCACGAGGAAGCTGCAAAAAGACGGTAAACTCCGCGCTAAACACGGTGGGGGCACTTTTTAAAATGCAAGTATGTGGGCAAGAGAATAGTACAATTAAAAACAAGGCTCACAAGAAAAAATTATACATTGGTCAAAACGAGCGTTTAAAATAATGATAATAATAATAAGCGCAACACGCTTAAATGCTAGCCAGCACAGCGCGCATGCAGGCACCTTTCCCAAGCCTGGGAACCTGACCTGAACGATATAATAGGCGGTACATTGTCTTTAAAAAAGGATCGACATGTACGAACAGGATGAGCTACTGTTTATAGCAAAGGACATCACTCGAAAAGCCAGAGCAACTCATGAGAAACTGTCTGAATTGGCAGACAAGTATATGGTAGATTTGTCCAGAACCAAGGCATTACAGGGTAACCACAGGTTGCAGTATTCAGACCAGGACTTAGATGAGAGGAGAACAACTGGATTAAAAACACACATAAGGGAACTGATCACAGGAATAAGAGCATGGAGAGATCTGGACAAATGGGAAGAGAGGTGGTTCAAGAAGGGAACTGTCAGGCGGAGTGCGAATGTGATGTCTCCAGAGGGAAGGCTAATGCAGATGGAGGCATTCCCTTTGCGGGAAATAACAAATGGGAATTATGTACATGTGCCCTGGAGTAGGGGAGATTTGGCTGCATTTACCAACTCATTTCCGAAGTTAAGGGAGAATCCTGTAGAGTGGTATAAGCAAGTAGAGAGGTTTGTCAAGATTTCAAAGGTGTTGTGGATTGATTTGAACACCTTGTTTGATATTGTGGTTCCAGGAGACTTGTGGATAGCATGCAAAGTTAGTGTCGATTGGCCAACTGTAGAATCAGAAAGGGATCCTCGCATTAATGGACCGTCAGAAAGTGTAATGTTAAAATATGAAAGGGTGATTACATGGTTGAAGGATAAAGTACCACCATAAGACATAGATTGGGTAAAAATAGACCGAACAAGACAGGAACCAAAGAAGACAGTCCATGAGTATTATGAACGATTGCTGAAAGCATTCAAAAAATACAGTGGACTAGATGTAATGGACCCCAAAGATATAGGACAGTTTGTATCAAAGTTTGTTTTGGGGTTGAGACCCGATATTTGTCTGATGATTCAGCAGCATTTAATTTGTTGGCAAAACAAACCATTGGATGAGATTTTGAGATACGCAAGATACTGTAGTGATGAGATAGAGTCCAAAGCAAAGAAATTAAAGGAAAAATTGATGGTGGTGCAGATGCAGTCAGCTGCAAAGGGAGGACAGCAGCAACAGGGAACAGGGACCATGGGACGGAAATCAAACAATCAGAATAGGGACAACGAGGAAAACCCTAGACCTAGGATAGATCTTGCTACATTGAAAAAAACGACAAAGTGCCACCAGTGTCACCAGGTGGGACATTGGAGACGCGAGTGTCCCTATAACCCTGAAAATGGAGAAATAGAAGTAGAGGAGGAAGTTCAGGAAGTGCCAGTTCAAAGGATGACAGTGTCAAGAAGTAATGTGGCCCAGGGGGGACTTCGGCTCCACGGGCTCAGTTCCCTCAGCCACCAAAGATTACGACAGGAGGAAAAGTCTATAGAAAAATGCCTTTGTTCACAGGTAAAGAAGAGTGTTACTACGTTGACCCATTGACGGGACGACGTGTAAGTAGAGAGGAGGACTGTACCCTCGGGGCAGTTCTAGAAGTGGATCAAAGAGGACCGTTCGTTGAGGCTGAAGTGGCAGGGTGTCCTACAACATTCTTGGTGGATACTGGAGCTACTCGATCCACTCTGAGATCGGCAGTGGTTCCAGATCTACCAATGTCAGGGGAAACAATTCAGGTAGTAGGAGTTGCAAATAAGAGGATGACTAGCCCTTTGACGGAACCAGTGTCAGTGAAAATAGGAAACTACACGGATGAACATCAGTTTGTGGTATGTGATTCTAGTCCTGTGTGTTTGTTAGGAAGGGACTTATAGTGCAAACTGAACTGCACCATATACTGCACACCTCAGGGAGTAGAGGTACAGACTACAGACGATGATGCTACCTTCAAGGTTGTTAATTCGAGAACATGCATAGAACTGTATCCTACCCTGACAGTGGAGGAGCTCCCATGGGATTTACGAGGTGCAGTGTCATCCGAGGTATGGGATTTTACTGGGGAAGAGATAGGACTGATCAAAGGAGTAGAACCAGTGAAGATTATGGTTAAACCAAACGCTGAATATCCAAGAACGCCCCAATACAAACTGACCCCGGAGACGATTGCAGGAATAAAACCCGTAATCGACTCTATGATTCAACAGGGGATACTGAAGGAAATCATGGGAAGTCCATGCAACTCCCCGATTATGGGTTTGCAGAAACCTAGTGGGAAATTTAGAATAGTGCAGGATCTTCGATAAATTAACAACATAGTTGTTTCATGTTGTCCAGTGGTACCGAATCCATCAGTGATATTGTTTCAGATACCATTCCAAGCTGAGTGGTTCACAGTGATAGATCTTTGTCAGGCTTTCTTTTCAATCCCATTGTATGAAGAGAGCCAGTACCTTTTCGCTTTTAAAATGGAAAATCGCGTTTTAACATGGTGTCGTATCCCCCAAGGGTTTACAGATAGTCCATCAATATTCAATCAGCTGTTGAAGAAAAATCTTGAAAGTCTGGTACTGCCCCAGAACTCAGTTCTGGTCCAGTACATAGACGACCTACTTGTTGCGTCAGAAACAGAAGAGGCTTGTAAGACAGATACCATTGCCTTGCTGAACCATTTAGCTGAAAATGGACACAAGGTATCTCCGAGCAAATTGCAGTACTGTTTGACAGAAGTACAGTACTTGGGACACCGGATAGAAAAAGGAAAGCGCAAGGTGTCACCAGATAGGATGAGGCGATAATGAAAATGAACGCGCCTACGACACAGAGAGAAGTCAGGATGTTCCTAGGAATGGTTGGTTATTGCCGACAGTGGATAGCTAACTTTTCACTGAAAGCAAAACCCTTACAAAAACTGACGCACAAGGAGGTGAGTGATCCGGTACCATGGGACAATGATTGTTTGATGGCGTTCCTCCAGCTGAGAGAAGACTTGTGTCGTGCTCCAGCTTTGGGAATGCCGGACTATGAAAAACCATTTGCACTTTTCTGCTGTGAAAGGGAGGGATGTGCTTTGTCAGTTTTAGTACAAATTCATGGAAATGCCCGTAGACCAGTTGCATATTTTTCGGCTACCTTAGATCCAGTAGCCGCAGCGTTGCCCGGATATCTCAAATCCGTTGCTGCAACAGGTGTCAGCATTGAACAGTGTGAAAATATTGTAATGGGACACCAGTTAGTGGTGTATGTACCGCATTCTGTAGAATTGCTGATGACCAGGACCAAGACACAGCACATGACCAACAGTAGGCTCACGCGCTACGAGCAAGTTATACTTGCTGCGGAGAACGTGACCCTTAAGAGGTGCTCTGTTTTGAATCCTGCTACATTGATGCCACTTCCGAATGATATTGAAGGCGAGGAATGTGAAGATCACGACTGCCTTGATGTGACTGAACTATGCACGAAACCAAGACCAGATATCGTGGATGAGCCGTTGATCGACCCTGATGAAATTTTCTTTGTCGATGGCTCATGTTTAAGAGACGATACTGGTCGGTTGAGAGCAGCTTATGCTGTTTGCACCATTACTGGAGTTGTGGAAGCCGCTTGCCTGGAAGGAGTACACTCCGCCCAGGTAGCAGAAATCATTGCATTGACACTTGCCTGTATAGCAGGAAACAAAATTAGAGTCACCATCTATACGGATAGCCAATATGGTTTCGGTGTAGTTCATGATTTTGGGCAGTTGTGGTCTCAGAGAGGTTACATGACCTCCTCTGGTTCGCCTATTCGAAATGGGGAATTTGTGCGACTACTGTTAGAGGCATTACAAGGTCCAGCTGAAATTGCAATAGTCAAATGTGTAGCCCACACCAAAAATACAGATTTTGTGTCACAAGGTAATAGATATGCAGATGAAGTTGCCCGCTATTGTGCGGAACAAGGATATTCTTTCACGGAGGTGGAAGTAGGTGGGGTTCAGGAAAAGACCGAATTAAACATGATGTTTGAAACAGTAGATACTTGGGAGGACTTGAAAAACATGCAAGAAAATGCACCTGATTCCGAGAAAAAGGCATGGGAAACAGCAGGTTGTGTGAGAAGTGAAATGGATTTCTGGGTTTCAGCAGATGGAAGAGCAGTGTTACCTGAGGAATTAGTGAGTCCAATGGCACGACAGATACATGGTCCAGTGCACTTAGGAAGGGATGCCATGCTGAGGGTATTCAGGCAGACTTGGTATTGCCCTAAGTTTAGTATTGCAGCAGAAGCAGTGTGTAGGAGATGTGTCACATGTCAGCAACTAAACGTAGGGAAAAGAACACCAGTTACAATGAGTCACATTGGGAGGTCTGGGGGCCTTTCAACAGAATGCAATTAGATTTCATTGAGATGCCAAAAAGCAACCACCTCAGGTATGTTCTGGTGGTTGTATGCATATTTTCCAGATGGGTCGAAGCATACCCTACACGCAGGTGCGATACACTCACAGTAGCAAAGTTGTTGCTTAGAGAGTTGATCCCGCGCTACGGGGTGCCAAACTCCCTGGAATCAGATCGAGGAACTCATTTTAACAGTGAAGTTGTAAAAATGCTTTGCTCTGCATTGAACATTGATCAGAAGTTGCACTGTAGCTATCGACCAGAGGCTTCAGGTATCGTGGAGCAGATCAACGGCACGTTGAAATCCCGAATAGCCAAAGTATGTTCATCGACTTCCTTAAGTTGGCCTGATGCTCTGCCTTTGGTGCTCATGAGTATGCGTAGCACACCAGACAGGAGGACAGGTCTCTCTCCGCATGAGATCCTGATGGGGAGGGCAATGAGACTTCCAACTGTCCCAACCACTGCTTTGTTGAACATTACAGATGACCTAATCCTGGATTACTGCAAGGGACTGTCTGACGCCATTCATTCTGTGTCCTTCCAGGTGCAGGCTGCTGAGGTTCCATCTTCCAGAGACTTGTGTCATGATCTGTGCCCAGGGGATTGGGTTTTACTGAAAAAACATGTCCGGAAGAACTGTCTAGACGTGCGCTGGAAGGTGCCCTACCAGGTCATCCTTATCACGAATACCTCTGTGAAGTGCGGAGGGTTGCCAAATTGGATCCATGCTTCCCATACTCGAAGAGTTCCAGCACCCCTAGAAGAAACAGCTCCTCTCGCCGATGAAGATTCAGTTGTGGACGGTGAGCCACTAGAGGGGATCAGTCAAGCTGTGGGGGTGTCTGAGGAAGTTGGGAGCGCTACAGATCCAGAAGAAGAAAGACAGAACGGCAGTGAAACTGAAGTTGCCACAGAAGGAGAAAGCTGCTGTGAAAACAACTCAGACACAGATCAAGTCCAGAGTGATCCAGAACAGAGTGAGAGGACAAGAAATAGGAGAATAAGGCGAGGAGCAGCTACTTGGCCTGAAAGAAAAAAGAGGCCAAGCTTGAAGCCAGCTCGAGAGGAAACTCTTGCTCCTATATCCGAAGATTCGGATCTGGACGAAGGTGTACAAGAGCAGGAACAGGAAGGTCCAAGGAGATCAAGGAGGGTGCGAGTGCCTTGCAGAAGATACTCTACTCCTGAGTGGACCTACCTCGCTGCAGATGTCAGAAGCACGCAGAACTGGGAGGGTGAGGCAAGTGACCCTGACCAGAATTGACCCCATCATAACAGTGGAAATAGAGTTGCTGATACCAGGATTGGAGGTCGAAGGATTGCTGACTCTCAATATTGTCTATCCTCCTCTCCTGAGTGGAATAAGAGACTTGGTCTTAAATACAGTAGAATTTCCGGTTTGTTGTTCAAGGAGTCCAATACTCGAGGAGCTCCTTCTTCGTTTAGAAATATTAGAAGGTGTGATGAGAGTCGTTGGAACACGTATAATTCCAGATTGCTAAAGACTTTGTAAATAAATTAATGAAGAGATAACCTAGCGCCGAGTGAAAGAAGAAACTAGGGACTTCCATTTAGTGGACGGAGAAGGGCTAGGGTTGTCTGTTGCTATAGAACACAAAGACTGATCTTGCGGAGAAGATTATCAGCTTCCAGGTGTGGTTCGAATAGAGACATTGTGCTGAGAAAGAAAACTGGAACTACACTGTTTGAGGTCATGGAGGCTGGCAACCCGAACCGCAGGGCCAAATGTATAATAGGCACACTTTTAGTGGGAGTGATTTTTCTTATAGCTTTAGTGGTTACAATATCATATGTAGTGGGACATGAAAATGAAGAGAAAGCAACAACAAAACCAAAGATTACATCGACACAGAAACCTACTATTGCTAGTAAAAAGGGGGAAACTGTGCATACACAGGAGCGAAACTTATTACGAGAATGTGTTTGTGGGAAAAGTAAGTTGTGAACATGCTTTCCAATTAGAGTACTATTCTAAAGATTTCTTGAAGGAAATGCAGGTGATCCCAAATGTATATTTTGTCTGTGGGAAAAACGTATACGTGAAACTACCAGATAATTGGTATGGATCATGCTATTTGGCAATTGTCTTTCCCAAAATATACCATGCTGAGGATTTAGAAATCATAGAGGGGAAAACTCACGCTAGAGGAAGAAGGGATGTAAACGCTGAAGAGCTAGTTGGAGACGTGTTTGGTGCTATGTTTCCTATTTTAGGGATAGCATTAAATGATGTCAAGATTAGAAGATTGGCAACAGTTATAGATAGGTTGTCCGCCAGTACTGCTAGATCACTAATGCTGGTGGAAGGAGAAATGCAATCGATAAGGGCAATGGTTCTTCAGAACCGACTTGCCCTAGATGTTCTGTTAGCCAAAGAGGGAGGAGTCTGTAAGGCTTTGAAGGTCCAGGAATGTTGCACTTACATTCCAGACAATTCAAAACCTTTAGAAAAGTACATTCGAAATATTACTGAATTACACCATGAAATAGAGGATTTGACAAAGGTAACAGTGTGGGAAAAAGTAGGTCAAGGAATGGGTAAAGTTGGAGGTTGGTTTGCCAACCTGGGAAAGAATATCATTTGGTACATACTGAAACCTATTATCATAATAGTGATTTGTATAATCACTTTGTGGGGATTGGTGCGGCTGTATCAATGGTATAGATCAAACAAGTTGCAAAGAACCATGAGAAGGCAAGAGAGGAGATTGACTGCGATGCAGGATAGTCAGTACAGGAGTCTAAAGGCTCTAGAGACGATGAAACGAGGGGGTACTGAAACGACTTCAGTTTGACTCAGTCCATACCTCAGGGATGGTGTTTTGAGGGTGATGACTACTGAAAGTCATCAAAGGGGGGATTGAGAGAGCGCAATTTAAGAAAAACTGTAGAAGTGCACCATATTTACAAGCACGTTGTATTAGTTTAGTAAACATTATATAAGAGTGTCGAAATTATAGAGTGAAAGTACATAATAGTGTTTAATTAGAATAGAATACTTAAATAGAGTGTGAAAAGCTAAACGTAGATGTGTTCAGAGATGTTAGAATGATGTTGAAATTTCATGTTATGTGGCTGTTGTAAGGGAAAATGTAATTCTGCTAAACGTAGAAAATGTGTAGGCCTCATGGCAGTTCACAAAGAGTATAAGAAGCTGATGTATTTCCACATGATCTGGATTTTAATGTTATTAAGATTCAAGTATTTCTGAACCTAGGACTAATATATGTGTTTTACAGACGTTTCGTATAATCACTGTGTGTAATAAGTTAGAATATTGTTTAAACTAAAGAAATTAAATGTTTTACAGAAGTGCATAGGCCCGTTCCATGGAATCCTAACAGGCCTGAATAGATAAAGTCATTTCTTTTGATCTGCAGGTGCTCGTTAGAGAAAGGTCGTGTTAGGCACAGGACGCAGAGCCTGTTACATGGTTTACGACTTAAAGATATGGTGGAGGCCGGAATTTGGGGCCCACATAGAAAGTGTCTTTTGCAGGTGCGAGGGGGTTTAATCAGGAAAGTGATGAATAGACATTTGTTCAAGAGAGCCTGGTACAGGCCTGGAGGAGTCTTCAGGAATTTCCTGGGGGTACCGTCTTGCCGGAGAGGAGCCTGGGAAGCAAGGTCAACGCTAACGATGGGCCTAGAAGGAGTACCAGCATGGAGCACCAACACCACGTGAGGGGCGTCTCTAAAGGGCGTTTCTAATGTAAATGTGATTTTGTATTAGGGACAGCACCCCTGGGTGGAGGCAAGGCAGATGATCTGAGGAACCTAAGAGAGCGGATGGGTAGGCAGACAGGGAACTGCGAGACATCGTTTTGGAACAAAGACTAAGGGAAGTGCGTGATCTTCTTTGGAAGTCACCACTGCTGACACCTTTTTTAGGTCAAGATCTTGTTAAGTAGGGATGTCACTTAGCCTAGTGTAGGGACAGTCTAATCTGATTTCTTTCCTTTCTGTAAATGACTCACAAGCTACAGCTTGTGTTTATTCTCGTAACTTTGATAATTCTGGAGTTTGTTTTGGTGGTATTCTTCTGCCGACTAAAAGCATTTAGAAAATTCATGTTTGTATTGATACTCGTATATCTTTTGAATCTTATTTTGAGATGTTTGTATCTTCAGTTAAGTTTGGCTTTGTAATAAACTTTTAAAACTTTTAAGCTTCAGTGGTTCTTTAGAGTGTAGTAAGTCTTTAACTGATTAACCTAGTAGTGGATTGCCTTTTACTCAATGACAGGTACCAACGGTTCAGTCGACCTGAGTTGGGATCTAGATCTATAACTATAGACCAGAAATCCCGCGTTAACACTCCTCTGAAACATGGTTACACTTGCTTATACCCGGTTAGCATATTTAATTTACTTTATAAGTCTCTTATAGAGTGGAATATCATATTGCCAGAGCCTGTAAATCAAATGCTACCAGTGGGTCTGCTGTTTCGCTTCAATAGGGAGAACCCAAAATCAAACACCGGACCTGTGTCAATGTCATTACAGAAAAACAGGCGCTCCCAGTGGAGAGCCAAATACACAAACATCACATCACCCATATTATAAATTGAAGGAAAACAATTTAGAAAATGTACTCTTCTTTTAATATTTGCATTATAGTCATGCATCTTTAGAACAACATATGCGTAGGTGCTCTGAGAAGGAAAGTGCTCAAAGGAAGTGCTCATTGTGAGGGTTTTAGAAGCGTGAAAAGGCAAGTGTATATACAGTATTCGCAGTGCCTTTTAAAAAGAAGACCTGTCTGATGGCTAATTAGGCCTCAGAGCATTTACATATGCAATCGGATATTAGATACAGTAACACAATTACTGTTATCCCAATTGTGTAACATAATCTGTACAGGCATTTTAATACAGTCGACGTTTCGACCCCATCAGATAGCAAGGCGCATTAAGTCCTTAAACCGGGGTCTTTTTCAGAACAAAGGGAGACACCTTACATTCAACTGTTTCGGCGGTGGAATTACAACACAAATGTGTGCCAAAAAGGCACCTATGCCAGAGGGGTAGAAAGAAGGACGCAACCCAGTCCCATCCGTGGACTGCTTGAAATATCTTTATAGCTACTTCGACCCAAGACTATCTGGCAATCACATTCCCTCTTAAGACACCTCCTGCAGCCTTGCCCTGTTGAACTTTACCTTCTCCGAACATTTTCCTCAATAATTTTTCAAAGGTGATTGCTGTCTGGGCTCAATCCACTTCTTGTATCTGAACCACGCTCTGTGGCCGTTGGCCATACTTTTCAACTTTGACCTAGTCTTGCATGACTAGATGACCATGGTTGTCCAGTCCAGAGTCAAAAGGCCAGGCAGCAAGGTGCTTTAATAGAGTTTGATCAAAGAGCTTAGAAGTAATATCAAGCAGGGAGATCAGACAATAGTTAGTAGGCTAATCCGTTTGACTTTTTTTATGAATGAGCTTCATTATGGCTCCCTTCCATTAATCTGGGAGGATACTAGAAATTGTTGCCCATTTGAAAAACCCACTTAAGATTAGGCTTCACTTCCTAGGAGCCTTCTTAAAGAAAATAGATGGGAGACCATCTGGGCTGCAAAGCCCTGGAGATTTTCATACTGATGATTATTTTGGACAGTACCGCTGCCCTTTGGGAGTTTTTGATGGCCGCACTGTCAGCTTGGGAGCTAGTCAGAGTCATGAACAGATTTTCAGGGTTTCCACCACTATAGAGAGAATAAATAAAGGTAAACCAGTCATCCTCTGTTATCTGTGCCTCAAGGGAGGTTGGCGAGGTAAGGGTAACTGAGTTCACCAGTCGCCAAAAGTGCTCACTATTGTCCTCTATGATGGAGGCTAACATTAGCGCCTAATTTGACATCTAAAACTGCCTTTTTTAAGAGCACATAGATTGCAATAAGCAATCATTGAAGTCTTAATGGCTTGTTATCAGTAACATTATCTGGATTTAAATTAAAGCACTGGTGACTTTTATTCACCGCTCATCTACCCTCTCAACAGTTGTCATCAAACCGACCGTTCCCCTTTTCTCTAGTACCGCTGGATAGCTTAAGGCCACCATTTGCCAGCTTAAAGTGAACTAATAATTGCTCGGTCAATCAGCCGTGCCAACCTAACGCATCATGACCTACTTCCAAATCTAGGTGTTCAAATACGATTGCGGATTCTTCTATGGTAAACTACTTCAAGGGACAGGCTTTTATTTATACAAGCCACAAAAGGATCTTTATGCTCCAAGCTAAAAGCATAGTGGTAATTGTGCCCTACATAGAGAACTCTAATGTTTTTTTACACAATGAAATTGATAGAGTGGGACAAAGACATAGAGGGCCATTAGTATATCAGGCAGATCGCCACCACCCACATGGCGGTGGCGGTCCGCGCGACATATTTCCCCACCCGCATGCAAATTTCCCCCGCCACATTACCTTGTCAGGGGGGACCCCCGCGAACGGAAAGATCGTCCGCCGGTTTTCCGCCCGGTCGATGAGTCGACCGGGCGGAAAAGCTGTTAATATGGTGGCGGTGTCTGGTAGACACCGCCATCCATATTAGCATACATGCGGGGACATGCCTTTCCGTGGCGGCGTTGCCGTCATGGAAAGGCATACGGTTGTCAACATTGCCCGTAGCGGGCCCCCAGGGATTCTGGGGGGTGGGGGTGTGCACATGTGGGGTACCTATGTTACCCCCCGGCATTTGACAGTACAACGTGGCAGACACTGTGCGGTGCCTGTCACATTGTACTGTCAAATGCACACATGCATTTCAGCACCGCCCACCGCAATGTCAAAAATGCAGGATGCGCCTGCCAGTATGGCGGGCGCATCCTAATGGAATGTGCGGGACCGCCACATGCATTGCAGGCGGTCCCATTTACCAGGGGGACGGTGGGCGGACAAATCCGTCCGCAATACTAATGACCCTTATAGTCTATTGACATATCACTGTTAACATATTTAAAGGTTCTAGTGGCTGGTATGTCATCATGACACCACCATTGATCAAATTCTGTTGGACTAAATAATGCAGAACCTTTATATCTCGATCACTGGTGCGTGTCAGGCATGTTTAATGTCAACTGTAGCTCTTTCAATGAATCATTGTTGGTGCTTTGATCTTTCAGGTGCTAGTTTTCACTAGAAACTTTAAACATTCATAACTCTGTTTCCACTGATTGAATGTTTGTTATTTTAATGTCAAAACATTTATTAAAATGTACTCTCTTTTTCTAAATTGGTTTGGGATTTTTGCGTTTTCACTCTCTTACTGTTTGTGTGCTGCATAAATACTTTACACATTGCCCCTAAGTCAAGCCTGATTGCTTTTTTGTACCAAACTTCCCAAGGTTAAGGACAGGTTAATTTAATGACTTTTTGTGGATCACCCTGCAAGGGATTGTGGCTGTTGATTGACCAGGGCCAATACCCCAGTCAACCAACAACCCAATTTCTAACATGGCACATGAAAACCTTCGACCGGAAACACAGTGTCCCAGTAACATAACATAATGTAACATCCTATAACATAAAACATTTGTATTTATAGAGCGTTACGGCCACCCTCACAAGGAGTTATCGTGTCAATATTGACAGATAACAGATCTTCTTGTGATATGGAGTTATATAGTGAACATTGCTAATGCCGATAATAGGCAAGCATCTAACTCTCTCTGCCCAGAGAGGCATGGGCAAATTGGGCTCTTGCCCAAGGCCCCCACCCTTTCAGGGGACCCCTGATAGAACCACCTCTGTTCTGCAGGGAGTCTTGCCTTCTGGTCAGCATGACCTTGAATAGTTTCTAAACAGTTTGTTTCAAATGCTGTTTTCCTTTATTTTTAATGTGGGTGATGTGTGAGTCTTTACAGACATTTTGCAGAGAAATGTTGTGTTTTTGTTAAATGCAACATCCATAAAAAAAGATTTTTTTTAATCAAAACGGGACTCACATATGAGAAACGGGAGGGGGTCTCAGAGATTGTTTGCAGTAATATTATTCAGCTACTACCGTGTTACAATATTGAAATACAGGTCACAATCTCTGAATATTTGATATACACACATTTAGAATATGGACCTGTGTACCTATGAACTGCCTGTGACCTGGGCAAAGAGGGCTTGAAAGATATGAAATTGGATCATATATGAAAATCTGTTCCAAACAGGGGCCCCAAAAGCCATTGGGAACAGGGCCCCCAAAACATTAAGATCTCACTGTCTCTGCCACTCTTTTTAATTTACTCTGCTTGATTTTAAATATTTTAAACTAAAGGTTTGGGCTTGTGCAATACTGTTTACTGTTATTCCTGTTGAGTCCAGCACATGACATTTATCTTAGTCTCTAGTCCGCCGCGGCACTGCCGTTTGAGAGGAGATAGTCTTAAGGCTCTGACCGACTTCCTGGTTCTACTTTCGGCCACCATCTTGGGGAAGGTTAGCAGTCTGGAGATGTTAGGTCTCAAACAGATTGTGTTGGGGCCAACCCATTTGGCAGGTCACTCCCTAGACTTAATCTTTACTAATTCCCAGGAGCTTAGGGGTGAATCGCCTTTACTACTTCTCTGGATAATTCACTATTTGATTAGCTTTCATATCCCTAAGGGAAATGAGTCTGTAAAATCTAACAGAGTGTTTAGAAAAGTCATGAGACACTGGAAATCTGTCTCTCTGGCCTGGTTTGCTAAGGATGTCTTCCACCTGTGCCTCCTAGTAACTCTAATTTAGAGATCACTCTGGGAAATTTTGACAATTCCTTTTCCCAGGAACTAGATCAAATCACTCCTCTCAAACAAGCCCCTGCCACTCCCAGTAGAAACAGTGCCCCTTGATTTTCAGCCAATTTAATACTGGGGAAATCCAAGTGTAAAAGGCTAGAAAGGTGATGGTGAAAGACCAAATCCCTAACAGACAAATAAAATGTTATATTGATGCTCATGAGCTATCATAACAATATCAAAACGCACCGAAGAAACTTTATAACAAAGAAGATTGAACAAGCAGGCAATTTCACAAAAGTTCTCTTCAAAACACTCAATGAGTTTATCAAACCACGTGCCGGCGTGCATGTCATCCGGGTAAAATGAGAGCTTTGTGACATGTTAGCCAATTTTTTCGAAGAGTAAATAAACAACATCTATGCAAACTTTCCTGTAACTCGGATCCAGCTTGATAACCCTCCTGACCTTAGTCTCCCCTCTCCTAATGCCCCTTTTCATCTGGAGAGCCTTGTACACTGCACCTTAGAGCAGACCCAGGGGCTGTTAAAGGAATCAGGATCACCACTGGACCTGTGCCCTACCAGCATTATGGCGAGTATTTCCAGCTCAATCGCTCCCTTCATAATGTCCCTATTCAACCTCTCCAAGGACTCAGCCTCAGCCCCTATTGCCTGGAAAAGTGCCCAAGTCTCCCCCATTTTAAAGAAGTTTAACATTGACCCAGATAATCAATCAAATTAATGTCTCATCTCTGCTACCACTCCTTAGAAAACTGTTAAAGAACATCATAAACAAGCAGCTCTATGCATTTTTGGGAGAGCATAGGCTTCTTAATTCCTCTCATACAGGTTTTAGAGTATTTCACAGCACAGAGAATGTGGTACTCTCAGTCACTGACTCCCTCAGATTATCCCTGGATGTTGGCATCCTAGCGATAATTGTGATACTGGATCTAACTGTGGACTTTGACACAGTCTCCCATGATATCCTAATTTGCAGTCTGCATGACATAGGGGTCTATGGCAAAGTCCTTCAATGCTTCATTGACTTTCTGAAAGATCGTACTCAAGCCATCTCCTTGAAGCCCTTTAAGTCTCCCAAGATGCCTGTCCGGAAAGGTGTACCGAAGGGATCCACGCTAAGCCTCAATGTATTCAACGTCTATACTGTACCTCTGGCACAAATGTCAAGGCATGTGGTTTTGAGACATTATACTATGCCAATAGCTCCCACAATTGGTCATCTCCTTTGGTCAGGATCTGGAAGGGGTGAAATCCTGCTTCTCTGAATGTATGAGGAAAATAGTTGTTTGGATGTCCAACAACTACGTACAACTTAAGGCCCGATTCCGATTTCGGTCGGAAGGGCTCCAAACGATGGTCGGAGCCCTTCCGACCGAATCGGAAAGTGTTGCCAGGATTCATTTCCGATCGAACCATTCTGATGGGCTTGGTCGGAAAGGAACCCGACTCGGATTTCCGGATTGCGGACGACAGGCTCGGAGAGCCCGTCTGCCGTCCGGGAATCCCTCAGTACTCCCCCGGCCGCCTCTTTGCGACGAGGGAGTATGATGGCAGTTTTCCACTGCCTTTTCATGCCGGTTTTTGCTGGCACAAAAAGGCAGTCGGAAACTGTCTTTGGGGGCCCCCAGTAGGGCCACAATGGGTGCGAGGCTGCCGAATGGCAGCCTGGGGCACCCTTGGTGCCCCTCTGTGGATCCCTGCACCCTGTGGCAGGCACCTTGGGGTGCCGGCCACAGGGTGCAGGGATGAACTGCACCCCTGCTTTTCACAATGCAAGCATGCTTTCCGCTAAGAATCCATGCTTGAATTGTGAAGTATGCGAGTGCGACCGAACCCTGTTCGGTAGCATCATACTAGCAGGGCCGTAACTGACGATAGCAGGTCGGTCGGTTACGGCTCCTGACCGATATCGAATTCGGCCCCTAAACAGAGAAAAAAATGAGATATATTTATTCATTAAAGTTCAGCACTTGCGGAAGTTGGATTGGTGGCCATCTGAACTGAGAGCAGCCCAGTGTCTGAAAAAAGTAACTAACTAAAGACCTTGGTGTCAAGCTAGATACTACTTTGTCTATAAAAAAGAATGAATCTCATCCATCTGTGGAATCTGCTTTGCCACTATGTGATTACTGAGAAAAGCTATGCCTTGACTTCCCCCTACTGCTAGAAAAACTCTATTTCAAGCCTTAATCACGAGTCGTGTTGACCACGGAAATGCATTTTTTGTGGCTGCCACTGAGACTTTGTTGTCTAATCTACAGGTGGTGCAGAATACTGCAGCCAGACTTGTGTGCAATCTCCCATCTGGTTCTACTTCTGCTCCAATGCTCTCTGCTTTGGCTACCGATCATTATAAGGCTAATTTCTTATGAAGTGCTGCCTCAACCACAAATCCCTAAGTGGAAATGCTCTACCCTACTTGCAAAATAGGTTCAGATACTATCACTGAATCAGACTGTTGAGGTCCACAGATTAGGCCTTACTTCAACCTCTGCAGATCCGTACCTCTAGACTTGGCGGGAGGACTTTCTCTTATCTTGCATCCCTCTACTGGAACAAACTTCTTCTACAAATCTGTTTGTGTACAGAGCCTGTAAAGTATAAAAACTTCTAAAAACATGGTTGTTTTAGTTAGTTTCACTTACCTCGTATTCAGCTAAGCGCTGAGATAGTGCTCCGGCATGATTTGCTTTGCTATACCAAGTAATGCTAACATAAGATAGCAATGTACCGTTTGCATGATCTCTAAAGCTTAATGGCTGTAGGTTCATGACCCGGCACCCTGAACTAAAAATTTGAATGTTTTCTGAGGGAGATATTTTCTCATGGATTTCAATTACTGCAGCATACAGGTGACACTTGATCCTTGACCCGGTCACTCCACTACCGCACGGCCCCGTGTGCCCGGATTCTGCTGCCGCTGCTTGCTTGGCCCTCTTGCTGCCGCCTCTCCTTACGGCCCCTGCTCTCCAGGCTTGCCCTCGCTCTCCAGGCTTGCCCAGGCTTGCCCTCGCTCTCCAGGCTTGCCCAGGATTGGCCTCGTTCTCCCCCGCTCCACTTTCCCGCTCTTTCCAACCCCCCCTCTGCTCCCCGCCGCTGCTCTCCTGTTGCCCCGCCCCCTTTTCCAATCTCCCGCTCCTGCCTCCCAGCTGCTCCTCCCTCCCACTTGGCCATAAATGGCGGGGACCGCGCGGCAGTGAGCTGTGACCCTTGACCCAGTCACTCCACTACCGCACGGCCCCCGTGTGCCCGGATTCTGCTGCTGGTGCCTGCTTGGCCCTCTTGCTGCCGCCTCTCCTTAGGGCCCCTGCTCTCCAGGCTTGCCCTCACTCTCCAGGCTTGCCATCGCTCTCCAGGCTTGCCCAGGCTTGCCCTCGCTCTTCCCCGCTCCGCTTTCCCGCTCTTTCCAACCCCCCCTCTGCTCCCCGCCGCTGCTCTCCTGCAGCCCCGCCCCCTTCTCCTGTCTCCCGCTCCCCATTCGCCGCCCCGCTCCCGCCTCCCAGCGGCGCTTCCCTCCCACTGTGCCATAAATGGCTGGGACCGCGCGTACACGCAGCGGCCACGCGCAGTGGGCGTGCCGATTGCGCGCCATAGGCGCTCCAAAGGCAAGCCCGTCTATGCCCTTCCATGCCTGGACCGCGCCCAGTGCCAGAACGCCTGGACCCCGCCAGAGCCAGCCAACCCGATTGAGCTACGACGCCGCCACCCTCCACGCACTCAACGCCGGCCGACATCCAGCCTGCTACCAAGCCACCCCGAAACGCACCCACGGAGCCTTCACCTGCCACGCCTGCTACTTCACCTGCACTTGGTCCTGCACTGTGCCAGCCAAAACAGCCGCCAACAACAACCACTCAAGTGCATCCTGCTCAACACCCGCTCCATCCACAGGCACCCCGTCGAACTATGGGACCTCCTGGACAAAACGGCACCAGACGTCGCTTTCTTCACAGAAACCTGGATGAACGCCTCCTCAGACCCCGACATCGCCATTGCCATCCCGGACGGCTACAAGATCATCCGGAGGGACCACATCAACCAGACCGGAGGAGGCATCACCATCGCCCACAGAAACGCTCGCCCTCGCCTCCCCCGACTACATCCTCCTAGGAGACCTCAACTTCCACCTGGAGAACGACCAGGACAACAACACCACCGCCCAACTAGACAACCTCGCCAAGCTCGTATTCAAGCAACTGGTCAACACCCCCACCCATTACGCCGGCCACACGCTCGACCCCGTCTTCTCCTCCAGCAACCACATCTCCTTCAGCCACACCACCGAGCTCCACTGGACGACCACAGCTGCGTACACTTCAACTTCAGGAAAACAACGACCCACCACCGCCCTCAACAAACCCCCCGAAGATGCTGGAGCAAGATCACCACCGACCGACTCACCACCTCCTTGAGCCTAAACCCTCCCACCAACACCACGGACCCCAACGAAGGAGCCCGCAACCTCACACAGTGGATCACCGACTGCACCGACACCCTTGATCCACTGAAAAACCCTCCCAGCAACCTCAAAAGCAAGAAAGCCGCGTGGTTCACCAACGATCTCAAAGACTCCAAGAAATCCTGCCGTGACCTCGAGAAAGCCTGACGCCACAACCAGTCAACGGATAACATGACAGCCCTCAAGAACGCCACCCGCAAACACCACCAGCTGATCCACACCACCAAAAGGTCATCCTTCAGAGAACGACTGGACAACAACACCCACAACAGCAAGGAACTCTTCAACCTCGTGAAAGAGCTCTCCAACCCCAACGCCAGCAACAATGACATCACGCCTTCTCAAGACCTCTACAACTCTCTGGCCACCTTTTTTCACCATAAGATCGTCGACATACACGATAGCTTCGGCGCTCAGAACTCGTACCCCACCACCGAACCTACACCCCCCACCACCACCCTGTGCGCCTGGACTCAGGTCAGCATGGAAGATACCACCCACACGATGAACACCATCCACTCGGGCTCCCCAGCCAATCCCTGCCCACACCACATCTTCAATAAAGCCGACTCCATCATCGCACCCAAACTTCGGGACATCATCAACAACTCCTTCATATCCGCCACCTTCCTGGAAAAGAGGTACATAAATCCTTGAATTCAATGCGCCTGGTCACCGGAAGCCATTGGAGGCGACGGATGGCACTAGACATAGAGCAGGACTTGCGCAAGCAAAGAAGTGTTCTGTCTGCTGCATTTTGTGTCCTTTGCAGCCTCTGGACCTCTGCTTGATTGGACCCTAAATAGAGGTAACAGGCATAGTCAAGTCTAGACAAGACCATCGCCTGACGTATAGAGGTATCAAAGAAGCTCATCAGTGGCCTGAGCCCCCTTAGAAGTCCAAAGCAGATCCCTGCTGTTTTTTTTGGTTTGGACTCGATAGTTTAGAGATGAGCCCAACCAAACCTCTAGGTTCTTTACCTCTTGCTTGGGGGAGGGGGACGTGCCCCGACTTGCTGGCCACCAGAGGTAACTCCACAGACCATGGTCTCTGCCTACCACCAATACCTCTGACTTGTTGGAATTCAGTTGGAGGCAGTTTGCAGTCATCCACTTGGCCACTACTGCAAGATAGCCCTGAAACTTGAGGGCGTCTTGCTGGGTGTTATTAGAGAGTGCAACCACTAACTGAGTGTCATCAGCATATGAGACCATGGTCAAGCCCCTACTCAAGGCTACAGTAGCCAAAGGTTGAACATAAATATTAAACTGTAGGGGGGTAAGGGAGGAGCCCTGTGGCACCCCTTGTTTAATATAGTGTTCACTGGACACAAACAGGGGGCTGATACTGAGAATGACCTCTCATGAAGAAAAGAGGCATGCCACTCCAATGCCCGACCTGTAATTCCTACTTCTGCCAAGCGTCTCAACAGAATGTCATGCATTACTGTGTCAATGCGGCGCTTAAATCCAACAGGATCAGCGCCGACGTTTGCCTCGCATCCATGGCTGACCAGAGATGTTCTGTCACAGCCAGGAGAGCTGACTCCGTGCACTGACCTGGCCTAAAGCTATTTTGAGAGGGGTCCAGTATGTTGTTGAAGGTGAGAAAGTTCGACATGAGAGAGTTCACATATGCCTCTGTAATCTTAGCTACCCAAGGAAGCAGAGAAATAGGCCGATAACTTTCTGCTTTAGATGGATCAAGAGCAGGCTTTTTAAGCAGCTGGATTACTCTAGCCTGTTTCCAGGCCCTGGGCACCGTAGCAGTACTGAGAGATTTATTAATCACCTGAGTCAGAGAGGGTAAGATGGTTGGCAATAAATTCTTGAAATGGTCAGTTATGAGAGAGTCGGCAGGGGAACCCAACGTAATCCTACTATACAGCAATCGCAGCTGATCCGCCAAAATCGGAGGAAAAGAATGGAGGATATTTAGCTGCTGACAGCAGAGTGCCGCCGACGGATTGCTGTGTACGGTCAGGAAGGAGCTGTAGATATCATCCACCTTTTTGACAAAGAAGGTGGCCAGCTTCTCGCACTGCTTGTTAGACTTGATGGTAGATCCAGCTCCATTTTGCTGAGATTGCAAACTGGCAAGTATAGCAAACATGCTCTTAGCGGGATTGGCACTTTCACGGATTTGATTAGAGAAGAAAGCCGCTCTTGCCTGGTAGATGGCTTGATTATATTTTTTAATTGCTGCCCTATAGATGTCCTTAGCTGCCGTGCAGAAATCCCTTCTCCAAATCCGCTCCAGCTTCTTGCATCCCTTACCCATGTCAGCAAGGTCCATGTTATACCATGGCCTTGTTTTGGTATCACGACTACCTGACCATTTCATGGGAATAAGGCTGTCTAAAGGACGCCTGATCCATTCTGAAAATAGCCCATATGCCTCATTGATGTCCTCCTGCAGATCGGGCCGAGTAGCCAGGAGACCAGCCTCATATAGATCCCAATCCAGTTTATACCAGGGTCGCTTCAATGAGGTCAACCGACCCTTGGACTGGGCGGGAATGACTCCATGAAGGGACATAGAGAGCAGGAAATGGTCCGTCCAGCCCATCCTAACAGGAACACGCATAGTAATATGAGATTTATGTTGGTAAAGACCGGGTCTAATAAGTGACCCGCAGTATGCGTAGAGCCTATGACCAACTGCAGCAGTTGGCACGCTGCAAGGTCAGCTAAGAAACTTGCTTTATCAGTGTCCTAAATGTTGTCTAAATGGAGGTTCAAGTCTCCTAGCACCGTAAAATTGGCGGTGTTAACTGCTAGTGTGTTAACCGTATCTACAAAAAGTCACACTTTCTACAATGTGTTTCCGTTCAAGTTTATTTCATTATACACACTTAATTAAAACCTTTGCAGCAATTGCTGGTGTTTAAAACAGTTTCATAAAGATAATATCAAAAAGAGCAGATAAAGAAAGAGGTGAAGCAAAACACTGCTAAAGTGTTAAGAATTTATGTGGCTGTAGTTAAGAACCTTAGCACCATGTGCCAATGTTTAAAAAAATAATTCCTAAGGATAATATCAAAAAGAATGTATATGGAAAGAGACGATGCATTAAGGTGTTAAGAGCTTATGGCGGTTACATGTCCTTTCTATAGGTCTCCACTACAGTCCCTTGTACTGTTCCTGACAGCTGCTGTTGGTTGTTTTTATCAATGACGCAAGATGTTCAATCTGAAGTACCGCATTCTGTGCTAGTCAAGGCTTCCTGTGCACTTGAAGTTTTATGGTGAAGCCTAAACAGGTATTTTGAAAGCCTACAGCTAAGCTGTGCATCCATCCTGTTAAAACAGCCTAGAATTCCTGGCCTACAGCTGCAAAGGCCTCTCTGATTCCAGATTGACCGTAGTATCCTTTTTCGATGTTTGCTTTACAGAAACATATCTGGTGGACAGAATCTCAGGAGCAAACCCACAAAGGCGGCACAGCCCAGTCTTGGTGGGGCGCTTCAATGGAGGCAGATCTAAGTATGACAACAAGCAGCCCATTCTGTACTTCATGAAAGCTGCTTTCAGCTGTGCTTTAATGACTGTGCCCAGCTTTGACTGAGGTATTAGTTTAGGACATCAGTGTAAGCCAGGCATGCTCTTAGCGAAGAACTCTATGTCTAAAAGCAACGGGTGGGCCTTAACACATTTGTTAACTGCTACTTTGATTTGATGAAAGGTGTTGAAAGACTCCCATTGATCTGTTACACCTAGTGATGCCAGGGAGTTTTCAAATTAGTTCCTGACTGTAGGCTGGGCCCTTCCGTTCATTTAAGACATAAGGAAGTAGAAAAGTGTGTGTATGTTAGCCTCTTTTAATTTGTAACGTTTAATGAAGGCGTCCTTGCTAGTTATTGATTTTTTGGCTAGGCCAAATTCAAGGCAAAGCAGGATGGACACATGTATGCTGATAGACAAAACACTGATTTAAAAAGCCTGGTGATGACTTTGTCCAGATGAACGCCATCATTATTATTTTCAGCAGAGGTAGGTAGGTGGAGCATCCTGTGGCTGCTTTGATTAACTTGAATGCAGTTGTAAGGGCAGCGGGTTTCCGGAGTATAAGCTCTAGATGTGGTTAAAACAAGCCTCTACTGTCCGAAAGCACACAGAGGTATTTATATTCCTGGAGGTCTTCAATTTTGTCGCTGCCCAAGTACCACTGATTTGGATGCCGCAGAGATTTTCGAAGGGACATTGTTTTTGAATTTTTTATGTTGATGATCATGGCATTGGTGCCTGAATATTGAGCTGTGGTATCCAAAAGCGTTTGGAGGCCAATTTTTGCCCAGCTAAGCAGAATCAGATCATCGGTGTACATCAAGCATGGCCGTGGGGTGATCCACAATTTCGGAGCATGGGAATTCACTAGTGCTAAGCTGATTGGTAGAGGTCCTAGAAAGAGGTTGAAGAGGAATTGGGCTAATACGCACCCTTGTGCAGCCCTTGGTAAGTTGGAATCTCCCTTGATAAAGGAACACTATCCCAAGCTTAATCCTCACCCAAGTGTCTGTCTGAAGAAGAGTTATTGCTTTCAAGGGAGGGTTATGTATGTTCCAGCATGCTAGTTTGCTCTACAGTTTGCATCTGTCTACTCAGACGAAAGTGGCCTTGTAGTCTATAAATGAAAGATATAAAGGTTGCTTAGAGGCCCTGCAGTGGTTAAACAGAAGAGATATGGCCAGGAGGTTAGCAGATGTTCCGGCTCCTTTGGAGAACCCAGTTTGGTTAAAAGGGAGTAAGTTGTCTGATGCCCAGACTTCCTCCAGGAGACACCCAGCGAAGTACTTGGATTCTACATCCAGAAGGGCTATGATCTGAAAATTAGCTGGATCATTTGCCATGCCCCTTTATAGATCACAATGATTATTGAGCCGTTCCATGAGTGGGGGATGGTGTTGGATACGATTATGCTTTCGTATATTGATTCCAAGTGATCTGCCTAGAGCATTGTCTCCTTTAAAAAGGGCAACCAGAATATCATTTGGTCCTGGCGTCCCTTCTCTCCAACTTTAAGTGATTTATCACTCGATTGTGGCAGTTCAAGTGGGTGACGGGCATGGTGTGGCCTTGACTGCCAAACTGGTAAAACCCCGTCACCTGGCTCAATTTAGAGCTGGAGTAACCAAAGTGTTTTTTGAGGTACTGATGCCATCTCTTCTGAGATGTTAACTGTGACTCTGTTTGCAACCAGGCTCCAGCCTCTAAAACTTGGCATGTCTGTTTCCCTTAAGGTTATACAAGAGTTTGGCCGATAGATTGGCTGAAGCTTCTCTTTCCAGATCCCACAGGTGTTTCCTATATGCTGAGCTGGACTTCATCAGTTGGGCTATAAATGTATCATCCCTGGTGTTTCGTTGATGTAGTCGTACAGCTTGGTTCGAACTCCATTTTAATACCTTGGTTTTCCTATTTTCTGGTGGTCAGCAGATGCTGTGGTCACATCTGGGGTTGCCACCCTGATGGGTGGGGTTGTCAACAAATTATCTTGTAAACTGCTCCCATACCAATTGGGCTGTGCCCCCTCTGTCTAGCTTTGCTGTCCACATGCCTTTTGTCTCCTTGGATAGGTCAGTCGGATGACTTTTTGAGTTTCTTTCTATTTGTGGGGTAGGTACTGCCTTGGAGTGTGTCTGTAGGTCTTTGATGGTCCAGGGACAGAGCAAGGTGTAGCTCTTGTGGTAGATGATCGCTTTCACTCCTTGGGGGGATTTGAAAGCTAGAAACCAAATGGAACAAGGTGGTCAAGAGCACCGTGAAGTCTATTGTCTATTAGTGTATGAGTCTGGGGTTGTAAAAATATTGCTAGCTGTAACCTCTGCGCCACCACGCATGAACAGGGTCTAGCATATAGGAACACTACGCTTTGCAAACCGGACTGATATGCGCATGCGCAAAGTGATTAGTGCTGGACTCCACGCCGAAGGATTAGGCGACTGGATGGACCGTTGCAATCTAGGTCAGTACATGCACAAACCCCCCCCTCTTGCAATGCGATTAAACCGGTGAATGGGTGCATCTTTTTGTATCGTAATAGACCGTTCTATCTTCCCGCAGTAAGGCTCCCGTGGCGAATCAAATAGGAACCCGACGGCCAAGATCAAACCAGGACCTCAGTACCTCGGGACCTACAGGAAGTGTAGTTCGATATACTGCACTCGTCTTTAAATGGAATTCGTTACTGAATTTGCACATTGCCCTACAGGTCCCGTAGGATTCCATGACTCTTTTCTTCAACTACACAGGACACACTGTTACCGAGGATCAAGGTAACTTCTTTTGACTTCTCGGTCGATTGTTCTAGATTATTTCCTCTGAAGTAGACACTGACACACATGTTTTTTGATTGTTTTTTATTATTCTGCACAGGTTGTCTTTTTCTATACCCATGAATTTGATCCGGTGGACAGATTCCAAGTGGTAAGCTGGTTGGATTTTATGGGTGTTGTAGCGCAATTCAGGTCCTAACTTTTAATCTGTATACTGAGGTCCCCCTTTTTTTCTTTACAGAATAACCTGGCCCTGAGGAGAATCCCACCGACCATTGGGGATTCGAAACGCGTAGGCCCCCTTCTGTATTTGGGTCTGCCTTTGGTAGTTCTAAAGCTTTAGTGCACTAGTTCTGACAACAGTACACTCACTCCTATAAATAATCTGAAATATTTGATTTGTTTTGATTCAAAGGAGTGTGCTATGTTGAATTGAATTTTCTAGAAATCTATAGCAGATCCAGTACTTCCCCCACTGGTGTATTGGTTCTCCAGTGTGTGTGTGAAGTATTCCTGTTTGAATGTATGAATGTATGTGGTATGACTGTGATATGGTTGACATGACTGATATACTGATATTTTATCTGGTATTGTGTCCTTTTTTCATTCTTTTTTCATTCATTTTTCTTGTCACAAAAATGTCTTTGATGTTGACTGTACCCTATAAGGTCTAAATCATTTAACTTATCTGATGATACTTTGAGAATAAAAACAGCTATTCAATAGCACCTCCCAGTTTTTAAGTACACTTTTTTCTGGTTGACAAAAGGGCTTGTGAATTAGCTTATCAGTACTGGCACCTCTCTTTTGTTGTTTAGTTGATCAGGCTCAGCCTTACTGATTAGAGCCAGCCCCAGTTGTTTCTTCCCATACCAATTGGGCTGTGCCCCCTCTGTCTAGCTTTGCTGTCCACGTGCCTTTTGTCTCCTTGGATAGGGGTCAGTCGGATGACTTTTTGAGTTTCTTTCCATTTGTGGGGTAGGTACTGCCTTGGAGTGTGTCTGTAGGTCTTTGATGGTCCAGGGACAGAGCAAGGTGTAGCTCTTGTGGTAGATGATCGCTTTCACTCCTTGGGGTAATTTGAAAGCTAGAAACCAAATGGAACAAGGTGGTCAAGAGCACCGTGAAGTCTATTGTCTATTAGTGTATGAGTCTGGGGTTGTAAAAAGAAAATGATGGTGGCCGATCAGTTTGAAAACGGCCATTGACAGCACGCAGTTTCATGGACTGTAGTTCATTGATCACTGTTCTGCCGTGTTTATTGTTTTTAAAAGTCTGATTTGGAGCTTGGTGTAGGATCTGCCAAAAGGCATTCTGAGCTGCCTGCGCCCCTTCGTCCTGACCTGTTCCCGACAGGTTCATGTTAAACTCCCCAGAGAGTATTATTTCAAAAGGGGGGGGACAGTCCTGCAAATCCGAGATTTCTTTGGCCAGGTATTCTTTAGCTGCCAGCTTGTGTTCCTTTTTGTGGCAGAATATAGATGTTCATGAAGGCTACTTTAAGTCTCAGGATGCACCGACTCAAGGTGAGTAGGACTGTTTGAAAGCCATTCCAATGGTTGATTTCATATTATGACTCCCTGGAATGGCGGCCTGGATGTAGCTTACCAGCCCCTTGCTTGCGCGGCTGCAAAAGGGCTTTTTTGTAGCTGGGATAGTATAATTGATGTATGCTGGGATCGCTGGAGCTTCTTCGGCCTATGTTTCATGTAGTATGATAATTTGGAAAGATAGTAGGTAATTCAATGTTCATTTAACTGCTAGCTTATCGAGCAGGCCCTTGCTATTCCAGCAGCAGATTTGAAGCTTCCTGGAATGCACAAACTGGGCCTGTAATGAGGTGCTCATTCATGATTGACTTGTTGGTTGATTCAAGGTTCCTGCGACCCAGCTCCAATCTTGGGTTTGGAGTGGACCTCTGGTTCCTTGCGACTGTTTTAGGGGGCCTTTGGGGGGCTAAAGGCAGTGGCGATTTGCTTTGTACGCATCTTAAGATCCAAAAGGGAATGTTATTGGGGTGAGTAGGAAAAACAGAACAGGGTGGCTGGACAGGATTATTCGTGAAACAATTCCCCAGACACACAGTCAATCTGTACCGTGTGACCACTGGATTTAATTTTCCAAACAAGTTTATTTTTCTTTTTTACATTTATCAGCAATTTTTTGAAACACAAGCACAAACAAAACCACTGTCAATTCAAAAGGTTCATATATACAGTATCTACAAATGCACACATTTACAAATTTACAACAAAGAATCAAACAAAAGATTGGTTAGACACACCAAAAGACAATCACAAATGTATAATAATTCAAATAAATTGCAATTATATACAGTGCAGAGATTAATCCATAAGCGAACAAACGGGAACCAGTCCTAGAGATTGAAAAAACCAAGTGACAGGCGGGGTTGAGATCAAAAACAAGCCTGCCTGTCAACGAAAGCCTGTGGTGTAATGTTAAATAGGGTTGCAAGGCTAGGATACAGAGTGGTGGTATGATTTACATCCTAGCGGCACCCTTTGTTGTAGCCACAGGGTGGTATTGTCGACGCGTTTCGAACCTAAGTATTCAAGGTTCTCTTCAGGACAGGGACTGGGAAACAGATTCTGCACGCGGGCACAAAGGTTGCCGTGGCGTAGGTATGTCGTGTTCACACCTGCAATAGGCGCAGAGCAGGACTTAAGGCGTGGTGTCAGGCTTCAGAAGCTTGCAGGTATCAGGGTGACCTACAGACAGCTTGTTCCTGGGAGAGAGTGAGCAACACGGACCTTCTGTGGCTTGATTACTTCATTCAGAAAACGGGCCAACTTTAACTGCCGGCCTGAACTGAGGCCAGTGACCGGCCGCTTCCCTCCCTGTGGTCTGCATAGCCAGACCTACACGCGCAAAATAATGTGAGCCGCCCTGATACCTGCAAGCTTCTGAAGCCTGACACCACGCCTTAAGTCCTGCTCTGCGCCTATTGCAGGTGTGAACACGACATACCTACGCCACGGCAACCTTTGTGCCCGCGTGCAGAATCTGTTTCCCAGTCCCTGTCCTGAAGAGAACCTTGAATACTTAGGTTCGAAACGCGTCGACAATACCACCCTGTGGCTACAACAAAGGGTGCCGCTAGGATGTAAATCATACCACCACTCTGTATCCTAGCCTTGCAACCCTATTTAACATTATACCACAGGCTTTCGTTGACAGGCAGGCTTGTTTTTGATCTCAACCCCGCCTGTCACTTGGTTTTTTCAATCTCTAGGACTGGTTCCCGTTTGTTCGCTTATGGATTAATCTCTGCACTGTATATAATTGCAATTTATTTGAATTATTATACATTTGTGATTGTCTTTTGGTGTGTCTAACCAATCTTTTGTTTGATTCTTTGTTGTAAATTTGTAAATGTGTGCATTTGTAGATACTGTATATATGAACCTTTTGAATTGACAGTGGTTTTGTTTGTGCTTGTGTTTCAAAAAATTGCTGATAAATGTAAAAAAGAAAAATAAACTTGTTTGGAAAATTAAATCCAGTGGTCACACGGTACAGATTGACTGTGTGTCTGGGGAATTGTTTCACGAATAATCCTGTCCAGCCACCCTGTTCTGTTTTTCCTATTGTTGAGATCCGGGTTGGTCAGATGTAGGATCCAATACCTTTACTGTTTCACACATTGGGGTGAGTAAGCACCTGATTGGTTGTTTGTACAAATAAGATGTGAGGGTCTGCCACTTCTAGGTTTGGTGATACCTCAAAGCCCCAGTTTTTGAAAACACCTACGACTCCAAGGACCTGGTTTGCAGCTGTGCTGGAAGGTGAAGTCACCTTGGAGGTTTCAGTCGCATGGCGCGGACAATATGGTAGAAACTCGCCAAGACAAATTCAGCTGTGCAGGAGTACGCAGTGTCCGGTATTTGACCCAGTAGTCGAAGAATGTTTACTCGGTTAAGTAGATCGAAAGAACATCTTGATTTGTATTCTGGATACATTAGAATGGCCGGACTGCTGTCTATAATCAAGTGAGGTAACTGTTTGATTGATTGAAGTAAGGACTAAAACCTGGGGCTGCTCTGCGGTGAAGAGACAGAATATCGATGGAGAAATATCGAGTTGCATGAATATCGAGGGGTTTAAAATATCGAGGTACGTTTTTTCGATGTGACAAATATCGATTTTTGTGTATTTTAGAACTGTAGATTTTGAAAATATCGATGTAAAAATATTGTTGTAAATAATATTGACTATATGTATTTTTTTGCTTTTGTTTAATGTTTAAATTCAGTTTTTAATATTTTAGTAGTACATATTTTATATGTATCAATTCATTTATTAATTCTAAAATGTATGCTTGTATTCTATTTTCACTTATTTTTTGGAGCAGGATGTAGAGTTTATAGGGGATAAGGGTGGGAAGTAATTTAAAAATATTTGTTCAAAGTATTAATTTTTTATTTTTATTTTAAGTAGATGTCTAGGAGCGGGATGTTGGGTTTATAAGGGATAATGGTGGGGAGTAATTTAAAAATGTGTGTTTAAATAATTATTTAATTTAGCAAAATATATGAATGCAAATTAAAATATTATATTTAAAAACAAAATTGAAGGTTTTATTTTTGTTGTAAATATTTTCATGTAAATATTATTAAAATTATGCAAAATATTTTTCAATTAAAAAATTATTTAAATAAAAATCTGAAAGTAAAATGATGTTTATTTTTATGTATATATTATTTTTATTGTATTTGTTTTATAAAAGTTTAAAATATTAATACTTGTTTTTACATTTTAAAAAATTGGAAACATTTAAAAAATCAAATTTTTTGAGAAAATCAAGGGAAATTTAGAATTACAAATGTCATTTTATTTAATTTCTGTAAGAAGAGAAAACCCAAAATTGTATTTTAATGTATTTGTCCTTTAAATATTATAATATTAAAATATTTGGTTTATTTTATGCTTTTATAACGTTTCAACATTTTTTGGAAATGTTTGAGTTATGTTTTTAAATGTAAAAAGAATGTGTATATTTTTATAAATGTTTATGTTTTCATAGATTTGGAATGTTTTAATTTTTATATGTTTAAATGTTTTACATTGTTTAGCAATTTCTCTTAGTTTATTTGTTTTGGAGTTTGAATAATATTTTTTTTAGTTTATTATCCAGCACTTTCCCTGATGTTGATTTGGAGTTGGAATAGTATGTTTTATGGTTTATTATCTATCACTTTCCCTGAGTTTAGTTGGTTTGGACTTAGATAATATTATTTTTTATGGTTTATTCTCCAGCACTTTACCTGAGTTTAGTTGGTTTGGAATTGGAATGGTAATTTTTTTATGGTTTATTATCAAGCACTTTCCCTGAGTTTTGTTGTTTTTGAGTTGGAATACACCTTATAAATCAATTAATCAATCATAGCATTTGTAAAGCGCACTACATACCCGTGAGGGTCTCAAGGCGCTGGGGGGGAAGCTGCTACTGTTCGAAGAGCCAGGTCTTGAGGAGTCTCCTGAAGGTCAGGAGGTCTTCTGTCTGCCGTAGGTGGATGGGGAGGGTGTTCCACGTCATGGCGGCGAGGTGGGAAAATGATCTGCCGCTGGCGGTCACTCTTTGGAAGCGGGGTACGGTGGTGAGGGCGTGGTCTGCGGAGCGGAGCTGGCGGGCGGGGGTGTAGAGGTTGAGTCGGCTGTTGAGGTATGCTGGTCCGGTGCTGTGGAGTGCTTTGTGTGCGTGGGTGAGGAGCTTGAAGGTTATCCTCTTGTTGATGGGGAGCCAGTGCAGGTCTTTCAGGTGGGGTGTGATGTGGCTGCGGCAGAGGATGTCGAGGATCAGGCGTGCGGAGGAGTTCTGGATGTGTTGTAGTTATTTCAGGAGTATGGCTGGGGCTCCTACATAGAGTGCGTTGCCGTAGTCCAGTCTGCTGCTGGTGAGGGCCTGGGTGACTGTCCTTCTAGTTTTGGTGGGGATCCACTTGAAAATCCTGCAAAGCAAGCAAAGGGTGTTGAAGCAGGAGGAGGAGACGGCGTTGACCTGCTTTCTCATGGAGTGTGGAGTCGAGGATGATCCCCATGTTTCGTGCGTGGTCGGTGGGAGTAGGGGGTGCTCCTAGTGTCATCGGCCACCCGGAGTCGTCCCAGGCTGAGGGGGTGGAACCGAGGATGAGGACCTCCATCTTGTCTGAGTTCAGCTTCAGACGACTGTTCTTCATCCAATCGGTGATGGCCTTCATTCCTTCGTGGAGGTTGGTTTTGGCGGTGTGGCAGACCTTGGTGAGCGAGAGGATAAGCTGGGTGTCGTCGGCATAGAAGATAATGTTGAGATCGTATTGTTGGGTGACGTGGGTGAGTGGTGCCATGTAGACGTTGAACAGCGTTGGGCTGAGGGTTGAGCCTTGGGGTATGCCACAGATGATCTTGGTGGCTTCGGAGTGGAAGTGGGGGAGGTGGACGCTCTGGGTTCTTCCAGAGAGGAATGAGGTGGTCCAGTCTAAGGCTTTCTCTTGGGTTCCTGCTTCGTGGAGGCGTGCTCTTAGTGTGAGGTGGCAGACTGTGTCGAACGCGGCTAACAGGTCCAGGAGGATGAGGGCCGTGGTTTCTTCGTTGTTAAGTAGGATCCTGATGTCATCAGTGATGGCGATGAGGGCAGTTTCGGTGCTGTGGTTGCTGCGGAACCCGGACTGGGACGGATCCAGGATGTTGTTCTCTTCCAGGAAGTTGGTGAGTTGTTTATTGACGGCCTTTTCGATGACCTTAGCAGGGAGATGGGCCAGAAGTTCTTGAGGTCTGCCTTGGGTTTCTTTAGTAAGGCGTTGATCTCTGTGTGTTTCCAGCTCTCCGGGAAGGTCGCTGTCTCGAAGGAGGTGTTGATGGTTTTCCGGTAGTGCGGTGCGATGATGCTGCAGGCTTTGTTGAAGATGTGGTGTGGGCAGGGGTCTTGCGGGGATCCAGAGTGGACGGTGTTCATGATCTTGATGGTGTTGTCATCGTCGATGTTGGTCAAGGCGAGTAGGCAGTTGGTGCGGGTGGTGGTCGTGGGAACGGGGGTGTCGGTGGTTGCCGGGGTGGTGACGACATTGAAGCTGTCGTGGATGTCTGCGATCTTGCGATGGAAGAAGGTGGCCAGTGAGTCACATAGGTCTTGTGACGGTGGGATGGCGTTGGTGTTGGAGTTGGGGTTGGAGAGTTCCTTCACGATGCTGAAGAGCTCTTTGCTGTTATGTGCGTTGTTGTCTATGTGGTCTCTGAAGGCGGTCCTTTTGGCGGATCTGATGAGCTGGTGGTATTGGCGGGTGGCATTCCTGTGGGCTGAGTAGCTTTCCGGTGTTCTTTCGCAGGTCCAGTTTATTTCTAGTGTTCTGCAGGTTCGCTTGGAGGCCTGGAGGTCTTCAGTGAACCAGCTGGCTCTCTTGCTGGTGTGGGTGTTGGGGGGCGAGGGTGTTGGCGCAGTCATTGATCCATTGTCTGAGGCTGCAGGCTGCGATGTCGGGTCGGTCGGGTACGCGGGTGGGCTCTGGGCAAGGGTGGCGGTTAGCTGGTCCTCGGTGATCTTGCCCCAGCTGCGACGGGGCATGTGCTGGGTGTGGTGGTGTGTGGTGGGTTTCCGGAAGGTGAAGGGGATCCATTGGTGGTCGGTCCAGTGGAGTTCGGTGGAGCGGTCGAAGAAGACGTGAGTGCTCGCTGAGAAGATGCGGTCAAGCGTGTGCCCGGCAGAGTGAGTGGGTGGAGGAGTTGGCATCGTTGTTGTTCTCGAGGTGGAAGTTTAGGTCCCCGAGGAGGCTGTAGTCCATGGAGGCAAGGGCATGTGTGCTGATGAAGTCGGCGATGGAGTCGCTGAACTTCGGTTGTGGTTTATTATCTAGCACTTTCCCTGAGTTTAGTTGGTTTGGAGTTGGAATAGTACTTTTTTAGGGTTTATTATCCAGCCCTTTCCCTGAGTTTAGATGGTTTGGGGTTGGAATAGTAATTTTTTATGGTTTATTATCCAGCACTTTCCCTGAGTTTAGTTGGGTTTAGAGTTGGAATAGTAATTGTGTATGATTTATTATCCAGCCCTTTCCCTGAGTTTAGTTGATTTTGGAGTGGTAATAGTAATTTTTGATGGTTTACTATATAGCACTTTCCCTGAGTTTAGTTGAGTTGGAATAATAATTTAGTATGGTTTCTTATCCAACACTTTCCCTGAGTTTAATTGGTTTGGAGTTGGAATAGTAATTTTTGGGGGGTTTTTATCCGGCACTTTCCCTGTGTTTAGTTGGTTTGGAGTAGGAATATTATTTTTTTTTGGTTTATTATCCAGCACTTTCCCTGAGTTTAGTTGATTTGGAGTTGGAATAGTAATCTTTTATGGTTTAGTATATAGCATTTTCTTGGACTTTATATGTAAATAAAAAATTAAAAAGGAGACTATGTCAGTTTTTATTGTTAACATGTTTATTTAAAACATGTATTTATTTTAGTTTTTCACAATTAAATTGTTTTTATTCAGTTTAATATACAATTTTTGAAAATATTGAAAAACAAAATTAACAAATCTTGATGTTATTCACAATACATTATAAAGCATAAAGCATTTTAACATATATTTTAATGTACATTTACAGCATTCCAAATATATTTTTAAATACATATTTTTTTGAACAGATTTGAAAAATGGTACATATGTGGTAGTAAAATAGGTATATTTTCAGTGCTTTCATTATAGACTTTTAGATTTTTGTTATTTGTCATTTATTTGTCATATTATTTTGCGCCACTGGCGCGCCAAATGCAAGCCCGTCTGCGCCCGTCCGCACCTGGACCGAGCCGAGTGCCAGAACCCCTGGACCCCCGAACGCCACAACACCAGACTCCGCTTCGATACCAGCACCCTCTACACACTCAACGCCAGCCGAAACCACACTTGCTTCCAAGCCGCCCCGAAACGGACTCACGGACCTTTCTCCTGCCACACTAGCAGCTTCACCTGTGACAGAGCCACCAAACCTCCAAGGACTGGACCCAACCACCTCCGCTGCATACTCCTCAACACCGGCTCCGCACGTAAACACGCCATCGAGCTCTGGGATCTGCTCGACACCTCCGCACCAGACGTGGCTTTCCTGACCGAAACCTGGTGGAACGACTCCTCAGAGCCCGACATCGCCATACCCATCCCGGATGGCTTCAAGATCACCCACAGGGATGGTGCCAATGGAATCGGAGCAGGAATAGCCATCGTCCACAAGTCCACCCTCAAGGTCGCCACCCACGCAGACGACACCCTCAACACCGCCGAACACCTGCACTTCCGGATCCACACTGACCCCAACATCACCCTCAGAGAAACACTCATCTACAGACCCCCCGCACCCTGAGCTCAATTCAGCGACTCCATCGCCGACCTCGCCAGCACCCACGCACTCGCCTCCACTGACTAAATCCTCCTCGGGGACCTGAATTTCCACCTCGAGAACAACAACGACGCCAACTCCATCACCCTGATCGACAACCTCGCCAACCTTGGCCTCAGACAACTCGTCACCGCACCCACCCACGCCGCTGGCCACACGCTGGACCCCGTCTGACCCACAGGCACCCACGTCAGCTTCCACCACACCACCGAAATCCACTGGACCGACCACCACTGCATGAATTTCACCTTCAATAAACCAACCACGCACCACTGCATCCAACAGCTACCTCGCCACTGCTGGAGCAAAGTCACCGAAGACCAGCTGATCACCACCCTCGCCCAAAACCCACCCACCTACCCCACCAACCCAGACACCGCAGCCCGCAACCTCAGACAGAGTATCAACGACTGTGCCAACACCCTCACCCCACTCAAGAACCCCTCCAACAACCACGCCAGCAAGAGAGCCACCTGGTTCACCGACTAGCTGCAGACCTTCAAACACACATGCTGGAAACTGGAGATAATATGGCTCCATGAATGCACTCCGGGCAACCACGCAGCCCACAAGGACACCACCCGCAGACATCACCACCTCATCAGATTAGCCAAGAGATCCTCCTTCAAAGACCGCCTGGATAACAACGACACGACAGCAAAGAGCTTTTCAGCATCGTAAAGGAACTCTCCAACCCCAGCACCAATGCCAACAACATACCGCCCTCACAAGAACTGTGCAACTCACTTGCCATCTTCTTCCACCGCAAGATTGCTGACATCCATGACAGCTTCAACACCATGACTGCCCCGACTATGCCAGACCCCACCTCCCCTGTGAATACCACCAGCGCCAACCGCCTGACCTCCTGGTCCAACGTCAACGACGACGAGACACGCAAGGTCATGAATTCCATCCACACAGGATCTCCGTCAAACCTGTGCCCACACCACATATTTGTCATGCCCCGAGAATCATGCCCCAAGAATCATGTCCCGAGAATTACAATGTACTGTCCCTTTAAGACAAAGCCACTATAAATCAGCAGTGAGCCCTGGGAGCGACGCTTTACGTTCTTGCGTCTAGCTCCGTGTTCCAGTTCCGTCCTGTTCCTTTGTGCCTGACTTCCGGTTTTGTACTATTCCGCCTGGTGTTCAATTAGAAGGAAGTGTTCTGTCCTTCGTGTTCTGGACGCTGGTTACTAGGCTCCCACATTGACTCACTGTTGGAGCTCGGTGACTCGTTTTCCCTTTCTTCTGCTCCGCCCGATGGCCGGGCTTAGTCTCCGTCATCCAGCCAGGCACTGTTGCTCTGCTCCCACTCCCGTCTGTTGCTCCACCCGACGGCCGGGCTTGGTCTCCGCCGTCCGGCCGGGCTACACATCCCCGCCCTCCTCCAACTCTTGTTTGTTGCTCCACCCGACGGCCGGGCTTGCTTCCCGCCGTCCGGCCGAGCAAGTGCTTCCTTTCCTTCTTTAGACTTCTCTCTGCTGCTCCGCCCGACGGCCGGGCTTGGTCTCCGTCGTCCGGCCGGGTGGCATGTGTGTCTCCCTCTATTTAGGTATTTAGGTTTTTTGCAAAGTGTACGCCCGTAGGCTGAGCTTGTTCTTCGCCATTCGGCAAGACCACTTTATTTGTCCCTTCCTTTCCTCACTTGACTGCATTAAAGCTGGCCCTCTTCAACATCCATCACCAAGGCCAGCTCTCATCTGTATTTGGGGATACTTGCGTGGACCCAGATTGAGGAGCAAGATATCACATACTCGTCAAAGAATCACGGTAACAGCGCTGTGCGCTGCCTATTTGGTTATTCAAGGCATTTGATAATTATTGATTCTCATGCATGTATTTTGTTCTGTAGGTTTCCATTGCTCTGTGTTGGTGTTGGCATTGGATGATTGTCAAGTGTACTGTTGATTACCACATCCGTTGGACAGTCTTGTGCATCAAACCAAGTGAGAGTGTTTTGCTTAGGAGCTTATAGTACATGTTCATTGTCAGAAGAGAGTTGTCACTTATTCTTGTTCCATCACTCTAGTTTTAGCTAAAGACGAATTCCTACACCTCCTATACACCTGTCCTGAGGCTCAGACAAAACATTGGTGGTATGTCATGTCAATATAGAGAAACATAGAGACTTATGTATATTAGAAGCTGTTGTTAGATAACGTGTATATTTCTTTCAGCCCTACGTCCTCCTGAAGTCCTTACAGTGGGTTACCCAATCACGCAGAAGATTACAGTCAAGTCTTCTTTTGTTTTGTGGAAAAGTAAATTTTGCCATGTTCTGTGTCCCTACGCGTCATCCATCATATGTTATCTGTGCATGATTAATATGCATATGTATTCCCTATGTTCGATTAATGACGCAATTACAGTTGTGTCCACCTCTAGTATGTCAGTTTCCAGTCCTCGTGAATACTACGAATATCAGGCCTATGTAAAGCTACGTTGCCACGTTTCTCAGTGTGCACGTTATTTCATTGTAAAGCCCCCGTTCCTAGGCCTCAAAAGGGCCCGGACACCAGATTTCAGCTCCTGTCTCCTGAAGCCCTCGCTGAGGAGCGATGCAGCCCCCACCTGTATCCTCGACCCTTCACTTACTTCCTGCCTCGCAGTGCCCGGCTCAGCCTAGCTCTGCCTCTGAGTCTGCCAAGAGTATGTTATGATTCCAGTTATCAGTTCAGTCCTCCTTCTCTGCATTCCTAAAGCTACTGAATCGCATCAATAGTTTCCGTCATTGTCTAGCCTTTACGTCTCCACGTTAGAGAAATACTGCATTTAATGGTCATTTAATATTCTTCATCACGCACTACATGTAGAATAATGCATGCTCCAGTCTTAGAGTCTGTTCGCCTTTACCCCGATAACTTTTGGATTCCATCAACATGTTCTCTAAACATCAGATACTAGATACTGCTTAGGTACATGTCGCCCTGACTCTCCAGACTTCAGTCTCTGCTCCTAGCACAGAGTTCATAGCCCCCAGCTTCTTCTAGTAACACGTCATTGCCAGTTTGCGCGCACCATTAGGTCAGAGGTCCCGGCTCCTTAGGTAGCCCCCTCCATGTTTCCGCCCCATTCATGACATATTCTGTTACGTTTGCATCCATGTCTATGTATACGCCTCTGTTACACCGACTTTCACCCTTATCTTTCGCGACTGCTATTGATCACACCCACTGCTCCGCCTATCGTATGTATTGTAATGCAACTGTTTTAGTATATATGATCGTGTATTGTTATTAAATGTTAGCGCGCTCATCCCAGATCCAGCCCCAGCAGCTGCCGGGCCCTGCCATCCTATTCCTATGCAGGTTGTCCCGCTCCTGTCCTTTATGCTGTAATAAACCTGCAAAAGCTCCTACTACCTCGAATCTTGACTCTTATTTATTGAGCTATCTGTTATTGCTATATCCAGACAAACCTAGATCCGGTATTATTTATTTATATACCACATAATGGCGCCCGAATAGGGACTTGCCCTTTCCCCATGCTTCGGTGAAGCCACGCCGGCCCCCTGACCCTCTGCAGCCGTGACGGAACCATACCGTGCACGTGCAGATATTTCTGCTTCAAGTATCCCTCAGGCCCACGGAGGAGACGGAGGTGGCGGTCCAGCGTCCAGACGAGACGGTGGAGGAACGCGGCGAGTCCCGACCAGAGCCCAAGCCGAGAGTCCAAGGTCCGAGGTATCCGGAGGCCCACCTGTAACAGAAGTCCGAAGTTCGTCCGTCCGGCGTCGAAGCAGTCCAGTCCAGTCTGAGGCCTTCCGTTCTTGCTGCCCGGTGAGTACCGTTGCTGGGGTAGTATCTAGACAGGGTCAATCTAATTGACTCTGGTCCGTGGGTTGGTGGTACACAGTCCCACAAACGAAGTGTCCACTTCGGTGGATGCGGGTCCTGACGTGTCTCTGTATGAGACCGGTAAGTTTCGTACTGTTTCAGCAGTGCATCTAGTTCCTGTTCTAGTCAGTTCTGTTCTCGAGAAAATTCATGTATTCTGTTTTCCGTATTCCAGGTAGTATTCTGTTCGAACTGTTATTCTGAATGTTCTTCATGTATTTTAATGTCGTGGTATGAGTGCGAAGTGATTCTCGTGTTTATTGTGTATTGTATTGTGTCCAGATCATAGTTCAGTCATGCCGCTCTTTTCAAAACTGCGTCAGTTAAAAACTAGAAAAGGTCTGCTAGAAGCAGCAGTTCCTGTCCCGCCTAGGGACAGTCCAGGTCATTTTATGTATCAGAAGCATGGCATAAGCGCCATATTGTATCTAGATTTATGGGTCGAGTATACCAAACAGTTAGAGGAAAAGTATAGATGGCCTGTATCAGGCACATGGGATGCCGAGTGCATCATGCGAGTAGAAGAAGCATTATGGAAAAAGAAAGCCAGACAGTCACAGAAAGATGCCATCGAGTTATGGCGCAAAGAATCTCATAAAAGAACCGAAAAAGAAATCAGAAAGTCAGAATTAAGTAGAGAATCCTTAGAACGAGCCCAAGAAAGGGAATTAATCGAGATTGGTGAACGAGTTAAAACCGAACAGTCAGACAGACAGAGGCATGCTCTTATTAAGGGTATGTATCCTCTTCTTGCCGAGGACTTGCCAAAAGCAACCCCAGAGGCATCCAGTAATTTTCCGCCACCATTAGTCCCGACCAAGCTACGTCACAAACCGACCGCAGCTGATATTTTTATCTCGTCCTATTTGGACGACACAGTCCCAGAATATGCAAATCCCGCTCCGCCAGTCCCTGTAAATCAGGCACTTCCCGCTCCTCCAGACACCGGAGTACCTGTTACGGTACCCCCGGTCCAGCCCGCCATACAAGTCCAGCCTGCATTTCCATTTCCCACTCTGCCAGGACGAAGAGCATCAGTAGACGACTCTAGTTTAGGGGCCGCAGGAGGAGGTCCTCCTCAAACCCCGCCGCCACACAAGCGTTTAACGTTAGCCGAATTACATGCACAAGCGTCACAGCGTACGCCCAGGTATCAGTCTGTTGCAGAAATAAGAAAAGCCCTTAATGAATGTGGCTATGATCCAGTCCCAGGCGAGGATAGTATGGTTTTATATTCATTACGCGTAAGAAAGGTGACCGAGTATCTAGTTACCCTACCAGATATGAAAGAAGATCTAGACAGAATATATCGTTTCATCCGTACAGGGAATGATCCAGAAAGTATTAGTGACGTCATGTGCCAAAGAAAAGTTGAAGTCCAGCTCATGATATTAAAGTTTCTGATTAATTGTCTAATAAGGGAACAAGATTATCCGACCAAAGATCGAGCCGAAATGAAAGTCCTGACAAGGTGGAGTGATAATATAGCCGAGGGTAAGCACAAGACTATCGGTAGTATAGAGAGTATGTACAAGAAGATTCGTAAAGAAATAATAAGGGTACACGAACAACGTAAAGAAGCACAAGTAAGCGAAAAGGAAAATGACTCTGCGGAAGAGGTAGAGGACGAGAATCCCGACAGAATAGCGTATGTAGGAAAATCTAGATTTCCAGATCGCCATTTGCGCCTAGAACACAAGTCAATTTTTCATCATCCAGCACCAGAACAAGGTTCTCTGGAACAAGTATTTCAAGCTACCGATCACATTCTGAAATCACGAATCGGTTATAGCGAGTTAAGTACTATGCATGAACAAGAACTAGTCCGATCAGCAGTCCGATGGACTACTGATTCTACCACTTTTCCAGATGAAATAGTGGCACAAATGTTTCTGAAATTGCCCCCAGCCGAGCAGCGACTGGCGGGTATGTATATGATCCAGCACCTCATTACATTGTATGAGGGTCAACATTCTGATCCAGGTCCGTTACACGATGTCCTGAACGAGTTACTCCAGTATAAATGGAAAGGTTTAAGTACCGATTTGATTAGTGTCATTCTAGAACAGCGCCACAAATACAGAACGTTTCTGAACCCGCATTTTGTTCATGTCTCACCCCCAGAAAGTAAACCCTTTTACATAGACAGACAGAATCCGTTACGAGAAGTGCATCCAGTTAAGACAGACGGTGGTGAAATGCAACGAGTGTTTGTTTACACCCCTATCACAAAGATGGAACTCTTAGAGATGAAAAAGTTAATTCCCTGTCATGATAAAGATCCAGCAGGGTTCCACCAAGAATTAAAAGACATGCTCCGTATGGGAGAATACACGTATCCAGATATAATTAAAATGTTAAAAGTCCTGTTGCCCGCAGGGGTATATGAGAAACTCAAAGAAAAAGAATGGGAGGTGGGAGAGAAAAAGATCGATTGGGCAGTTCTAGAAGCCGAAGATAAGGCACGAGTACCAGGTACCGGTCTTGGAGATAAATGTAAAGAATTACCAGAATTGTTAATACAAGTTTTGCCTAGGTTATTGACAACTAGAAAAGAAGACTGGGATGCAATCTCAGCCTGTAAACAGAAACAAGACGAAGATATTAGTGATTATTATTCCAGATTTGAGAAATGTTTTACCATAAACAGTGGCCTCAAGACGAGTAGCGAGTCATACCCTCATCTTTTTGTTACTAAATTAGTCGAGAATTCAAGTCCCCAAATTAAAAACCGAGTTTTGAAAGTCGAAAGTACCTGGCAAGCTAACACCCCGTCCCAGATGTTACAGATGCTTCAATATCACCAGAATAGAATCAGAGAAGAGCAAGAACATGAGAGAAAACGTATGAAAGACACGAAAATGAAAGTACTAGTTGCACAATCTGTTCCTCAAGATAGTCAGAAGAGAGGACCAAATCAAGCCAGTCATCCTGCAGCTCCCGTTAAAGGAAACTGCAATTATTGTAAACAGCCAGGTCATTTTATAAACGAGTGTGCAGTTCTGAAACACAACATAGCTACCGGTAAGACTAAAGAAAGACCACGTCCGCCGAGACAAGAGCAAGTTTCACAGACTCCTCAGTCACAGATTGCACCACAGACAGTTACCGCTCCGCAGCCTATCGCTGCAACACAGCATGTTACACAGCAGATGTACCAGTATGCACAGTCTGAGTATCCAGAGTATCAGCCATATTCATGAAACAGCCTAGAGAGGGAGGTAGGCTTGCCTCTCATCGAGATACCTGTAGATCAAGAAGGTCCCTATGTTCACAGTCAAGTATTAGGGAAAGACAGAAAGTTTCTGATTGATACAGGGGCAAGTAGGACCACTATCAGTCACGCCGAAGTTCCAGGGGCTCCGCTCTCAGGCTCAAGAAATGTTTCCCTTGGATTTTCAGGAAAACCTATTGTAAATGAAATATCAAAGCCAGTTACTCTAGAAGTAGGTCCATTGTCCCGCACTACTGATCTGTTACTCACTAAGTCATGTCCAGAAAATCTATTAGGCATTAAAACACTGAAAGAGTTAGGTGCAGTTATATGCTGTTCCCCAGAGGGAATACGATTGTTCCTACGTGACTTCAAGGGTCACTATGTATTACGAGATTTTGATCCCAGATTGTCCAATGTTCCGCAGCATCTATGGGCGCAAGGTCCAACTGATGTTGGTTATATGCAAATCACACCCCATCGTGTGACTCTCAAGCCAGGTGTAGTGTTACCACGAATCAGGCAGTACAGATTGCCATCTGAGGCTGTAGCGGCCTTATCCAAAATTATTGACGAGCTCATGGCTCAAGGAGTAGTTGTAGAAACTGACTCCAATGTATGCAACTCTCCGATCATTCCAGTCATGAAACGTACTGATCAAAATGCACCTCCAGTATATCGATTAGTGATTGATCTCCGAGAACTTAATAAATGTATTATTCCCCAGTACCCAGTTGTCCCAGATATCTCTTCCCTATTGACAGCCATTGATTTAGAAGCCTCATTTTTTACAGTCATAGACCTCAAGAACGCATTTTTTAGTGTCCCCATTCATCCAGACAGCCAGTTCCTTTTCGGATTTTGTTTAAATGGAAGGAGCTATATGTTCACACGAGCTCCTCAAGGTTTCACAGAAAGTCCTAGTATTTACAGTCAAGCACTTAAGAGACAACTAGATAACATTCACATGCCAACTGACACTGCCCTGCTCCAGTATGTCGATGATCTACTGATCACAGCCCGTTCTGAATGTGCTTGCGAGCGAGCATCCCTTACAGTCTTGTATTTCCTAGCCGAGATGGGACACAAGGTGTCCCCTTCGAAGCTTCAATTCTGTGTCCAGCAAGTGGTCTACTTAGGACACTTACAGTCCAAGAGGGGTAGGCAGTTGACGCCAGACCGAATCCAGTTAATAGCGAGTCTTCCTCAGCCCAAGACCCAGAAGGAGGTACGTGCTTTTATTGGCCTCACTTCTTACTGCAGACAATGGATTCCTCAGTATGCATTTCTAGCCAAGCCACTGATACAGTTAACGACACAGGAGGCAGCCGTGCCGACTGTCCTCCCTTGGACATCTGAACATACACTTAGTTTCAATGAGTTAAAGAAAGCCCTATGCCAAGCTCCAGTTCTAGCAACACCGAACTACAGTAAGCCTTTTACACTTTTCGTCACAGAACGCGAAGGTACAGCATTATCTGTCCTCACACAAGATCAAGCAGGACAGTACAAGCCCTGTGCTTATTTTTCGAGCACATTAGATCCTGTAGCCCAGGCTCTGCCTGCATGCCTCAAGTCAGTTGCAGCCACAGCACTAGCTATCAGACAAAGTGATTCCATAGTATTAGGACATTCCTTGACAGTACAAGTTCCACACTCCGTGGAAGTTCTTTTAAACCGAACACAGACTCAGCACTTGACAATTGCACGTTTAACAGGTTATGAATTGACACTGTTCCAGCCACACATAGAAATCAGACGCTGCAACGTTTTGAATCCTGCTACACTGTTACCGTCAGTTAATCCAAACCCTGCAACACACGACTGTGTGGAAGTAGTTAACATCATGACAAAGCCAAGACAAGATCTGACAGATACTCCATTACCAGATCCAGACCTGACACTTTATGTGGATGGTTCATGTATGAGAACAAGTACAGGAGAACTAGTCGCCGCGTATGCAGTGACTACCGACACCGACGTTATAGAGACACACCGTATTGACACCCTGTCTGCTCAAGCAGCAGAGCTAGTTGCTCTGACTCAAGCCTGCATACACGCCAAGAACCTGAAAGTTAATGTTTACACAGATTCACGCTACGCATTTGGAGTCGTACACGACTTTGGAGTGCTCTGGCAAGAGAGAGGTTTCATGACTTCTCATGGAACCAAGATTCAGCATGGTCTCCTCATTCAAGCTCTGTTAGATGTAATACATTTACCGACATCCATTGCTATCATGAAGTGCAAAGCACATACGAAAGTTACTGACACCATTTCCCAGGGTAATGATCTAGCAGATCGCACAGCCAAGCTTACAGCTCAGACTCCAGACATTTCAGTTAATCCGACACAGACGCACACTCCAGATCCGACTACATGCATGACAGTTAAAGACCCTACTCAAGATGTCATAGATATCCAGTTACATGCTACTCCCGAGGAAATCAAGAAATGGTCCGAACAAGGAGGGGTCCAGACAGATCAAGGATGGTTAACGAAGGGTAGAGCCACATGGTTTCTCCCCGACTCTATGGTTCAAGTCATTATTAATACCGCACATAGTCCAGCACATTTAGGAGAAAAAGCCATGTTAGACAGTATCCAGAACCTTTGGTTCAACAAGCATTTACGAGCTGCAGCCAAGCAGAAAGTCCGTACCTGTATGATATGTTGTCAGTTTAATCCAGGTAAAAGTGTCCCGGTGGAACAAGGTGGATTCCAGCCCCCTGACCACCCTTTTGAAGTCCTCCAGATGGATTACATTCAGATGGAGCGATGTCGAGGTTTCAAGTATGTCCTTGTAGTTGTATGCGCTTTGTCCAGGTGGACAGAAGCATATCCAGTTCCAGATTACACAGCCGCGACCACTGCCAAGCAGTTGGTTCGTGAGTTCTTCCCCCGTTATGGACTCCCTAGAGTCGTATATTCTGACAACGGCCAGCCATTCTCATCTGAACTCATGAAGCATGTGTCCCTTTTGTTAGGGTACCAGTGGAAGTTCCATTGTGTACGCCATCCTGAAGCAGCCGGTCTCGTAGAGAGACATAATCAGACCCTGAAAATCCGAATTGCAAAGGTTTGTCAAGAGAAAGGTGTGGACTGGCTCGTAGCTCTGCCAGTCGCTTTGTTTTATATGCGCATGGTCGCACATTCCAGATCAGGTCTGTCCCCGTATGAGGTCGTTTTCGGCCGCCCCCCTAACATGTGGGGTACTCCTAGACCTCGAAGTATTACCGATGTTTCAAGTAATATGCCGACAGATTACCTAGCTTCCTTGATGTCTGCCCTCAACTCTTGTCGTTCACAGGTTGCCGCCGCATTTCCAGACAATACCGAGGTGGCATCGCATGAAATCGTTCCAGGATCCATGGTCCTAGTGCGAAATTTCGATCGCTCAAGTCCGCTGGAGCCTCGCTGGAAGGAGCCCCGACAGGTCCTCTTGGCCACCCGTACAGCCGTGAAGTTGGAGGGACGCAAAGGCTGGGTGCATCTTTCGCATATTAAAAAATTTTATGGATTGAAACCAGTCTCAAAGAACATTTCCCAGGATTCTAAAGACTGCCAAAGTACTATTCTTAAGCACTGTCCCGCAAAAGACATTGCTACGAACCCTTCCCAGTTAGAGAAAACTCCGCAACAGGAGTATAAACTCAAGTTAAGGTCTAGTAAAATAAGTCAGCCAGTTTGATTGTCTAAGTCCTCCCCTAGGTGAAACGGTTAGACCGGTTTCTGACATGTATAAAATAGACCCCCATAGTGAGAGAGTTAGTCAAAACTCAATCCGATGTATCGTTTTTCTATGTTTCATATTATTTCTCAGTATTATGATTTCCTGCACCAGTTATGCGTTTTACTTGTATTTTCCAGTTTCTCATGTAAATAAGTCTGCCAATGCTACAGTAGAGCACACGTTTAGTGATCTGCCTCCTCATGAACTCTCTTACCGCCTCGCTATGCGTAACAACTCTTTTATCCGCATGTTACATTATTCACACCAGACCAGCAATGCCACTAATTGTTGGGTGTGTGGTCGACTCCCCCCTTTCCAGACACCGAAGGGAGTTCTGCCACTCTTTCCTTATCCATTTTCACATAATGGTTCGTGTGGAGCATGGTCCACGTTAACGTCATCCTCAACAGATATGTCTTTTCTTAACAGTACATGTTTTCCAGACAAGCAAGGTCTACCCCACAGAACAGGGTTAGATCTAGAAAACGAAGTTTACAATTTAGGTAATTATTCTTCGAATTTCATGGTCCTGAATGTTCAGTCTGATACTACTCCAGACTTACCTACTATTTCAGTACTACCAGTCAAAGGCGAATTATGTGTTAGAAATAATGGTTCCGTACATGTAGGACATAGCGATTGTACTACTATAGTCAAATACAGTGACAGTGGGAAATCTATTTTCAAAGCTTCACGTCATTCTTATTTTATTTGTGGTCAGACCGCATATGTTCGTCTGCCCCTCGATTGGGAGGGAACCTGTTACATTGCCTTCCTACTGCCACCAGTTTTTCTAGCCCCACCCGACTACCATAGGAATTCCCACCTAGTACATACTAGACACAAGAGAAACCTCCCGATTGTCGATTATACTGAAACTACTCTAGAACAATATATAGATATCAATAAAGGTGTCTTTCCTTATTTAGGTACAGTTGTGAATAGTAAACTGATACGTAGATTAACCAGAACACTCGAAGCAGTAGTAATTGAGACTACTTCTGCTCTAAGTAATTTAACCGAAGAACAATCCTTTATGAGAATTGTCGTGCTCCAGAATCGTCTCGTCCTTGACGTCATATTGGCCGATAGGGGCGGGGCCTGTAGAGTCATCGGATCTAGTTGCTGCATTTTCATTCCAAATAACGCGCCGTCTGTTTATTCAGCTATAACCAGACTCCATAAAATTGCCCATCTGTTACACCAAGATCCAGGCACCTGGACATGGTCCGGTTGGTTCTGGACTATAATTTCCGCTTGGGGATGGAAAGTCTTGTCCTTTCTAGGTATTACAGTAGCGATCATATTCAGCTGCTGCCTCTGTATACAATGTGGCCCTGCGATTTGCGGCATTTGTGCTACCTCTTGTATTCCTAGTCCCAAGCCCCGTTCTAAAACACGTTCCCAGAAAATTCGAGACGAGCAAATGATACTGTATGAAATGATAGATGGTATCATGAATATTGATGTTTCCTGATGGAAACGTAGTGACAAGGAGGGAATGTGGAAAAGTAAATTTTGCCATGTTCTGTGTCCCTACGTGTCATCCATCATATGTTATCTGTGCATGATTAATATGCATATGTATTCCCTATGTTCGATTAATGACGCAATTACAGTTGTGTCCACCTCTAGTATGTCAGTTTCCAGTCCTCGTGAATACTACGAATATCAGGCCTATGTAAAGCTACGTTGCCACGTTTCTCAGTGTGCACGTTATTTCATTGTAAAGCCCCCGTTCCTAGGCCTCAAAAGGGCCCGGACACCAGATTTCAGCTCCTGTCTCCTGAAGCCCTCGCTGAGGAGCGATGCAGCCCCCACCTGTATCCTCGACCCTTCACTTACTTCCTGCCTCGCAGTGCCCGGCTCAGCCTAGCTCTGCCTCTGAGTCTGCCAAGAGTATGTTATGATTCCAGTTATCAGTTCAGTCCTCCTTCTCTGCATTCCTAAAGCTACTGAATCGCATCAATAGTTTCCGTCATTGTCTAGCCTTTACGTCTCCACGTTAGAGAAATACTGCATTTAATGGTCATTTAATATTCTTCATCACGCACTACATGTAGAATAATGCATGCTCCAGTCTTAGAGTCTGTTCGCCTTTACCCCGATAACTTTTGGATTCCATCAACATGTTCTCTAAACATCAGATACTAGATACTGCTTAGGTACATGTCGCCCTGACTCTCCAGACTTCAGTCTCTGCTCCTAGCACAGAGTTCATAGCCCCCAGCTTCTTCTAGTAACACTTCATTGCCAGTTTGCGCGCACCATTAGGTCAGAGGTCCCGGCTCCTTAGGTAGCCCCCTCCATGTTTCCGCCCCATTCATGACATATTCTGTTACGTTTGCATCACATGTCTATGTATACGCCTCTGTTACACCTACTTTCACCCTTATCTTTCGCGACTGCTATTGATCACACCCACTGCTCCGCCTATCGTATGCATTGTAATGCAACTGTTTTAGTATATATGATCGTGTATTGTTATTAAATGTTAGCGCGCTCATCCCAGATCCAGCCCCAGCAGCTGCCGGGCCCTGCCATCCTATTCCTATGCAGGTTGTCCCGCTCCTGTCCTTATGCTGTAATAAACCTGCAAAAGCTCCTACTACCTCGAATCTTGACTCTTATTTATTGAGCTATCTGTTATTGCTATATCCAGACAAACCTAGATCCGGTATTATTTATTTATATACCACAGTTTCTTCCCCCACCTTTCCTTGTTTTGTCTCCCTGTTTTCCCCTGGCGAGCCTCTCGATACTCTAGTGTTTGATAGAGTCGGAAGGCCGTAGGGGAAGGCTGTGGAATTATCTTCGGATTCCTGACGCTCCTGCAGAACCTGCCTGGATACCATTACAATATTCAACAAAGCAGACGCTGCCATCGCTGCCATCGCACCCCAACTACGGAAGGTCAACATCTCCTTCGAAATAGCGGCATTCCCGGAAGCTGGAAACACGCCAAATCAATGCTCTCCTCACGAAGCCCAAGGCGGACCCCAAGGACCTCAAGAACTTCCGGCCCATCTCCCTGCTCACGTTCGCGGCAAAGGTCATCGAGAAAATCGTCAACATGCAACTGGTCTGCCACCTGGAAGACAACAACATCTTGGACCCGTCCCAGTCCGGGTTCAGACAAAACCACAGCACCGAAACAGCCCTCATCGCCACCACAGACGACATCAGGTGCCTAGACAACGACGAAACATCAGCCCTCATCCTCCTGGACCTGTTACCCGCCTTCGACATGGTCTGCCATCGCACTCTAAAGACACACCTCCTAGAAGCCGGAATCCAAGAGAAGGCCCTTGACTGGACCACGTCCTCCCTCTCTGGCAGAACCCAGAGCGTCTGCCTCCGGCCCTTCCAATCCGAGGCCACCGACATCATCTGCGACATCCCCCAGGGCTCATCCCTCAGCCCGACGCTTTTCAATGTCTACATGGCCCCCCTCGCACAAGTGGCCCGCTAACACGACCTCATATCATCTCCTATGCTGATGACACTCAGGTCAACCTCTCCCTCACCAAGGACCCGCACACTGCCAAAACCAACCTCCATGGGGGAATGAAGGCCGTCGCCAACTGGATGAGGAACAGCCGACTGAAGCTGAACTCGGACAAGACGGAGGTACACATCCTTGGACCCATCCCCTCAGCCTGGGATGACTCCTTGTGGCCGACCACACTGGGAACAGCACGACACTGACCGACCATGCACGCAACCTAGGATTCATCCTCGACTCCTCCCACTCCATGTCTAAACAGGTCAACGCCATGTCCTCCTCCTGCTACAACACCCTCCGCATGCTGCGCAGGATCTGCAAGTGGATCCCGACCGAAACAAGAAGAATGGTGACACAGGCCCTCGTCATAGCAGACTGGACTACGGCAACTCACTCTATGCAGGAATCCCAGCCAAACACCTACGACGACTACAACGCATTAAAAACACCTCCACCCGACTGATCGTCAACGTCCCCTGCCGCAGCCACATCACCCCCCACCTGAGAGACCTACACTGGCTCCCCGTCAACAAGAGGATCTCCTTCAAGCTCCTCTCCCACACACACAAGCACTCCACAACGCTGGACCAGCCTACCTGGACAGCAGACTCAGCTTCTACACCCCCACCCGCCAGCTCCTCTCCGCCAGCCTCGCCCTCACCGCTGTTCCCTGCATCCACGAACAACCTCTGGCAGCAGATCCTTCTCCTGACTCGCCGCCAAGACCTGGAACACCCTCCCTACCCACCTACCGCAGACCCAAGACCTACTCGCCTTCAGAAGACTCCTCAAGACCTGGCTCTTCAAGCAGTAGCGGCACCACCTCCCCTCAGCGCCTTGAGACCCTCACGGGTAAGTAGCGCGCTTTACAAGTACTCTGATTGATTGATTGATTGATAGTACATTTGTTTTTACATATTATTTTAATTAATTTTAGATTATTCTATTTTTGTAATGAAATTATATAATATGTATTTTACACTGTTACAGTTTGTACATTTTGTTTTTATTTAGTATATAAAATGTTATTTAAAATAATTATATTTAATATATTAAATGATTTACAATTTTTTTTAAAGAATACATTTTTGTATCATATATTTTGTTACTTAAACATTGTTATATTGTTTGCATATTCACAATATTTCTCTTGTAATGTTATATGTTGAAAGTAAGTTAATCAAAGAAATATATTTTAATATATATTAAATATTATCTTTTATGTTTTGTCTTAATATAATATTTAATATATACTCTACATTTTTTGTACACTTTTTGTATATTTATGTATTGTTTTCTCAAAACATAAAAATGTATATTTAATTGTTTCTTTTCTTTATTATTTCTCCATTCTTGTCTATGTAGTCTTTTTTCATTTTTATTACGCTGCCATTTTTTTTCCATTCACTCAATCTGTTTAGTTTTAAGGTAATTTTGGAAGATGGATCCTCGCGGTTGGGAGCTGTATTTCTTTGCTTAACGTAAGTTTAATTAAATTTACTTTTAAGGTAATTTTAGGGCGGGGGAGGTAGAAGTAGTGTAGTTAGACTTGTTAGGGTGTTAAATGTTTGTTTTTTGTGTAGGTTGGTGTTGTTTTGGTAGTTTAGTATTTGACATAGTTTTGAAGAGTAGTAGAGTGTTATATAGTATTAGTTATCTGATGTTTAATTGTTATGTTGTATTTAATGTTGTAATTAATGTGTGTGGGTTTGTACATGTTATTGTGGGACGGTGCTGTTATTTTTTTTGCAGTTCTACCTTTTCAATATGGTATGGTGCTGAAGACGCATTTAAACAAAATAGAAAAAAAGGATAATGTCTTTTGTTTCTTTAAAATAAATTATTTATTTTACATTTCCTTATATTTTTCGGGTTTGTTTGAGTGTTTTATTTTTAAACACATTTTTGAGTTTTTGAGGGTTTTGTTATTGAGAGGATTGCGTAGTTGGAGCCTTTTCTACAGTTGTATTTTTTAAAAAATGTGGGCATACCCTTTTTAATAGATTTGTGCTTTGTTTTAAATACTATGGATTTGTTTGTTTTTGAGGACCATCCACTGCGACACAACTGTAAGTTATTTTTTATTTTTATTTGAGGGACATGTTTTTTGTTAACATTTGGTTTGCTTGTTTCTTTTTTATTTTAAAAATTATATTACGTCATATATTTTTATGTACGTTTTTAATTTTTAAATGACATAATTATAATTCTTAATTTAGAAAGGAGTAGAAATATGTTGTTTAATTGTTTTGTAATTATTAAATGCTGCCTGGTGTTTTCTATTGTCTCATGTTTAAAGTATAGATTTGACTATTGTGTCTAGGTATTCTAGTCCTTTGGTGTTTGGGTAATGTCTAGTTTTGTGTTGTAGGTATTCGTGCATTGTTTTTGTTTGTTTACTAAGTTTAGGGCCTCTTTTAGTGAGGGATTGTTATAGCCTCAGTTCTTGATAACTTTGGGGGTCATTACGATGGCGGGCGGAACTCCACTATGGTTGTGGTGCTTGGGAGGACCCGCCTCTATGGCGGTGGTCCCGCACATAGAATTACGATGCGACCGTTACCGGGACAGTCGCATCTTGCATCGTTACCATTGCCGCAATGTTAGAAATGCATGTAGCGCATTTCCCTGCACTAAGTGGCAGGCACTGGCTGGCAGTAACGGACTCCCCGCCATCGTAATCACCCTATTTGTTCTTTTTAGATGGCTTCTATTAGTTTGTGTAAAGTTGGTATTCCTCTTCCTATTGTAGCTTGAAAGGCAGTAATCCATCCTACTACTGCGTTATTTGTTTTAGCATTTTGTGCTAGTATGCTTTCTTAGATGTTCCACCAGGGGATTTGGTACTTGGGTTGTCTTCAGTGCCCTGAACTATATAGTCTTCCTACTCAGTTGTCTTTAAAGTAGTCAAGGAAGGGTGTTAGTTCTGCTCTGTTAGCTTGTTAGAAAGGACTTTCAATAAGTATATTATAGTGGTTGGCTACTTCTGTTGTTGGTACATAGGCCAGGGCTATTCATTTTTGATTTGATAAGCAAAGTTGCTGTTTCTTGCATAATCTATACTTAGGGTAGGTTTTTGCATATGTCTCCAAATACTTTGGTTGAAATGATAATAGCAACCTTGTATTGTAGTATGTGAATATATTTTTTAAATTGACTGAATCATTGCTTAATCGAAATCAATTTTTTTTGTGGGAAGTAGTTTTCTGTCTGTGGTTTTATTATTGTAAGAAGTTCTATGTAGGTAGCATTTTCCGTTTTGGGGAGAAGTGCGTATATGCAGTTGATATTAGTTTCTTCCTATTCGCCATGGATGGTATAAAGTTAAAGATAAAAGGGCTTAGGACATACTTTAAATGTCCCATCCATCATCCGTGTTTCAGATTACTTTAACTTTTGGAATGTTGGTGATGGTGGCAAAGATGATAATTCTTTTTTCATGACTTTTATTGTCATAAAGAATTAATTTTTCATCTTTGTGTGTGACTGTGTATTCTTATAAAATTTCGAATTCTGCAAACGTTTGGGGGTGGGTGGTGTTTGAGCAGGAGATCTTTTAGTTCTGGCTATTAGGTGTTTTAGAGTTGGTATGGAAAGTAATTGTCCTGTGACATGTTCAGGCACCCTAGTTATTGTTGCGATGTGTCAGCAGCGCAAGATAAGAAAGATGCCACTAACCTCAAGTAATGGCCAGCGGGGACGATGGCTGATGAGGAACCCCCCACCTCCCTTGAGCGCAACCTCCCAGTGCATCCTCCCACCGAGCAATAAACACTACTGTGTAAGGGAGCACCCCGGGGAAAAGGAAAGTGGATAAAATAAAAAGGAATAGGGCTGCACGGACTGTTGTTCGTCTCCCTATGTCTGATCTGGGGTCATGGAAGTCATCAACACTCTCTTCATGGGAATATTGTGCATAAGAGAAGAGAGAGAGGTTTTAGAGCATGTACAGAAAAGACCAGGCATACACAGGTGACCTTAATATACTTTCGAACACTCACAGTGTGATTGGCAGCAAGAAGTACATCGTTAGCAGAGAGCACTGTTCCTGAGAGAGAGAGAGTCTGATGCCTTGAGGCTCTTGCAATTTAACCAGGACCTGATGTGCTCCACAGAACAATCAAAACGGAAAAAAAGATCTGTTGGCGGCCTCAATACAAAATCCAGACTCAGGCACAAAGCTTTGCCCCAAACAAAGGAAAACTAGAAGAGTCCCAAATGCAAATAATGAAGTGCCTAGCCACAGCGATGTTAGTTCTGGCCACAGAGGGGAAAACAACAGTACTGCATATGGTGATGCACCCAGCCGCTGTTCAGAATCACAGCATGAGGGGCGCATAACCCGGTTCAGAAATTGTCAAATAAAGCACTCCGGTTCGCTGTTCTGTCCACAGTGAGAGTGCCAACATAAGGAAGCACTGGAATCACCAGCATGGGGCAGCACAAATAAAGTATCGGAATGAGGGAGGCGCGTTCTGGCGTCTCTCTCTCCCGATCACTACAAAAATACCTGGAACTTCCAGCGCTGGGAGTCGGGGGAAGATTATGAGGCAGGAATGCGGCTGGAAGGAGCACGCCGTGCTTCAAACTTCATTCTGGCAGCCTGTCGGAACTCCGAAGTAGCATAGAATCCATCCAGGGATGGCAACGAAGAAACTAGTAAATCCGGTGGGGAATACCATCCGCCCACAGGGAAAGAACAGAACTGGCTAGATTGTCAAGCACCCCTTCTTCCGGGATGAGGTGCTTTATAAGGGCGGAGCACAGAAATATGGCTGTTCCTCCTGCAGCGACCCAGGGGCTTCTGGGATCTGTAGTGCACTGGGCGCCTGTTACCATCAATTTGAGCGTCATGCACACAGAGATTGGAAGTCTGGTGAGTGAGTGTATGTCTGTGCTGTGTGATAGTAAGTTTTTACTATTTGGGTACTGGTTTGTAGGGAGCTGCTACTTGCTTCTTTGATGGTTTCTAAAGCATCTCTCACCTCAATTTCTGTGACATCAGGGGGATGGTTGTGTTCCTTAACATTAATAACATTTGTTCCTTGTTGCTCTCCCATAGCAAGAATTGGAGTAGTATGTACTACATTTCCAATGGGTTTTATTTTCTGTTATTTTCTCTTGCGTATAAGTATGGCCCATGTAGCACAGAAGTAGTTTTGCTTTTTGTGATTGCTTAGGTTGTTTTGCAGTACGGGCGAGTTTTTCTAGGCTGCACCCCTGTTCCTTCTTTCTGCTCTTCTTTTGTTTTTTCTGTACCTCTCTTGCTTCTTTCTGCATCCCTCTCGCCACTTTCTTTACCCCTGTTCTCCCTTTTTGCATCTCTGTTGCTTCTTTCTACACTTCTCTTTTTCTACCCATCATCCCTCTTTCTGCATCTCTATTGCCTCTTTCTGCACTTCTGTTTAATCTTTCTGCACTACTCTTGCTTCTTTCTGGACTACTCTTGCTTCTTTCTGCACCCCTCTTCCTTCTGTCTGCACCCCTCTCACCTCTTTCTGTGCCCCTGTTCCTTCTTTCTACTCTTCTTTAGTTTCTTTCTGCACCTCTCTTGCTTCTTTCTGCACCCCTCTCGCCACTTTCTCATCCCCATTCCCCCTTTCTGCACCTCTCTTGCTTCTTTCTGCAATTCTCTTGCTTCTTTCTGCACCTCTGTCCCTTCTTTATGCACCCCTCTTCCCTCATTCTGCCCCCCTCTTCCCTGTTTTTGCTCCCCTCTTGTCTCTTTCTGCACCTCTGTTCCTTCTTTTGTTTCTTTCTGCAACTTTCTTGCTTCTTTCTGCATGCCTTTTTCCTCTTTCTCCATCCCTCTTCCCTCTTTTTGCACCTCTGTTGCTTCTTTCTGCACCTCTCTTGCCCCTTTCTGTACTCCTCTTCCCTCTTTCTGCACCTCTGTTGCTTCTGTCTGCACTTCTCTTGCTCTTTCTACACCCCTCGTCCCTCTTTCTGTACCCATGTTGCTTCTTTCTGCACCCTTGTTGCCTCTTTCTGTACCTCTGTTCATTTTTTCTGCACTTCTTTTGTTTCTTTCTGCACATCTCTTGCTTCCTTCTGCACCCCTCGTGCCTCTTTCTGCACCCCTCATCCCTCTTTTTGCACATCTGTGCCTTCTTTATGCACTTCTTTTGTTTCTTTCTTCACCCTTCCTCCCTTTTTAACATCCATCTTGCCTCTTTCTGCAGTTCTCTTGTCATTTTCTGCACCTCTCTTGCCTCTTTCTGTACCTCAATTGCCTCTTTCTGCACTTCTCTTGCTTCTTTCTACACCTCTGTTGCTTCTTTCAGCAATTCTCTTGCCTCTTTCTGCATTTCTCTTGCTTGTTTCTGCACCTCTCTTGCATCTTTCTGCACCTCTGTTGCCTCTTTCTGCACTATATTGCCTCTTTCTGTACCTCACTTGCCTCTTTCTGCACTTCCCTTGCTTCTTTCCGTACCTCTGTTGCTTCTTTCTGTACCCCTCTTGCCTCTTTCTGCAATCTTCTTCTCTCTCTCTGCACCTCTCTGGCCTCAGTCTGCCCACCTGTTCCCTCTTTCTGCACCCCTTTTACCTGTTTCTTCAACTCTCTTACCTCTTTCTGTAGTTTTCTTGCCTCACTGCAGATCTCTTGCCACCTTTCTGTACCTCACTTGCTTCAATCTGCACCCCCTTTGCCTGTTCTGTACCCCTCTTCCCTCTTTGTGCAACTCCCTTGCCTCTTTCTATACCTCTCTTCCCTCTTTCTGTACCACTCTTGCCTCTTTCTGTACCTCTGTTGCTTCTTTCTGAACTTCTCTTCCTTCTTTCTGTACCCCTCTTGCCTCTTTGTGTACCTCTCCTACCTCTTTCTGCACCCCTCTTGCCTCTTTCTGTACCTCTGTTGGTTCTTGTACCCCTCTTGCCTCTTTGTGTACCTCTCCTACCTCTTTCTGTAAAGTAAAGTAAAGTCCACATTTGTAAAGCGCACAATCACCCGTAAGGGTCTCTAGGCGCTGGGGGGCCGTCGGGAAGATTAAGCGAGCTATTGCCCAGAGTCACATGGTGCTGGGCTAACCTGCCGCCGGAGCCGGGGATCGAACCGTGGTCCCCAGATTCCAGCGTCAGTCGCCCTGGCCGCGGCGCCACACCTCTTCCACACACCTCTTCTGCACCCCTCTTGCCTCTTTCTGTTCCTCTGTTGGTTCTTTTTGCATTGCTATTGCTTCTTTATGCACCTCTTTTGCAAATTTCTGCAACTCTCTTGCCTCTTTTTTAACCACTCTTGCTTCCTTCTGTACCTTTGTTGGGTCTTTTTGCACTGCTCTTGCTTCTTTCTGCGCCTCTTTTGCCTATTTCTGCAAAACTCTTGCCTCTTTCCGCACTTCTCTTGCCTCGTTTGGCACCTCTGTTGCTTCTTTTTTGTACTTTTAAAGCTGATTTAATAGCTGTGTGGGAATTTTAACCTGATTGTACAAATTTATTCTGTGTTCTATGCTTAAGGGTACTAGAGCTCACTTACCTGTTTTTTAACGCTCTTGACCCCGCCCCGGCATTGTGCCGTTTGTGTGGAGGGTTGTCTAGTCGAGCGCCATTTCCTGCTCCTTACACCACTTCCGCCCTGCCCCTCCACCTCGCAGGTTAGCGGTCTAGTGGTTGCAGACATTTCTCTATTTTAGGCGCGACAGCTGCACCTTTCCCCTGATAAACGCGGCGATTCAGGCTGCGGGTGTGTGCTCGTCTCGCTAATCTTTTTTTGAAGCTGATTTAATAGCTGTGTGGGAATTTTAACCTGATTGTACAAATTTATTCTGTGTTCTATGCTTAAGGGTACTAGAGCTCACTTACCTGTTTTTTAATGCTCTTGACCCTGTTCCGCCCCGGCATTGTGCCGTTTGTGCGGAGGGTCGTCTAGTCGAGTGCCATTTCCTGCCCCTTACACCACTTCCGCCCTGCCCCTCCACCTCGCAGGTTAGCGGTCTAGTGGTTGCAGACATTTCTCTATTTTAGGCGCGACAGCTGTACCTTTCCCCTGATAAACGCGGCGATTCAGGCTGCGGGTGTGTGCTCGTCTCGCTAATCTTTTTTTAAAGCTGATTTAATAGCTGTGTGGGAATTTTAACCTGATTGTACAAATTTATTCTGTGTTCTATGCTTAAGGGTACTAGAGCTCACTTACCTGTTTTTTAACGCTCTTGACCCCGTTCCGCCCCGGCATTGTGCCGTTTGTGCGGAGGGTCATCTAGTCGAGCACCATTTCCTGCTCCTTACACCACTTCCGCCCTGCCCCTTCACCTTGCAGGTTAGCGGTGTAGTGGTTGCAGTCATTTCTCTATTTTAGGCGCGACAGCTGCATCTTTCCCCTGATAAACGCGGCGATTCAGGCTGCGGGTGTGTGCTCGTCTCGCTAATCTTTTTTTAAAGCTGATTTAATAGCTGTGTGGGAATTTTAACCTGATTGTACAAATTTATTCTGTGTTCTATGCTTAAGGGTACTAGAGCTCACTTACCTGTTTTTTAACGCTCTTGACCCCGTTCCGCCCCGGCATTGTGCCGTTTGTGCGGAGGGTCATCTAGTCGAGCGCCATTTCCTGCTCCTTACACCACTTCCGCCCTGCCCCTCCACCTCGCAGGTTAGCGGTCTAGTGGTTCACTCCCTGATTAGCATAAAATGGTGACCTGGCGGACGCGCAGCGGACGAGCGCAGCGGGAGCACCGACTTCGCGCCGAAGTTGCGCCTAAGTTAAACTCGTCTGCGCCCGTCCGCGGCCGTCCGGGCCCCGGGGCCAGCTATAATGCCCATTTAATTACCTATTCTTCTGCTGACCTTTTAATGCTTCGCCGCATGGTGCCCTTACAGGCCCACGCTGCAAGGGCTGCCTTGGATTGTGGTATTTTTGTTCCCCCGGATACTCTTGTCTCAGAGACTTTTTCCCTCTGCTCTGAGCCGATACCTTCTCGGCGCAAAACATCTATTCTTGGGGCTACTCCACTGACCGTGATATCTCTTAATACTCGGTCAATGGTGAAACATCAACTTGAAATATTCCAGCTGCTAGACGATAGAGCTGTGGATATCCTCCTTCTCTCAGAAACCTGGCTGACTGAGGGTTCAATCCCCGACATTCTTGCGGCTATCCCCGCCGGCTATTACATCCTGCAATCCAATCGACCAGCTGGGCAAGCCGGTGGTGGGGTGGCAGCCATCATTCGTTCTCAGTATATTTTTACAACCTTAGCTTCTGCCGTGATCCCCAAAACGGAAAGTCTCATTATCAAATTTACTTCTCCCAGGTCCTCTTTTATAGTTGTTCTTGTGTATAGACCCCCTGACCATATGCCCTCTTTCCCTCAACAGTTTAGTGCTCTCATTTCCCAACTTATCATTAACCATGCTAAGGTTATCATCATTGGAGACTTTAAATTACTGGCCCTCTGACCCCCGGGAAAGCCGTATCTCGGAGGAATTTTCTGATCTTCTATCAGGCCTGAATTGTCGTCAATATGTTAAAATACCTACTCACTGTAAAGGCCACATTTTAGACCAAGTGTGGACGGCCAACCTTGAAATTTCGCCCCCTACAGTGACCCCTTGTTCCTGGTCAGATCACTGTTTTATTTCCTTTTCCCTTAATCTGACTATTCCCAGTCGCCCCATCCCCATGACCAATTTTACTGCTCGGAACTGGAAGAGAGCCAATCTGGTGGAACTTCACTCTATACTTGCCTCCACAGTCCCTCCGACCTCCGCCTCGGTGACTCGCCAGGCTTCCCTTCTTGAACAATGGCTGTTGTCCGCCTGTAACACTGTCGCCCCTCTGAAAACTATAAAAACTATGCGCCCCCATGACGCTCAGCGGTGGTTTACGGACAAACTAAAGCTTCACAAATTAGCTCTACGCCAGGCGGAGCGCCGCTGGAGGCGTAAATATGACCAACAACTCAAGAGTTTGTGGACTGTCTGAAAGCCTATAAAAAATCCATCTTACTGGCTAAAACAACCTATTTCTCCCAAAAAATTATGGCATCTGCCTCCAATGCTAAGGACATCTTCTCCATAGTGAATGAGCTCTCTCTACCTGACCATGTCACTCCTCAACCCCAACCAACACAGGCTCTGTGCGATTCACTCAATGCCTTTTTCATTGACAAAATCATCACTATTAAGAACAATATCCGCCTGCCTTCATCCCCTTCTCCCCCCCTTTACCCCCTAGAAATCCTTGCTGCCTGGATGTTTTCCCTCCGATCTCCCTCGCGGAGTTTCACTTGTTACTGCATAAAGTGAGTTCTGGCTCCCCCAATGATTGCTGCCCTCCCCAAGTCCTTAAGGAAATCTTCCTGGCCTGCCCTGACCCTCCACTGGCCTTACTTAACAACTCGCTGGCGACGGGGGTGGTCCCGGACTCCTTTAAACAAGCAGTTGTGATACCGATATTAAAAAAGACTAACGCCGACCCTACGGTCTGAAGCAATTATAGGCCCATCTCCCTTCTCCCCTATCTGGGGAAAATTCTGGAGACATATGTCACTCGCTGCCTGAGTGCTTTCATTGAGAGCTCGTCTTTTCTGGAGGCCCAGCAAGCCAGTTTCCGCCCACTCCATTCCACCGAGGCGGTCATTGTGGCAGTGATGGATACCTTGAGAAAGGGCGACGACAATAACACCTCCCAAGCACTTGTCTTGCTGGACCTGTCGGCGGCCTTTGACACGGTTGATCATGCAATATTGATCAACCGTGTCAATAGTGCCGGCATTCAGGGCATAGCTCTCGACTGGGTTAGATCTTTCCTGGACAAGCGCTCCCAGGCAGTGCACCTGTCTACCTTTTCTGCCCCCTATTCCCCCCTTTCCTGCGGAGTCCCACAGGGCTCCGCTTTATCTCCTTTGTTATTCAATTTGTACATGCAGCCCTTAATAGCTTCCCTCCGCAAATCCGCGGCCACAATTTTTAATTACGCGGACGATTTACAGTTAATTTTCCCTATTGACACCTCCCTTTCCTCCCGCACTTGCTTCCAAACTACTATGCTCAACATATCGGAGTGGATGTATCACAGCCAGCTTAAATTAAATCCCACCAAGACCGAGCTTGTGTTGGTGGGCGGATTAGCCAATCCATGGAATGACAGCTTTTGGCCTCCCTCACTAGGGCCTTCTTCTTGCCCCGTCAACTCTGTGAAGAGTCTTGGCTTAGTCATCTCCAGTGACCTATCCATGAGGTCCCAGATTAGTGCCGTCACGTCATCTTGCTTCTTCCACCTGCGTAGGATACGTAAGATCAGTAGATTCCTCACCAGATATGCACTATCCTTGTCATCATGGCCCTCGTTATGTCGAGAATTGACTATGCCAACACTCTGTACGTGGGAATTCCTGCATACCATCTCCACAGGTTGCAGCTGGTGCAAAATCAGGCAGCACGCTTGGTTTACCATCAGCCCAAGCACCAGCACGTTTCGCTGCTGTTGCGGAGCCTGCATTGGCTCCCGGTGGCTAAACGTTGCACCTTCAAACTTGGTTGCACGATCTTCAAAGCTCTGTCTGATCTGGCTCCTGTTTTCACTTCTAGTCTGAAACGATATGTTCCCTCACGAGATCTTCGCTGCACTTCCCACAACCTTTTAGTCATTCCAAAAATCAAACGTAAAAAACACGGTGGCCTTTGCTTTTCTTTTTTGGCCCCCAAAATCTGGAATTCCTTTCCGTCCGCCTTCCGACATTGCCCTACCTATGATTGCTTTCGTAGGATGTTGAAAATGTTTCTCTTCCAGTCAGCATTCGAGTAATCCCTGTTCCTGCCCTCCGCATTTGTTATGAGCGCCAAGAAACCGTCCGGTGACCGAGCGCGTTATAAATAATTTTAACATAAAATACTTCTCTTCCTCTTTCTGCACCCCTCATGCGTCTTTCTACACCTCTGTTGCTTCTTTCTGTACTTCTCTTGCTTCTTTCTGCACTTCTGTTGCTTCTTTCTGTACCCCTCTTGCCTCTTTCTGCACTTTTCTTCCGTCTTTCTATACATCTCTTCCCTCTTTTTGTACCTCTCTTGCCTCTGTCTGCACCCGTCTTCCTCTTTCTGTACCTCTGTTCCTTCTTTCTGTCCTTTTCTTGCTTCTTTCTGCACCCCTCTTGCTTCTTTCTGCACCTCTGTTGCTTCCTTCTGTACTTTTCCTGCAAATGTCTGCACCTCTCTTACACATTTCTGTACCCCTCCTGCCTCTGTGTGTACCTCTCCTGCCTCTTTCTGCTCTTCTCTTGCCTCTTTCTGCACCTCTTTTGCTTTTTTCTGCACTTCTCTTGCCTCTTTCTGCACCCCTCTTGCCTCTTTCTTCATCTCTGTTGGTTCTTTCTGCACTGCTCTTGCTTCTAGCTGCTACTCCCTTGCACATCTCGGCTTCCCTCTTGCCTCTTTCGGCACCTCTGTTGCTTCTTTCTGCACCATGGGCTACTATTTGATTTATAACTGTTGGTTCTAAAGGGGATGGTAGGCCCGGGATATTTGAATTGGAAGTAATGATGCTTGCTGTTTGATATTTGAGGAAAAAGAATTTGCTATGAGTTTTAGGTTGACATTTTTCATTGAAATATCCTTATAGATGGAGGTGGGTTCTGTTTTGCCGGACTTTGTTGTGACAGACTTAGCCATGTCCGTAGGAACTGTGACGCTGTCTGTTACTGAAGGGCCAGCGAGTGGGGTGTAATGGTGTCCAAAACGATTGACTATGAGGATTCAGCTCCTCTGGCCAGGGCTTCTTTGCTTTCTATGTACGTTGTCAGGGTGGCCCTTGTCTTACCAGATCGCATATTAAAATTGGTGTGTAGTAAGAGTTGAGATCTGCTGGTACCTGGTTTCCGTAGACTTGATAAAGTTAGGTGGGCTTAGCTTCCAGTTGAGCCAAGCCTGTTGGTGTTGTGGGGGCATGTCCTCCTGAGCTGATTCAAGAACAGGCTTGGGGCTAGGTTTGTCCGACAAGCGTCCAAGTTCGTCTAACTTTCCTAGTTCAACTTTCAATCAATTAATCAATCAGATCATGTATAAAGCAAACTACTTACCCGTGAGGGTTTCAAGGCGCTGAGGGGGGGCGGGCGAGGGGTGCTGCTGCTACTGGTAGAAGTGCCTGGTCTTGAGTCGTCTCCTGAAGGTCAGCAGGTCTTCTGTTTGTCGTAGGTTGAGGGGGAGGGTATTCCAGGTCTTGGCGGTGCGGTGGGAGAAGGACCTGCCTCCAGAAGTGGTTCTACGGATGCGCAGGACCGTGGTCAGCAGAGCAGAGTTTCCTGTTGGGTACGTAGAAGGAGAGTCGACTGTTGAGATAGGCTGGGCCAGTTTTGTGCAGTGACTTGTGTGCGTGGACCAGGAGCTTGAAGGAGATTCTTCTGTCCAGTGCAGGTTCCTCAGGTGGGGGGTGATGTGGTCGCGGCGCGGGACGTCGAGGATTAGGCGTGCAGAGGCGTTCTGGATCCTTTGCAGTCTGTTGATGAGCTTGGACTAGGCTCCGACGTAGAGGGCGTTTCCGTAGTCGAGTCTGCTGCTGACTAGGGCTTGGGTGACTGTTTTCCTCGTGTTAGTCAGGATCAATCTGCAAATCTTGCAGAGCATACGGAGGGTGTTGATGCAGGTGGAGGAGACTTGTTTGGTCATGGTGAGTTTCGAGTCGAGGATGACTCCCAGGTTTTGTACGTGGTTGGTAGGAGCCGGGGATGTCCCCAGTGATGCGGGCCACCAGGAGTCATCCCATGCTGAAGGGTTGGGCCCGAGGATGAGGATCTCTGTCTTGTCTGAGTTCAGCTTGTCGGCTTTCCTTCATCCAGTCGACAACGGCCGTCATTCCCTGGTGGAGGTTGGATTTGACGGTGAGAGGGTCATTGGTGAGGGAGAGGATCAGCTGCATGTCGTCGGCATAGGAGATTATGTTGAGGTCGTGCTGTCGGGTGATGCATGCTAGTGGGGCCATGTAGACGTTGAACAGCGTCGGGCTGAGGGAGGATCCCTGTGGGACGCTGCAGACGATCTCGGAGGCTTTGGACCGGAACGGGGGAGGTGGAATCTCTGAGTTCTGCCAGTGAGGAAGGAGGTGGTCCAGTCCAAGGCTTTGTCTCGGAGCCCTGCGTCGTGGAGGCACGTGCGTAGTGTGCGGTGGCTGACGGTGTCGAAGGCGGCGGAGAGATCTAGGAGAATGAGGGCCGCCATCACGTCGTTGTCTAGCAGGATCCTGATGTCGTCTGTGGCGGCGATGAGGGTGGTCTCGGTGCTGTGGTTGCTGTGGAATCCTGATTGGGAGTGGTCCAGGATGCTGTTGTGTTTGAGGTGACAGGTGAGCTGGATGTTAACTATCTTCTTGATGACCTTTGCTGGGAACGGAAGCAGGGAGATGGGCAGGAAGTTCTTGAGGTTGCTCGGATGCGCCTTGGGTTTCTTCAGTAGGCCGTTGATCCCTGCGTGCTTCCAGCTCTCAGGGAAGGTAGCGGTCTCAAAGGAGAGGTTGATGATGTTGCGCAGGTGGGGTGCGATGGAACTGCCGGTTTTGCTGAAGATGTGGTGTGGGAGAGGGTCAGACGGGGATCTGGAGTGGATTGTGCCCATGGTCTTGATGTGTCCTCGATGCTCACGTTGGCCCAGGTTGTCAGGGAGTCGTGGTTGGTGGGGTGCGGTGGGTCTGGCATGTCGAGGCCTGTAGGGGTCGCCCGGGGGTTGAAATTGTCATGGATGTCGGTGATCTTTCGGTGAAAGAAGGTGGCGAGGGAGTCGCACAGGGCTTGCGATGGCGGGATGTCGTTGGCGCTGGACCTGGGGTTAGAGAGTTCCTTCACGATGTTGATTAGCTCCTTGCTGTTGTGTGCGTTGTTGTCAAGGCAGTCTGTGAAGGAGGTCCTTTTGGCGTGAAGAACTGGATTAACCCACTTACTTGGTCTCGGCGGCGGGGGAACCACCCAAGCCTTCCATACCATTCATACGTAGTAAAAGGAGACACAGGAGCGTTGTCGGTAGGAGGAACCCAGATTTATTCAAATAGCCCGAGCTATGGAACAGAGTCCCAAGCTCGTCAGAAACAAGACAGAGGAGGCTGCTGCTTTACTCCGCAGCTTACAAGCCTTTTATACTTTTTTATTCCAGTCTTTTGTCTGTCGGTTCATTGTTCAATCAGGGCAGTGTTTGCAGTTGATAACCAGATCCAGACGACGTTTGTAGATGGTGACCTGGTTAAGGCTTGGTACACAAATCATTGTTCACTCGGCTTGATCAAGGCTCAGTCTTTCAGGTCATTGTTCAATCACCTTGATCAATGCCCAGTCTTTCAAGTCATCGTTTAATCACCCTGATCAAGGCCCAGCAGTCAGACCATTGTCCAGATAACCTGATCACGGTGTCAAGGATGTTTACCAGGCTGGGAGCAGGAGATGGACAACAAATAATGTACTCAGGGTGTGAGTGTCTCGTGGCTTTTAGTTGAACTGCAAAGAACTGGGGGGTTGGGTGTGCGACAGTTCCAGGGCAGAAATGCAGGCTGCAAGATGGCTGTTGTCGTGTTAGTTAGATTTTCCTCAGGCATCAGCAGAAACGACCAGGTGGGTCGTGTGGAAGTGTTTGACACGAGATGGCAATGAAAAAAGCAATGGAGTCCCGGTACAAATGATGCCGATCAGAAGAACACTTTTCCTCAGGCGGTCCTGATGAGGTGGTGATGGTTGCGGATGGCGTCGTTGTGGGCAGCGCGGTTGTCCGGTGTCTTCTCGCTGTGCCATATGTTCTACAATTTCCGGCAGGTGCGCTTTGAAGCTAGGAGTTCCGGGGTGAACTAGCTGGCTCTTTTGCTGGTGTCTCTGTTGGTGGGCTTTTTCAACGGGGCTAAGCTGTTGGCGCAGTCGTCCATCCAGCGTCTGAGGGTGAGTGCACCATCGTTGGGGTTGGTGGGGTTGGTCGGTGGGTTGAGTGTGAGGCTTGTCTGTAGTTGTTCTTCAGTGACTTTGCCCCAGCAGTGGCGGGGATCTGTAGGGTGCGGTGGTGTGTGAGGGGTTTTCAAAAGGAGAAGTGGATGCAGTGGTGGTCTGTCCAGGTGAGTTCGGAGGCGTGGCTGAAGGCGACGTGGGTCGGTGTCATGACGAGCTGTTTTAGTCCGAGGTTGGCAAGGTTGTCGATCAGGGTGGAGAAGTTGTTGTCGTTGTTGTTCTCCAGATGATAGTTCAGGTCTCCGAGGAGGATGTAGTCGGTGGAGGTCAGCGCGTGCGATCTGATGAGGTCGGCGATGGAGTCGCCGAATTGTGGTCGGGGTCCTGGCGGTCTGTAGACAAGGGTGCCTCTTAGGGTGGTCTTGGGGTCCGTGTGGATCTGGTAGTGCATGTGTTTGGTGGTGCTCAGAGTGTCGTTGGTGTTTGTTGAGACCCTGATGGTGTTCTTGTGGATGATGGTGATTCCTCCTCCGGCTCCATTGGTGCGGTCTCTGTGGGTGATCTTGTACCCATCGGGGATGGCTATGGCGATGTCTGGGGAGGAGGCTTTGTTCATCCAGGTCTCGGTCAGGAAGGCGACGTCTGGGAATGTGGTGTCGAGTAGGTCTCAGAGCTCGACGGCGTGTTTGCGTGCGGAGCGGGTGTTGATCAGGATGCATCTAAGCTGGTTGTGTTCCGTTGTTGCGGGTGTCTCGGTGCCTTTCAGGCAGGAGAAGCTGCAGTTCCAGCAGACGAAGGGACCGTGTGTGCGCTTCGGGGCAACTTTGTAGCAGGTGTGGGTTCTTCCTGGGTTGAAAGCGATGAGGGTGTTGGCGTCATAGCGGAGGCAGTCTTCCTGGCTGGTGCGGGGGGCAGGGGTTCTGGCACTCGGCGAGGTCCAGGCGTGGACGGCGGACTTGCCTTAGGCGGCATGCAGCGGGGGGAGCGACCTAACAGGCAAGGTCAAGGGTCGCTCTCCTCACCACGCAGCGGCCGCCATATATGGGGAGGTGGGGAGTGAGGAGCAGCTGGGAGGCGGGAGGCGTATGTCAGGGGCAGTGAATGGGCGCGGAGGGGGTGGGCCACAGGGGAAGCAGCGGCGGGGACGGTAGCAGGGAAGCGGAGCAGTCGCGGGAAGGAGACAAGGCAGAGGGGTACAGAATCAAAAAAGGGGGCACGGAAGTGAGTAAAAGGGGTACAGAATCAAAAAGGGGGCACAGAAGTAAGTAAAGGGGTACAGAATAAAAAAGGGGGCACAAAAGTAAAGCGGCGAGCGGGGGGCAGGGGGTTACAGAAGAGGAGCGGGCAGACAGAGTTACAGGCACAACAGAGCGGATACGAACCTAAGGCCACGACTGGCCACCAGGGATGAGACGCAGGTGGTAGGCTGCGGGTGGTGTAGGGCCTCGACTTCAGCGGCGGCAGTAGTCATCAGCAGGGTTGCAGGCGGAGCTGCAGCGGGGGGAAGCGACCTACCAGACAAGGTCAAGGGTCGCTCCTTTCCTATTTCAACTTGTTCCCTGTGCAGAGTTCCGGGGTTTCCCTAGTTTCCTGCCCAAATTCTTAGCCCAAGTAGCTTCCTGACTCTGTTCCTGCGTTGGTGCGTGGGAGATCCTTGGACTAGCTGGATCCTGCACAGAACTGAGAAAGAGGGAGTGTTGTCCATGATCCGTAGTGATGGCTGTTAGGAATTGAAATTAAGTTGTGAAACAGGCAGAGGCAAAGAGTAGGGCAGCAAGATTCCATGGCTGCCCTCAGCTGTCAAGTTGCCAGATTGTACAGGAGAGACTCCTACGGTGATACAAGGTGCGATATACAAAGAGTGTAGGTGGTTCAAAGAGAATGTTTAGCTGTAATTTGCTACAATTTAGCTGTTGTTTATGAAGGTTAGGGACTCTCCTGGACACTCCCAAGGGGAGTGCTGGCACTTGGCCAGTGGATATTGTCAACTTCGATGGTCCAGCAGTGAGGGGGGGTAGGGTGACGGAGCACAGGTGGGTGGGAGTACACCTCTGGCCGCAAGCTGCACCCATCCTAGCCAGGCTGCTTCTGCAATCAGGAGGCTCAACCTAGTGAGGTGGAACAAACCGCCTCTCTTCCCCTCTAGCTCTTCGTTTGCCCTTGTGCTCACTCTCTTTGAGCACCTCTCCTCACAAGGCTGTGCCCTGGTCGAGCTCCTAGCTAAGCTCCAATGAGCTTCAGAGCCCCTCCAACTCCTGCTGAAATCGCCGCCAAGAGAGGAGAGGGAAGAGCAGGAGAGGCAGTGCTGAACTAGTACAGGGGTAGGGCCTGGGCCCAGCAGGAGCGAACCAGAATGAACCCCTGGCAAAGGGTGAAGAGTGGGTGAAGAACAAGGTTAAGTCTACCTGATGATTCTCCCCCATGTCTCACGTTGCCTGTGCTCTGCAGTCTCTGACTGCCGGAAATGCTGAGAATGCCCCGTCACTTGAGATAGAGCATCTACAATGTGGTTACTTCTGGAATGAGAATTTTATTTGTAATCCCTCAAAGTCCAACTATTTCCCCAGTGTGGTTACATTTGAAGTGTGAATAGCAGATTTAGCATCCCCTACCCTCCCCCCCCCCCAAATCCCAACACTTTCACCAGTGTGGTAAGGTTTGGGGTGCAATAATAAATTCAACCACCCCAAAATCCAACACTTACCAGAGTGGTTTAGTTTGGACTGGGGATATTAAACATGAATCCTCAACCCCTAAAGAAAAGTCCAGCACTTTCCCTAAAGAGGTTACATTTGGAAAGGGAATACTAAATGTAACCCTCTCAAAGTCCAACGCTTTCCACAACTGGTTAAAATTGATGTTGGAATAGTAAATTTAACCTACCCCTACCAAAGTCTAACACTTTCCCTTGTGTGGTTAAGGACCTGATTTAGAGTTTGGCTGACAGGTTACTCTATCACAAATGTGGCAGATATCTCATCTGATGTATTACAAGTGTCATGGTATAAAATACACTTATAATACGTCAGTCAGAAGTCTAACACTTTCCACACATTTGGCTGAAAGGTTACTCTGCCACAAATGTCTGCTTAGAAAAAGGACATAGGACCTGATTATGAGATTGGCGGTCTTTCGACCGCTAGACTTGCGGTGGCGTAGCAGTGGTGGTCGACCATCTGCAGTATTATGACTTTGTCGTTGCGGCGGGAGACCGTTGGCGGAGGAGGAGCGCCACAATGCAATATGCTGAGCAGGGACTGGTGGAGTCCTGCTCAGCATATAACGAGTTCCTAGACCGCCAGCATTTTCATGGCGGAGTCCCGGCATAAAATGGCTGGCGGTGCAGGAACAAAAGGGGCCCTGCAGGGCCCCCTTGGCCACCCCGCCATGGGGATACATTTAGTCTGTACCTCCACAAAGTTCCAGCACAGCATGGACGTCACGTCCATACCGACTGGAACTTTTTTGCTGTTACCATTGCTGTGCCTGTTTTCCATGGGAACAGCAAAGAACCGCCTACCGTATTAAGAGTTGCACATAAGAGCACATTTACAAATCGTAATATGGTTGGCGGTGCTTGTGCGGCATTGTGCAGTCGCAGCTGTGCCAAAGTCCTAATCAGGCTCTTAGTGACATTATGCCTACCTTGAAAATCTGTGAAGATGCTTTCTCAGAGATCAAAAGAGGTAGTGAGTAGAGCTGAGAAATACAGCGACATGCCAGAGGAGGACACCCGGTTTGCTAATAATGTCAGCCTTGCAAAGGCTGTTGCCAATAGTATGTGAGATATGGACATATCTTTTGATTATTTTATGAGCATAGGGATGGCCATCTTGGGTACTTACTGATGGTCTGAATTCTAAAAAAAAACAAGACTAAGCAGCGTCAGACAAGACTTTCCGCACAGGCCATTGTACTCACATAGGGCCCGATTCACAGAACTAACTTAAGACAAAATCCTAAACTTACTACCATTTTGGTATTCACAGAAGGCCCTTACTCATTTTGGTATTCACAGAAGGCACTTACTCAGCCTTCTGTGAATCCCAAAATGAGTAAGTGCCTTCTGTGAATCCCAAAATGAGTAAGTGCCTTCTGTGAATCCCAAAATAAGTAAGTGCCTTCTGTGAATACCAAAATGGTAGTAAGTTTAGGATTTTGTCTTAAGTTAGTTCTGTGAATCGGGACCATAGAAAATACACGGAAGACCAGGCAATGAATCACTGTCACTCAAATAGAATTTTTACATTCTTATAAAATAAAAGAGTTTTTTTGCACAGTCAAACAACTCTCACGATTCCATGTGAAAAAAATGATGGCTACTGTATGTCATATAAATAATCAACTGTGCGTAGGGAATGCTCTGTCACTTGGTTTGGTGGGCCTGGACCACAGAGAGCGGGCGTTTAATTCCTTCTTGGCGGTAATACACTTGGCTTGGCTGGTTCTTAAATTGGCTACTTGGCTTCATGAGTAATTAGCCAGCTCATGGCTGCTGATTTACGAGCCTCTGCAACAACTGTGTCTAATTGCACCTCATTTGCAAATTGTGCTGCATTCTACAGGTGTGCTTTTCGTGTAGGAGCGTCATAATAGAGGAACCTCGAACTCTAAAGCAAACACATGATGCGATTAAAAGCCCTGCTGAGTGTAGCTAGACAACAAGTGTCTGTGTAAGAGAAAGCTAGTATTGAAAACGTGGTCCTTGTAACTGTTTCTATTGGCCCTGTACTTGGCTGTTTTAACGCTTCGCCGATGTAGCGTCCGACCTAAACTAAAACATTTTTATTAAATCCTCCCACCGCAGAGCTTGGAAGTCGAAAATGGCTGGTCAATGGATACCTTTCGAAGTGTTAAGAACGGAGAATTAGCTTTCCAGAAACACTTAGCTCCCATAAACCAGTGTTCCCCGTCATGGTGCACTCCAACGGCTCCAAGTTGTTCATTAGCCAGGACTCCAGCGACCCCGAGCAATTGATCATCATGTCTGACGCGATTAATTGCCTCTCTCTGCTTTCATCCTGTCTAAACAAAGCTGACGTGAGCCCGACAGAAAGCTACAACCGAGTCCCGCGTGTTTTAGTTTGTGTAATTTTCTTGAAACCATTCCATTGGGTGAAAATTGAAAGTGAGGCATGTGGTGGTTTCTTTTTTTTCCTTGCTGGGTAAAAGTGACGTCCCATTTTACATACCCATCTGTGTTGCACAGAAAGCATTGTTCTCTGGTGGAGAGTTTGTGTTTCTCTTCAAAACTAATTTTTCGCTCAAATTTTCTTTTTTCCATATACGAAATGAGGCAGGAAAAAAAGCGACTCGTGATATTTTGTCATTTTCGAATACCGAAGTTAAAGGAAGAAACATTTTATTTGAAAACTTCCTGCTTCGGTGGTTTGTGCCCATATTCCTGTGACAGCATTATTATTGGTAGATATTATTGGTGCTGTTGCAATAATAATAATAAGAATAATCGACATTTCTGTGGTGTGAAATCACTCCGTTTACTAGCGTTGCTTGGAGGGGATATGAATGATTAAAGGAACATCCTTATGGTCGATTGGAGCCGTGGGTGACACATGCGCTCAGTACCAGGTCCACCTTCTGAGCCACAGGGGTGGTCTGATGATCTCCCAGGAAGGAATAATTGAAAGGCCTATATTGTAGTGGGGGTAGGCCTGCTCTGCATGAACTATCATTGTCACGGAACAGGCGCACATTCTACAATGATTAACTTACCTGCCTCCCTCCCTCCCCACCCCCAGAAGCTTCCATGAGGGTCCCGGAGAGTTACAGCATCTCCACTCCGAGGCTGGATGCACATTTGGAATTACGTGCATGCTAAAACTGCAGTTCTAAGCCTAACTGGGTAAACTGGTATAGTGAAAAATTAAATGCAGGAGGGATTTTTGGCTCCTTTGTTAGGATTTGGAAGACTGGATGGGTATAGTGCCCTGCTGGACACGTGCTAGTGTCTCAGCAGACACCAGTTTTGCCAGACACTCTTTTGAGGGCTTGCCATACACTCATCCCACAGTCATCCAACACAGGTGTCACCAGTCAGGTGACCCGGCCAATAAAAGGGCTCAAGTGCACGTGCTCATGGCCAGTTCTGGTACCATATAAACTGTGTCTGTGCCATCTTTTATTAAGTATGTGGGCCTAGAACCCACGACTTTACAGGTGGGTTCTATATATATAATTGGCACATTAAAACTATACAATTTATTCGTTCATCCTTTATTCCAAGTAGAGTCTTCTTTAAAATGCCTAAAGTGTTATAATCAAGTTTTGCATTATGAAGGCGAATTATTTTTTTCATTATTTGGCAATTTTTTAAAGCTATGCTGGCACATGTTTCGTGACAATCAAAAGACATTTATTATTGTATACCCACAGTCTAGATAACGAGGATGACTTTTCGCTGCTACTTGTGTCGGAACGGATATAGCAGCGCTGTAGGAATCAATTCATGGTTCACCTTTCAATGAATAGTAGATGAAGTAGACTGTACTAACAACAACAACTTCCTTAAAAGGATACTTTTATTAAGAATGTTTATGTCCAGAGGAAGCCATGCTTAACTTTGATTGTTGTGAAACACATATACAATTATATTTTATGGAAAGATACATTCTAGCCTTTTTCAATCAAACTTTTAGTACAACAATTGAGCTAAGATTTTACTTAAACTAACAGAATAAAGAATGAACGACAGCGGTTTACATAGACCTCACCTAGGGTTACTTATATATGACAGTGATCACTGTTAAGGGAAGGGACACTTCATCCTGAGGTCAATGTGCTGGTGAGTTTTCTGAGCCATCAGCCTCCTTATATTGATACTATTTTAGGATATATTGGTTTAGTAGCCAGCCTGTGAGAGCCTTTCCCTGCTTGTACGCTTTTGGTTGCATGCTCTGTCTGCTATTGCAACAGCAGCAAAGATTTAGCACAACCTGTTCATGCATGGTAATTATTACCTGTAGACAAAGGAGGTCAGAAGTGCAACTATTTTAGGCCATTCTTCAAGGCGGCTCTATTTAGCCGTGATATAAACCAGGACAGGCCAATACCCCAGATGGCAGGAGAAATGCCATGCAATCCTGAGGACAGTGTACACTCAGGTCAGTACTTAATTTGAAGAGAAAGTGCCAGTGCTCAGTCGTCTGGGGCCGTTACTTTAATATGTTGCCATGCGTATAGCAAGTCTGGATAGGCTTGAATCCACCTCATGCTTCTTCAACTCTCCACCAGATACTCGCTGCTCCTTATCTCTCTCTTTCAGGTTCTTGTTTCTCCCTTTGTGACTTTTTTCCATCTTCACTTCCTCTGTCTTTTTGCTCTGTGAGTTTTTACTCTTTCTCCCAGTAATGATATGGAAAAATAAGGGCCAGTTCCCGGCTCAAATAAACACTGACTAGAGTGAAGCGAGGTGTCAGTGAATCCCAAAGGGCAGAGAGGCTAGCATGTGGAGTTTAGGCTAAGTGGGGTGTGCAAGTGATTTTTGCAAATGGTCTCCTAGAGACATACAGTAAGCAGAACATGAGAGTAGCCTACTATGAGAAAGGAATGAAGATCCATTGGCGTGCAGAACAGGTATCCGCTTAAAGGGAATTGGATTTTCTTGGCTAAAATTACAGCTGTTACCATTCACTGTAGTTGCAGGCAGGCCAGGTCCTGGCAATATTTTCGTTATACACACTGAATTTTCAAATTAGGTAAATTTAAATTCAGCATATGTACTTTTAAATGTGGTTACACTGGGATCTGCTAATCATCTGACACTCTCAGACCTACATTGATCACGTCTGCTATAAGGCATGCCAGGCAATGCCTGGTAGAAAAAGTCTAAATGTTCAGATGAACAAATCTTTCATTCTTGTGCTTTTCCTACTGGTGATCTACAAAGCATCTCAATAACAGTAAACAGTCAATTACATGTTAGTGGTCACCCATGATGTGGTGTCAAACTAAGCCCCCGTTTCCTGGATCAACACATATGAGCCCAGCTTAAAATGGCCCCCACTTTCCTCGTAATGCTAAACTGACAACTTCACAATGGGTAGCCAAGTAATCGTTGTTAATGATATCATTTTTTCATTATTTTGATGTGTTTTTTTTTATTTGAATTTGTTTATTGAGTTTTTAAATTTTAACTTTTACAGGTCAGGAATCGAATCAAAAAAACATAAGCAAATTTGTGCTTTTGGACATGAATACATTACATTGGATGACTACCCACAATGATCAATCGTTACAAAGTAATGACTAGTTCGCACATAGGGCCCATTAGAATGTCGGGCGGATCGCCACCGCCATGCGGGCGGTGGTGATCGGCCGACATCCTTTTCTGCCCGCCACCCATTTCCCCCGCCATATTACTATGGCGGGGGACCGCGGCGGAGAGAAAGACCTTCCGCCGCTTTTCCGCCCTGGTCGGCTTGGGACCGGGGCGGAAAAGGTTTAATATGGTGGCGGTGTCTATCAGATACCGCCAGCCATATTAGTATGGGCTTTGGGGAATGCCTTTCTGAGGCGGCAATGCCGCCACGGAAAGGCAGGCAGTCTTCACTTTGCGGGCCCTCTGCAGGCCCCCATGGTGAAGGCGAGGTGGGGGGTGTACATGGGGGTACCTGTGGTACCCCCCTGCATTTACATACACAATGCGCTTTGTGTATGCAAATGCATCACATGCATTTTTAGCATTGTGGCAGACGGTGCTGAGAGCACCGCCCGCCACAATGTTAAAAATGCAGTATGCGCCCGCCACTGTGGCGGGCGCATCCTAATACCTCCCACGGGACCCCCGCCCTTATGGCGGGCGGTCCCATAATCCAGTAGGATGGCCATCCTAATGACCCCCATAGTATTTGAAGTGCCTAAACTAATAGGGCGTAAACATTATGTAATATAACATTAACGTAAAAAAGGGACACATCACACTTTTTCCTCTCCCACCTGACTAAATGTGACAATGAACTATAGCATCATTTATATATCACCGTTATATTGCGCTCACCTCGCCTTCTCCTGTACCTACTTTTGTTGGATAACATTTTTTTACAATGCCTACCTTGCTTCTTCAATAATCTATACTGCACTTAGATAAATGTAAGGGGCATCTGTTGACTGCGGTCATGTGCAATTTCACCTCCTCAATGATTACCCCCTCCCTGCACTCCACTTATTGCACATTGTTCACCATTTCCTACACTACATCCAGCTCAGAGGAAATGACTTGTGATTCCAAATATTCCTGCCAGGATGCACGGAGGTCTATCAGTATCGCATCCCATTCTGCCATCAGTGGCTGCTTTCATACCCCTGTTATCTTCACGATAAAGCGCTACACTTCCAGTCTGCACCCAGCATAAAAGTGATGGAAACCAAACCTTCACAGCTGGGGGTTATGGGGACTTTCAGTGCCTGATGAGCAGCCATTTGGCACCAATGAGCCCCAGGTCAATGAATTTGGTTGTCACTCTGTACTTTCTAGGACTCTGATACAGCCCCAGGATACATATCTCCCACGTTCAATCTAGCGCGCGCTCCGTGCAGCGAGTTAAATGTTCGGTGACCGTTGTCCAGTAGGGTTGTATAACAGCACAGGCCCATAGCATGTGTAGGAGGACTCCACCCATCATATCACATCTGGGACATTTGGCATCATTGCAATTGAAATATTGATTAATCTTGGCTGGTGTCATGTAGGCCATGTGCATTATAAAATATTGGATGAGTCGGAATCTATTGTTTCGAGGGATATATATGTAGGCCCTTCTAGAATAACCATCCACTCCCGCTCTGTGCTAGGTCTCTGTAGGTCTTCATCCCAATGGGCTCGATGGGATGTCAGTATAGGTGCTACATGCAACCTTAATGAGTATGCCAGCCATCTAGTGAGATGCTGGTCCATACCCAGCTTGTGTACGTATTGTATTGTCAAATACGTTGTAGGTTCTTGTACTATATCACCCCAGATTATGCGTAGCACAAGCAGCATTGCAGCATGTAATAAAAACTGTCCACTCGCTAGGTTGAATTCTTCAGAAAGTGCTTCAAAAGATAATAAATATCCATCACAGTATACCCCACTCCCTCCCATTTGGAGAGCTCTGCTCCAGTGATTGCTTGGTGCCACCTGGTTGTGCCTGGTATAGCCAAGTAAGGCTTATATGGGGAAACTGAGTGTGTGAGCCTTAAACTGTGTCGGAAGCAAGCGTGAGACACTTTTGCCAGCAACCGTGTAGGCGACGTACCCGTCCTCTTGGGATAAAATAGTGTTACCAGTTGTGGATGAGTAATGCCTGGCTGCATTGCAGTGTCTACTAGGCCTTGGGCGCCCAACCAACGTGCCACCCACTAGAGCTGTGCAGCCAGGTAATAGTGTTCCATATTGGGCACGGCGAGGTCACCACGGTTAGTTGGGAGATGCAGCTTGGCCAGTGCAACCCTGCTACGTGTTCCGTACCAAAAAAATTGCTGCATGTCTCAAACATGTGGAAGAATGCTGGCTTCACATATAGTGGTAGGTTTGCAAAGTGATAAAGGAGTCATGGGAGTACTAACATTTTCAGAACTGCAATGCTCCCCATAGTTGCTAGGGGTAGAGGGCTCCACATTGTCATCTCTGACCTAACTGCTGTGACAGCATGTATGAGGTTACCCTCTAGCAGATCCGTTGGGTCTCGGTATACACGAATCCCAAGGTAGGGGAACACTGTCAACGGCCAGTGCACTGGTTTGCCATTGATGGACACTCTTGGGTTTGAAGTTGACTCGGAGAAATGGTACAAGCATGATTCCTCCCAGGTCACACAGAGACCTGACAGCGAGGCAAAATTGAGCAATACTATTTCTATTGTGCTGCATGGCGACCTGACATCTCCAAGATATATTACCAGGTCATCTGCGAATGGCGAGACAGCATGCCATCTCCCAAGGAATACCCTACTCCTCTTGCGTCCTGCGCAGCGATTCCACGAGTGGCTCAATAGCCAGCGCAAATAGTTCATTATTTTTATGTCTTTTAGTATATAATTAAATTGTATATGTTATAAATTGTTTGCATAGTTATTGCTAATGTTTTTTTAATATATTTTGCTATTTTTTGTTGTTTTTGAATTTAATTTAATTGTTTATTTCCATTTTTATTGCTGAAGACGGTTGTGAGGTTTATAGGGGTATAGGATGGAAAGTACATTATATATAATTAATAATTAATTATTAATTATTATTTAATTGATAATTAATCATGTTAATTGTATAATTAATTGTTTAATTACGTTAGGTTTTAGGTGAGGGTTGTGGGGTTTGTAGGGGTATGTGGTGGGAAGTAATTAAAGTATAATTATTTAATAATTTATAATTATTCTTGCATATTTTCTTGATAATTCATAATGTAAATTGTGTAATTAAAGTATTATGTTTTATTAATACGTTTGTTGTTTGTTGTGGTTTTTGTAGGGATAAAGGTTGAGAAGGAAATTAACTATAAAAATTAATAATTCATGTTAACTAATAGTAATTGTTTAATTGATAATTATGTCATTTGTGTAAATAAGAAATTGTTAAAGTTATATATGAGGTGCAGATTGTAGTGTTTGTAAGGGTAAAGGGTGGGAAGGTTATTAAATATAATTGATGTATCAGTTAATTGTTATTAATTGTTTCATTGATAATTAATTATGTAAATATTGTAATTATTTTTTTTTCTAAATAAATGTTAGATTCAAGTTGTTGGGTTTGCAAGGATAAAGAGTGGGCAGTTAATTAAATATAGTTATTTATATATTAGTTCAATACCATTAATTGTTTAATAGATCATTTATTATGTAAAATGTGTAAATATTATCATTTTAGGATATATTTTAGGTGTGTGTTGTTTACGTTGTAGAGGTATAGGGTAGAAAGTTATTTAATAAATGAAAAATAGTTAGTTGTTGTTTAGAAAATGTCTAATTTATTACATTATGTGATAATTGGGTTATGCTTTTTAATTGTAAATGACATTAAAGTTGTTGGTTAATATAATTGTGAAAATATAGTGTTGTATTTTAATTATATTACTAATATTTATTTATATTTAAAATGTTTATTAAACATATTAATAAATGTGCAAATGTATTCATTTAAACAAAATATATATTTGAGATGTAAATATTATATTTGTTATTATTTAATGTAGTTGTGAAAATATTTTATTTGTTTGAAGTGGACTCTCTCTCTACTGTTGCACAGACTGAAGTGGGAATAGTCAATTTTACCCCTCTGCTTTCCAATACCTTATCTACTGTTGCATAGGCTGGAGTGGAAATAGTAAATTTTTCCCCACCTGAGTCCATCCTTTTCCCTACTGTTGCACAGACCTGAGTGGGAATAACAAATGTTACCTCTCCACAATCCAACACTTTCCCTACTGCTGCACAGACTGTAGTAGGAATAGTAAATGGTACCCCCCTTCTGCCCCCGCAATCCTACACTTTTTCCACTGTTGCACTGACTGCAGTGGGAATAGTAAATTTTACCTCACCTGAGTTCAATGCTTTCCCTACTATTGCACCAACTGGAGATGGAATTATAAATGTTACCCCTCTGCAATCCAACACTTTCCTTACTGTTGCACCGAATAGAGTGGTAATAGTAAGTTTTACCCCTCAGCTATCCAACATTTTCCCTACTGTTGTACAGAGTAGAGTGGGAATAGTAAATGTTAGTCCTTCGCAATCCAACACTTTCCCTACTGCTGCACTGACTGGAGTTGGAAAAATAAACTGGTACCCCTTCTGAGTACAACCTTTTCCCTAACGTTTTAGCGACTGGAGTGGGAATAGTAAATGGTACCCCTCCGCAATCGAACACTTTCCCTACGGTTGTAGCAACTGGAGTGTGAATAGTAATCTGTAGCCCTCCTGAGTCCAGCGCTTTCCCTAATGTTGCACTGACTGGGGTGGGAATAGTACATTTTACCCCTCAGCAATCCAACACTTTCCCTACTGTTACACAGAGTGGAGTGGAAATAATAAATGTTATCCCTCCTGAGTCTAATGCTTTCCCTACTGTTTCACTGACCGGAGTGGGAATAGTACATTTTACCCCTCCCGAGTCTAACAATTTCCCTAATGTTGTAGAGATTGGAGTGGGAGTAGTAAATGGTACCCCTCTGCAACCCAACACTTTCCCTACGGTTGTAGCGAATGGAGTGGGAATACTAATTTGTTCCCCTCCTGAGTCAAACGTTTTCCCTACTGTTACACTGACTGGAGGGAAAATAGTACATTTTACCCCCACCCCCCCCCCCCTTCAATCCAACACATTCCCTACTGTTGTAGTGACTGGAGTGGGAATAGTAATTTGTACCCCTCCTGAGTCCAATGCTTTCCCTACTGTTGCACTGACTGGAGTGGGAATAGTAAATTTAACCCCTCCTGAGTCCAACAATTTCCCTAATGATGCAGACATTGGAGTGGGAATAGTATAAGTATTATATTTACAATTTTATAGTTTTGTTTATATTGTTTAGAATTATATTATTATGATGTTTCTGTGTATTTAACATTGTATTATTTTTATTTATTAATGTTTGTAATATGAAATATATTTTTTTAGAATGTAAGTTTTTATTTTGTTTACTTATTTATGTGTAATTAAATTGGTATGCTTTTTAGAATTGTTTCAGTTTATTTGTTAGAGTTTGTAATTTATTGTGTATATGTATTTATATATTCACATCTATGTATATCTGTTATTTTTTTAAGTTTACAAAAAACTAGCAAATTGCAAAATAAATTATAAGTATTATTATAATAATAGTTTGGAATTATATATGTTTGGGCATCCTTGGGGAATGTTTAAATAAACATACATATATTTGAGTTTTAGTAAGTATAACATATATGAATTAAAAACAATTTAAATGCATTTAATTTACATGATATTACTGTTTCATGTTAATATATTTAATGTTTACTATGTTTAGCTATGTTTATATTAAAAAACAATATTTTTGTGTTCGATATTAGTGTATAATGATATCTGTTTCTGATAATTTCATTATTTACATCATAAATATAGACATCCTTGGTGTGTTTTTCCCCTATCTTTTTGTTTCTGACCTCCTATTTTTGAACGTGTGCTGCATTTAATTTTTGCTGGTTTTAGAACTCTGGGCACTTTACCACTGCTGATAAGTGCATAAGTGCCAGTACTCCCTGTGTAAATTGTGATTATTGATGGTTATCCATGATTGGTATATTTGAATTACTGGTAAGACCCTAGTAAAGTGCACTGTGTGTTCTCAGGGCCTGTAATTCAAAAACTACTAGTGGGCTTGCAGCACTGATTGTGCCACCCACATAAGTAGCATTGCAAACATGTCTCAGGCCTGCCACCACAGTGTCTGTGAGTGCAGTCTTAAAATGCCATGTCGACCTGGTAAATGCACCCACTTGCCAGGCCCAAACACCCCCTTTTGCTACATATAAGGCACCCCTACGGTAGGCCCAAGGTAGCCCTATGGACAGGGTGAAGTGTATGGGAAAGGTAGGACATTTACTGGTGTGCTTTGCATGACCTGATAGTGAAATACTACCAATTTAGTTTTTCACTATTGCAAGGACTATTGCTCCCATTCATTGGAGCTGCCTTGTAACCTTTCACAAGTGTAACTTTCAGTTGGGAAGAGGTAGAGATTAGGAGTTTGGGATTCCTGAACTCACAATTTAAAAATACATCTTTTAGTGAATTTGATTTTTAAAATACATGTTTGAAACTGCCACCTTAGAAAGTGGGAATGTTCTTGCTTTACCATTCTTTGCCTCATCCTGCCTGTGGATTGCTCGTCTGGTTTAGACTGACAGTTAGGGTATGTGTGCATTCACTCTAGACAATCACACAAAGGGAGCTGAAATGTGCCCTGCTTAGCCAGATGGCCATCACCAATCTGATGGGTCTTCGTGAGCTAGAGTAGTGGGAGGAGGTGTCCATGACATCTGAATAGGGCTGTGCCTGTCCTCACACAAAACTATCTCCACCCCCCTTTAGTGTGTCTGGAGCCAGGTCTTGTGCACTACAAAGACTTTCCTTTGAAGTTTACCTACTTCAAAGGCAGTAACTGGTATAAGTATTAGAGCTTCAGAACACTTCTGGACTAAGATGAGATTCTGCCAAGAAGAAGCGCTTGACACTGATCTTACTGAAATGGAAGAGTAACTAGCCACCCTTGGTTACACTTTGGTCAAAAGAGCAATTGTAATGAAATGGGGGGCAGCGAAAGACCTTTGATTAAGGTTTGGGCAGCGGAAATGGACAAATGTATCATCGCAGAAAAAGAAGTGTATAAATCTACGGACTGTCCCAAGAAATGGGACAAAAAATGGAGCTGGTGGAATACGCATAGAGGGGAATTATGTGTCTCCCTAACTGTGGAAATGGAAATGTCGAGAAGGGAGGGACACTTCTCTGAAATGATTAACTGAGTCATTGTGCAGTGCTATGTTGTAAGAAATTATTATATTTGGATTGGAATACATGCAAACTTTGATCTGTAATTATTGAACTCTAAAATCAATAAAATATGTAATACATCATTTTTTTAAAGAAGAAGTGCTTGGGAAGCTGTAGGAGGGAAACTAACACTCTGCTTGTTACTGTGTTGTGCTGGCCTATGAATTGCTGCTACTGTCTTGGGCAGTGAAAGGACTGGACATTTGCTTTCTGTATCCTGCTTGTCAACTTTCTCCAAGGGTTGTGCGTGCTTGCCTCCTGTAAAGAAGTCTCAGGGCCATCAAACCCTTCACCTGCAGCCCTTGAGCTCCTCTGCTGGGAGGTCTGACCTGCCAAGTGGTACCAATTCCAGTTCTGAGCACTGGTTGGTGGTTTTTCTGCAAAGAAGCCCAAAAATCAACACACGGACCTTCAGTGCCTGTTTTTTCTAACACAACACTACTGTGCAGCTGAAAAACCAATGCTTGCGGCTTTTTCAGCTTATGAATCGATGCAACGCCTGCCGTGCGGCTGAAAAGATCCATGCAGCCTGAGTCCTGAGCACCATGTCTCTGACATCTGAGGCACCCACTCTAACTCCAACGCAGGCCCTGCTGTGCGTCTGAAGAAATCAACGCATCACCCACTGGCAGCTGGACATTTGATGCAGCGCCTGTTTTACTGCTTCAGCATCAACCAAAGCACATCAGTATTTTCAACGCATTGCACCTGTGTGCCAAGCTCTTCATCGACATAGCCCAACAGTAAGGAACTAAGGCCATGTGTCTGGAAACCGACGCATCACCTCTCCTCATAGTAAGGCATCGATGAATCATCTCCCCTCGCTGTAAGGAATCAACACATCACCTCCCCTGCGAGTAAAGAATCAACGCATTGCTGTGATTTCTGGCATTTCATCTCCCCGGCGCCTGTTTTTCATCCTTGATTTTGACGCAACCCAGGTACTTTGTCATAAAAGTGATGTATCTATTGTTTTCTATGGATTGAAATGTTTTGAACATTTTAAAAGTGGTATCTTTGCTTGTCTATGTTGGATTTCTGTCGTTTTGGTCTTGTTTTATTCAAATAAAGATTGGTTATGTTTCTAAACTGGTGTGGTGTCTATTTGTAGTGTTTTCACTGCGAACTGTATGTTTATGTGCAAATGCTTTACACATTGCCTCTGAGATAAGCCTGACTGCTCATGTCAAGCTTCCAAAAGGGTGAGCTGTGTAATCCCCTTATCCTGACTAGAATAAAGGCCCCAAATTGGGTAGGGAGCAACCCACTGCCAACTAGAGACTCCCATTTCTAACAATAAATATATTTGTGTGCTGTATATTTTTGACACAATATTTAGGTCCCACGATACTTGTGGTTTCGATATTTTGTCAGTGAACTGAACATCATATCCATAATAGCTTGTTTTGGGAAAACGGATGGATGAATGGCAGATCTGCTTTCACTCTGGCAGAAGCACAGAAACCGCATTAGTTACTATGACTGATGACATTAATACCATCATGGATAAAGATGATGCAGTGATAGTGACACTCTTAGACCCCCCTCCTTCACATATGTCATGGTAGATCCCAAGGTGCTGTTGAAAAGAAACACATGGGGTTTAATAATATTGTATGGAAGTAGTTTTGGTCATTCTTGTTAGTTAACCTCAAATCCCTAATACTAGCCAAGGGTCGATCACCTAGTATTCCAGTAGGCTGTGGCGTTCACCCTGAGGTAAGTATTTTGTTTTTATGTATAGATCTTGAAGGTTATGCTTGTGCTTAAAAAAAAATTTTTTTTTAAATAAAACTTCTGCAATTTGTAAGCGTTATATTAACATTAATGGCACTTACTTCACTACCTATTAAGTATGAAAGCTGAGCCTGCACATCACAGCATTTGTCAGTGACAAGCGCTTACCTCACTCCTCCATCCTGCCACAAGAACGTATTGAATGAAGCGGACATTTTTCATTTGAGAGATTATTTGTCTAGTATGACAGTGTCACTTGTGACCTTGTTGTACAGATGCAATGTCGCAGGCTGCATAATGCTAACATTGTTTGTGCTTAAAATTGCAATCCCCTTCTTAGAGGAAGAGTGATGTGAAAAGTAAATATAAAAGAGAGACCAAAAAAACAGAAATATTAAAAGTACTAGTCACAAAAAGAGAAAAAGAGACAAGCTGAAACAGAAAATATATAATACAGACCTAGGGAAAAACACATACTTAAGCAAGGAAACAATAATCATTGTCAAAGCCAATAGGTGTGGCTTGGGCTGCTGAACTTTGGCTTTAACAATGATTATTTGTTTTTGTTTTTTTAAAGCACACACACACACAAACATTCACAGATATAACACCTACATTTCACAAGTAATCCTCGGAGCTGAAGGAAGGTACTTAGGGCCATATTCTCAAGGAAGTGGTGGAGAGAGGCGTTAACTTTCTTGGCTTAACGCCTCTCTCCGCCACTTTGGAAATGCGAGGTTGCACCCTATTCTCAAGGATATCGTGCAGTCTTGTGTTTCCCCCTGCAGTCTCGCGTTTCCCCCTGCGATGGTGCTACGTTTCTCAACTTAGTGCCAACGCAGGCACCCTTGCACCTGAGCCAAGGGTGTCTGCAAGCAGGGAGGTTTGTTTATGTACAGGAAGGTGTCCCTTCCTGCACATAAACAAACCTTAAATGCCAGTTTGTAACTTACATGTGTGTTGCTTCAAGCAGCACACATGTAAGTTTCAAAATAGCATTAAAAAAAAAGGTTTGTTTATGTACAGGAAGGAATACCTTCCTGCACATAAACAAACCATGACATTTTGCTTTTTCCATGTGTGCCGCACAAGGCAGCACACATGGAAAAAGCAAAAAAGAGGAGAAATAAAAAATTTCTCCTCGTTTCGCCACTATAACCAGATTTTCCCTGGTCTTAAGTGTGGGGCTACCTCCTATTTATGCTGCCCTTGTGAATAGGAGGTAGCATCACACTCCCCTTTCACGCTAAAAACACAGTGAAGGGGGCCCTATTCACAGGGCAGCGATAAGCCACGTTAAGCCACATAACGTGGCTTAACCCTGCCTTGTGAATAGGGCTAAGCCCCTATCGCCACAACAACGTCACTGAATGTAACGTTGTGGTGGCGATGGGGATTTGAGAATATGCCCCTTGGTTGCTTAATCACAATCTGTCAAGCAAATGTCTGAAGTGGGCTGACCCTGTTGTCCATGCTGTGTATTCTTGGGGATTTAAGCGAAACGTGAAAGACACTACAGCAGGCTAACGAATGAAGAGGACTTCCTCAAAACTCCTGTGAGTAAGTATGTGGTCATATGCATTTTGTATATGCATTTGAATTAAAAAAAGATCTTGGCTAATGCCAGACCTAAAAAAGGACGGAGTAAAAATGAAGAAGAGCATGTGAGAGAGAGTTTAACAGAAAGAGAACGTTTATAAAATAGTCCCACCGCTAGAGAACGCAATAAAATTAAAGAAACATGGTAACATGAAGAGACAGAGAACTGAGGAAAGTGAAGAGGCGAGAGTGAGAGAGAAAGAGATTCAGAGCCTGATACACTGCCCTCATTTGGACTGGCATAAAACTTTTACTATGCGGAAGTCACCTATAAAGTCACCAACCAAAAGAGAAGACGGAAACGAAAGGGGCCTTTCTAAAGGATATATAGAGAAAGGGGAAACAACATATACTATGAAAGAGCGGTTCAAAATTATTTGTTCAGTTTTGACAACAAGACGTTAGTCATTGTTAGAAACTGATCAGATGGGCACGGATTTAACCTGGTTATTGATAGCTGGGTTTCCTCAAAGAATCAGTTCCTAGCACACACTTCGCAAAGACAGGCAATCAGATATCATTGAAATGTGCTTGTCTCCAACAGCTGTCACCGGGCTGCACCCAAAGACTTGCTCAGCAAACATTTAAACATCAACCAAAAAAGTTTGTCAATCAGCCTAAGAATAAAATCAATTTATTTTGAGCAGCTTCTCCTTCAACTTGGTATCGGAAAAGATGCTGCCGGTTTTCCCATTTGTCAGGAAAGATTTCTAAGCATCTATGATGTTGGAACTGTTAATGGCCAGCAGAGGGCAGTCGTAGCGCACAAGTTCGCGTTGATTGGCATCCTTATTCGCAAGGCTCTATTGGAAATATTTCCAGATTGCCCGATATAATACAGGACTGAATTCCGGTATTTGCCATAAAACGAATGGTATATGTAATTTGTTAAAGCGAGAAAGGGTAAAAGCCGGCATGCCACCTTGTTGTCAGGTCATTCATTAAGAGATCGTCAGTCTTTCCATAATTTTCAAGTTTATTCATTACAGTGGCTACCACTGTAATGAATGAAGTTGTTCACGTGTTTGACATGCAATCTGAGTTGCGTTAAATCAGGGCCTCATTTATGAGGCTGTGCGTCACTTTTACGCCGCCACCAGTGGCGTAAAAAATGCGCCTTGTTGCGCCATATTTGCAAAGTCACGCATCTAGGTAGATGCGTCACTTTGTAAACCCTTGCGCCACATTATACCTGCGCCAGGTATAATGTATGCAAGGGGGGCGTATTGACGCAAGAAAGGGTCGTAGAAGTGACGCAGTGAAATCTATGAGATTTCACTGCGTCACTTCTAGGACGCAAATGCGTCAATATCTTACGCCTGCCTCACAGCAGGCGTAAGACTGGCCCCATGTGAAAGGACACATTGCTGGAGTTCCGTCACTTTTGTGACACACTTCAGCAATGCGTCACTTTTGTGCCATACAGATACGGTCAGAAATACTGACGTATCTGTAACTCCTTGCGACATGATGCGTCATATTATAAATATGACGCATCAATCATGTCGCAAGGAGGGCGCACTGAGAAGTGACGCATCGCTGCTTTCACGCAGCGATGCGTCACTTCTCATAAATGAGGCCCATACATTTGCCTTCAAGAAATTTTCATTACGACAACAGCGAATTGGCGAAGTTCTGTGAATTGCCCACTGTTGTGTTACGCGAAAAGTTTGCCACATTCTTGACATTCTGCATTATGTGATTTTGCGCAATTTTCATGCATGCAGGAATCTCATGTCGTACCAGGAGACATTTTTTGCTCTATGTGGCATCTCGCTGGACTTCTTTTGGCAAAGTGCACACTTGCGTCTATAATTACTGTGGCCAAAAAGACCCACAACAGTTGTACAGGTTTATTTTTTTTTATTTATTTATTTATTTAGAGTTTTGTATAGCGCGAACAAGACCCGTGGGTATCAGAGCGCTTAACATCGAGGAAGGTTACACATTTACAGTACAGTATCGATATACAACAGATAAATATGAGATACCACAAACTATGGCTATAGAGAGTGTCTAACTATATATATTCCAAACACATGTGCAATTAGCAAAAAAGAGGTGATAGAGGCCTAGCTTGTATCACGATCCTTATCCTTAGGTTCTTTAATGCGGAGCTGAGATAAGTAAAAAAAAGTTTGATAAACATTTCCCCTTTTCCGTGTACTTTATAATACATAGATCTACGTGGGCCAAGGGAGTTGAATGTAAAATACAGTTGTAAAGTTACTGGTAAATAGTATACTGCTGTATTTGATGCTTTTACTCACTTCATCCCTATTTCAGGGGGTGGGTACATACAAGTCTACACTTTAGAGTAATTTTTCATTTGTAAGTGGTGAATAGCCAAAAGTAGTAAAGTTATTCAAAAGTGTAAGTAAATCTACACATTTCGCTCATGATTCTCAAACTGCACTTTGTAGTACATTTTGTAATGCTACAGAACATCCTACAAAATGCAATTCACAAACTACATGTGGAGTTTTACGGCTCTGCACTCGCTAAACTTATGTGTGCAGAGTCTCCAAGTTTACAGAGCTCTACACACATAAGTATAGGAAGTGCGGACTCGTAAAACTCAGTATGTAGTCTGTGAATACCAAAAATTAGTAAACTCACTATAAAGTGAAAGTTTACCTTTGAGAATTAAGCCTGTAGAGTTACCTTTGTAAATGGGCCCTTAAATTGGTATCCTTAGCTTGATATGTGCAAGCAATGCCAGTGTAGTAAACAAAATTTAGTATGAAAGATTGGTGGCCTGAGTGTCTCGAGTAACTGGTATGTTCAAATAAAAAGAGACCATGCATTTCGAACAAAAATGAGAAAATAATATGCTAGACTATAGTCTACAGCAGGGTTCTCCAAACCGGTCCTGGAGGGCCGGATCCATGCCAGATTTTTTGCATATCCCCAATTAGATAAATGTAGTTATTTTAAAAATCTGGCATGGATCCGGCCCTCCAGGACCAGTTTGGAGAACCCTGGTCTACAGCTTTGTCTTTTAGAGAAATTCTGAAAAGTTCTAACCTCCCATTAAAATTCACATTTTGATTTGCCTGTTTATTAAATAAAATATTTTATATTTTGCAAAATTGTTTGAATCACACCTGTTTCTGCATTTTTGGCTATTGCTTTAAGGTTCACATTCTTGAAATTGATAAAGGCGGGGTGCTCGGCTTCCAGTACTGATTTAGTGTGGATCCATAAAAGTCGAACAGTTAAGAATTGATGTACGAAAAGATTCCGCTGTTTCTCACTCCCCTTGCACAGCGCACCTTAGACTCCCTCACAGCAGCGCACACACCCTTCCATCATAGTATATAGATGTGTACTTGATGTCAAGGATAGGTTTTGTACTGGAAGGCTAACCTTCCAGTACAAAATATTATGCTCCGACATAGTTTGATACTTTTCTCACTTTGAATGTGTGCTATACAGTGCAGCATTTTCCTTTATGGGTTAGGATTAATCTTTAACACTCCTGTAACAAGCAGTGGTAAGGCCTCTAGGTCGCATCTTTTGGTTCCCATTTCAGGCCTTTATTGCTTTGCCAGTAATTTTTCCCATGCCTCAGTAAAAAGAGAAAGACTGTTTTGCAGATGTTGTGGAACATTAGCAAAAAAAGTTAGATTGCCACGTGCATGAGTTATCATGCATGTGCGCATATGTGTCATAGCGCTACAGTGGCTCAGTGTGATCATGTATACATGTGCATTCAATACCACACATCCATGCAGTTGCCCTCATGCAGCATAAGGAGGCTTCCATTTCGGTTTTTTTACATTTATTGTTGGGCCACAGCAACTTTGGAGGCATAATTAAAAAAATAAGTTACATTGTGCGAAAGCACATTTTTAGAAAGGAGCAGACCAATAGGAAATGTCAGCTGCCAGGCCCCCTAAGAAGGAAAACAAATTAAAATAACGAAGCAATGGGGAGGGGCAGGAGAGCTTTGGTAAGGCTAGCGGGAGAAGGAGGAAAAGTAAGCACCGCTGAGAGGCGAGAATAGCAGTGAATGGAGCAGGGGGCAATTGATGGAAGCAAGGGCCTTACAGCAGAAAAAAAAGAAAAGAGGATGCAAAGGAAAAAAGGTTAAAAAAAAGTCAAGTGGGACAGGGTAGGGGGAGGAGGCAACAAACAACTTTGGAGGTTCAACACAGAGAGTGCTAGGGGACGGGGATGGCAGCACATGGGAGAGAGTGAGAAATCATCCAATCAAAAGGATGGTAAAGAGGCTATGCTCCAGGGGAGGGTCCAATTAAAAAAAAGGAATAGCAACCATCAAATATGAAGCAAGCAAATTAAAGTAATAAAAAAGCCAACCAATAGTAAGCAGCGTGATAGTCCAAAGCTCACACTGAGTGCTCGTATTGTCCACAACAGACTTAAAGATAACCTTTTGATAAGACTTTCTAATTTTTATGTAGCAGATACCTGTTCCAGTAAGGTGACAGATGGAACAGTTCCACCACTTTCCTTCATGGTTTAAAGAATGTTTAGATTTATACTAATAATAATAATAAAAATAGTAGCATGTTCTTTGCCCCCCCGTCCTTAAACAAATAAAATGTATTTATAAAATCACCTGCTGCGCAGAAGTATATACAGAAGATCCAGACCACATATTACTATTGAAGAGAAAGAATGGCATAATATTTATATTTGATATATTTTTTTTATAAAGCGCAACATATGGGCGGAGGCGTCTTGGCACCAGCATCTACATGAAGGAGAGTTCTGCAATGAGAGAGTAATTCATGGCTATATAGGGAGTGTCAATAGCCATGTTTTCAGAAGGTTCCTAAAATTCATTAGATTTGATTGGCTCCTAAGGTACCAGGAAGCTGATTCCAAAGCTTACAGGTTGAAAACTTTTGACACTCCTCGAGACAATGTAAATTCTTGTCGCTATGATAGTTTTAGATTTTGCTGACTGAAGGCTTCTCCCTGGGGCATAATAGAAGAGTTTAATATTAAGGGAACCAGGGCTTGTGCAATGAAGCGCAATATGCGCTATGCACAGAGCCTTGACAGCCACTCTTTTTTCCATAGGGAGCCAGTGGAGCTCCTCCAGATTTTTCAGCACGGAGTCAAATTTCTTGATATTCTTAATCAGCCATGCTTCTGCATTCTGCACTCTCTGCAGTTTTTTAGGAGAGCCTTGCACATGCAAAGATAGAGGGCATTGCAGTAATCTAGTCTAGATAAGACAGGGTAGCTGATAACCATTTTTTGTAGTTCTACTGGGACGAAGGGCAAAATATTTTTGAGGATTTTACCTGATAGAAAAAAATAGAAATGTCTTTGTTTGTCTGTTCAGTGAAATTGAATTTGGAATCAAAGATTATACCAAGATTACTCATTTGAGGAACTGGCATAGGAAAGAGTCCCACATTTTGTGGACACTACTTACTCCAAACAGAGGAATCTTTACCGAAGAGGTGTACCTCAATTTTTTCAGAGTTCAGCTTGAGACAGTGGTTACTTATCCAGCTGCTCGCATGCAGTTATTGAACTGCAATGCCACCTCCTCAATGTTGATTGTGAAAGACACAACAATTTGCGTGTCGTCAGCATTGGAGATGGTTGAAAACTCAAAAGATCTTAAGAGTTTTGCAAGCGGGCCATATAGATAGTAAATAAAGTGGGACTAAGCGAAGACCCTTGTGGGACACCGCATGGCAGAGAAAAGGGGTTGGAAACAATCATAAGCTGAACCACCAATTCCTATCTCTGGATTAATTTGCATCAGGACTGAGGGGCTTACAGTGTTGAAGGCTACGGATAGGTCCAAAAGGACCACAGCAGCCTTACCTCCATTATCCAAGATGTCCCTTATTTCCTCTCTAGCAACTACTAGTGCCAATTTAGTACTGTGAACCTTTCTTAAGCTAAATTGGGCTTCGTATAGAACTTTGTTTGATTCAAGATATTCTGACACCGCAATAATCATATGTTTCTCTAAGATTTTTGCAGGAAAGATAAGGCGTGAAATGGGATGATAACTCTTTTCCTCATTAGGATCCAATGTTGATTTTTTAAGCAGTGGCAGGATGTTGGCTCTTTTCCAATCTAATGGGAAGATTCCCACATTAATATTCAGATTAAGTAATGAAGTAAGATGTGAGGATACTAAATCTGCTATCTCCGAAAGTGTTTTTCGGTGGACAGGGACAGGGATTGGAGGTTGCGCCAGATTTAGTCTGTTCAATCAAATCTAGCACTCTCTCACTAGCAAGCGAAAGTTGAGGAGCTTGGGATGGGTCAGCTTTGCCAAATTGCTCTCAACAGAAAAGGGACCAGAATTTGACGTTGCATCAATATCCCTGTATACAGACTCAGCCTTGTCTTTAAAAAAGTCCACTAAACTATTTTAGAAGTTTTTGGAAGGAGTTAACATACTAATAGGAGGAGGACATGTAAGTTCCTGAACCATCTTAAAGAGTTCTCGAGATCTTTGTCCTATTAAATTTTTCTTCGTATAAGTTTCTTTTTCATTTTCAATCATTTTTTTATGATTCAAAACCAATTGTTTATATTTGATATACTTGTCTGCAGAGTAATTGCTCCTCCAGGCGCTTTCCTGTTTCCTGCAGCTCTTTTTTGTTTCTCTGAGATTAGGAGAAAACCAAGGTGTAGTCGGCTGCATTCCAAAGCATTTAGTGGATTCAGACTGAGCCAATTTATTAGCTGCTCAGTTAATCCACTCCTTATTTTCGGCGGCTATGTTGGAGTCACATCTCAAAGATGGTTGGGATGACTCAAAGATGTGACAAAGTTAATTGTTTTCCAATCGCACACTAACTTTGTGTTGCCTAGAGTATTGGTGGGGGGGTTTGCCTGAATGTAAATTGACGCTGAACTCCACCGCAATCAATCAATCAATCATAGCATTTGTATAGCGCACTACTCACCCGGAGGGTCTCAAGGGGCATATGATCTGACCATGTGAGGGAAAAGACATCCTCTAGCTTTAAAACTGGATGGTTTGTAAAAATGTCGTACAGAGCATGTGCGGCAAAATGTGTAGCGGCTTTAGTCTGTTGGGAAAGATTAAACAGGTCATATTGTCAATCAGGATTCAGGTATCTCTGTTATCTAGATCTTCAAAATGGAAGTTGAAGTCTCCTATAATAGTGTAGTTTACATATTGAATGCTGTATTCAAGGAACTTATTACTGACTTACCCAAAGCTTCAATTTGCAGTAGTAATTCCCTTGAATATTTAAGAAATTGGGCAGCAGTCTGGCCTTGGCTGGGCACAAACAGGCTTGCCTTAGGCATGCCTTTGGCATAACACAAAACAGACAATTGTACTGAAGGTGGTTTAAGAAGTTGTCAGATACCTTGTTCTCAGACTCATTGAAAACACTTGCTGTCACTAAATCCCTACTCAGAGGTATCTGGGAAATTATATACGAGTTGGGGGAACTGGGGACAACAAAGGGTAAGGTTAAGCGAGATCCTTGGCTGGATTTGCCCTGAGGGTGAATGTGTCTTATTCATTGGAGCCCTTTGAGAACTTCTATTAATGAATACCAAGGACTTCTAGGGAGAAGGGGCTAACTGTGAGGTAAGTAAAATAGGTCAGTTAAGGATATACTACTACCATGGATACACAGGTAATGCCGAAAGATAGAACTGGGCTTTCCAGTCCTAATGCAGATGGTGCTATAACGAGCTCCTGACAGACCAGGATACCAGATGGGAACCACAGGATGCCAGAAGTCTAATGGGTCATAAAATGAGGAATCAAATCAGTAGGTAGAGAAACCAAAGGGAAACGAGGTTTAAACCTTCAGGCACTATGAAGAGAAAGTAGGAAGAAACCTAATCACGAGGGACTGGAAAGATATAAAGCAGCGAAAGAGCTGAGACAGATGAATGGATGCACACTAATGTGAAGTGGATGAACCACAGTAACTAAATGACAGGTCAACTGCGTTTATTGATCTAACTCTTCAAGGCAAGCAACAATATAGTTAACAGTCTAAATTATAAAAATAATTAAAGAAAAGACTAAACATTGGATTTACATTGTCTTACACACCTTTCATAAAACACCTAAAAACATTAAAATCATAAAGCACATCATGACATTCACCAATTACAAATTAGTATAGTGGTTTGTTTAATGTCCTAACTCCATATAATTTACCACTAATCATAAGTATTTGCTAATGAACACAAAATTTTGGAAAGAATTCCTGTGAAAGGAGCATTGCTGGAGTTGCGTCAGGCTTCCAACACAACGTCAGCAATACGCCACTTTTTGCACTGACAGATACGTCAGTTATACTGACGTATCTGTCCTTCCGTGCGACATGATGTGTCATATTTTAAATAAGACAGACCATTTGTGTCGCAAGGAGGGTGCACTGAGAAGTGGTTCATCGCTGCTTTCATGCAGCGATGCACCACTTCTCGTAAATGAGGCCCAAAGAGTGGTGAGATCTTGCGAGATCGTGGTAGTTTGGCAGCTATTTACGGACTGTTTTTAAATCTGAGGAATTGTCGAGGCCGGCACCTGCTATTCGGTTCCTAGTTCCCAGTTTATGTTCCATCAGTTTCTATTTCTAGATTACTTGGTTGGATGGTAACACCTGTCTGGTTACAAGGCTCTCTCAGCTGTGTTCACTAATTTGGGGGAGCATTCCTTCTTAAACTGCGCTCCCCCCATGGAGGTTATTGGGCACTTCTGCCTGCAGTTTTCAGCCTGTTGTGAGCGCAATTTCAGTGTCGGCTCTTGCTCGCCTCCGTAATTTGGGAGCGTGTTTTGGGCTGCTCAACTCTCCTGTGGTGTTCAAAGAAGGGCCATACGGACTATTGTGGCTGCTGTGCATTTCTGATAACGCTAAATCAAACTGTCATCAAGTATGGTAGCGCTTCTTTAGTGCACTCTCTGCTTTCAGGCATTGTTGGGAGCATGAATACGTTAATGGAGGTGGTATTCATCACGTCACCTCTTTATGTTGGCAAACAATACTTACTAACATATCTAAATACCATGTGGTTCTAGAAGAGTTGGCCAGATGAATTTCTACATAATGTACAAATATTGGTTCAATTGTAACAGTTAATATGTTTAACATCAGCCTTAGTCGATTAGGTGTATGTTTTAGTCATGCATTCCTCATATATAGGGGCATATCAACAACGAGGGGCAATAATTATCACCCAGAGTGCCTAGCGCTGATTTCCCTAACGCCTGCTATCTCTGAATTAAATCGCAAAGTTAGCGCGTTATCATCAACACATAACTCAAGGGCGATATATAATCTAGCGATAGCAGGGAAATCGCCGGTTTTGCAGGGAACATCGCTGGTTTCCCAGCGATGTTCCCTGCAAAACGGCGATATGCTTGATGATACGACCCTGTGGTCGTAACACATCGATCCACCTCCCATTGTCAACTTACAATAATCAGGATTTTAGTAGACGTTAGTTTTTGGTGAAAACCGCGGTTTTTACCAAAAACTAACGTCTGCTAAAATCCTGAGGGCCACCTTGTAAATATTGCGATGTGCATTTAGCGCTAATTTACAAGGTGGTCCGTCAGGAGTACGCCCAGTGACGCCCACTTTGCATCTCAATAGAGATGCGAGGCATCGGCAAAATGGCTGATAACATACGCTAATGCATGTTAGCACCGGCTTGCAAATAGGGCGAAAAGTTATCTCCGCTTATTTGGCTTTAAAAGCCAAAAAAGCAGAGATAAGGCTCATGATAATATGCCCCCAAGTTTTTCAACACCCACAGATTTATGCTGATCTGCAGTTTGTGGACTTCTTAACAACCAATCTTTATGTGCATGTAGCAGTGAGAATATATATATATATATTAGGTCTAAATCTGTTTTATTGAGTTTGAAAGACGAAACGGTACATAACAATATCCTCACCTACATCCATTGGCCAGTGAGGTGTAACATCTGGAGAGGAAGGTTAAACCGGGGACGGTGGGAAGCAGGGAGGGTAGACAAGCAAAAAAGGGAGGTAGGGATATAAAGGAATGACTAGGGAAGGAGGAAAGGGACATGCTCGATGAGCCCCGTTATAGGAAAATGCAATGTGTTCAGGCCAACATGAGTTTACATTCTAAATCGTCACCTCCCTACCTCAATCACTATCATAGTCGATTTGTGTGAGGCGAAGTATCGGTGGACCAGGCAAAGGGAAAGAGGTGCTCTAGTTGGAGTTGGTCATCTTGTGGAATGGCAAAGTAGAGAGCCTGCAATTCCTGGAGGTTAACTTAAAAACCTGAGGCCCACCCAAAGGCTTCTAGTTCTTGCATAGATGGGGGGAGGGAGGTGACACGTTGTTGAATCGCTATTTAGATATCATCCGCATATAAACGGAGTTTATTTTCCAGGCTCCCCATGGTGATGCCCACTATATGTGAGTGTCTATGTATTCTCTTTTCAAATGGCTCCATATAGAGAGGGCAAAGAGGTGTGATGACAGGTAGCACCCTTGCCTAGTGCTGTGTGCTATGTTGAAGAGTCGCAACATCACACCTTTGACACTGACCGTGGCCATGGTGTTGGTATAAAGGCCCCATATCCAGCACTCGAGTCTGGCTACGAGTCTGGCGTTGTCCAGGACCAATGGAGATACGGCCAATGTACTGGGTCAAACGACTTTTCAGCGTTGGCTGAGAGCAGGAGCGCTGGTGTGTGGGAGTGATGATTTTTATCTATGAGATTTAAAAGACGTTTGGTGTTATCACAGCAGACACTGTCAGGAATAAGCCGACCTGGTCAGAATCTACCAGGCCCTGTATGTAGGGAGCTAGGCGAGCTGCCAGTATACTATTGATAATCTCAGCATCAGCATTTAACAATGAGATGGGAGATATGAGGAGCAAAGTGTGGGGTCCATTCCTGACTTAGGGAGTACTGCAATGGTGACCTCTCTCATAGTGTCTGTGAGTGAGCCTAAAACTGCCTGTAGCTGACCAGGGAACTCACCGGCTAATCCCTGCAACGTTTCTGCTGCTGAATCCATTTCCGCCTGGTTGCCCTTTTTGCCGTCGTTGGACCTCGCGGTACCCGCTGCGCGGGTCCCGCATCGCCCGTTCTGCTGGGTATTCCTGCTGAGGAGTGGGACCTTCACTGGAGTCTTGTGTGGGCTGCAGGGCGGGAGGAGAACACTCTACAATGGCTGCGAGCGCCAGGTGAGGGACAGGGACTCCATTTCCCAGGAGTCCCTGTGTTGCCATCACCTGCACCTGGACGCTCTCCCTGGTTGCCCCGCCCCCCACCGCCGAGCTAAAAGCTGCCGCCTGTGAAAGAAGTTTGGGAGACGCCTAAAACTGCCTGTAGCTGACCAGGGAACTCACCGGCTAATCCCTGCAACGTTTCTGCTGCTGAATCCATTTCCGCCTGGTTGCCCTTTTTGCCGTCGTTGGACCTCGCGGTACCCGCTGCGCGGGTCCCGCATCGCCCGTTCTGCTGGGTATTCCTGCTGAGGAGTGGTACCTTCACTGGAGTCTTGTGTGGGCTGCAGGGCGGGAGGAGAACACTCTACCAGGGCTGCGAGCGCCAGGTGAGGGACAGGGACTCCATTTCCCAGGAGTCCCTGTGTTGCCATCACCTGCACCTGGACGCTCTCCCTGGTTGCCCCGCCCCCCACCGCCGAGCTAAAAGCTGCCGCCTGTGAAAGAAGTTTGGGAGACGCCTAAAACTGCCTGTAGCTGACCAGGGAACTCACCGGCTAATCCCTGCAACGTTTCTGCTGCTGAATCCATTTCCGCCTGGTTGCCCTTTTTGCCGTCGTTGGACCTCGCGGTACCCGCTGCGCGGGTCCCGCATCGCCCGTTCTGCTGGGTATTCCTGCTGAGGAGTGGGACCTTCACTGGAGTCTTGTGTGGGCTGCAGGGCGGGAGGAGAACACTCTACCAGGGCTGCGAGCGCCAGGTGAGGGACAGGGACTCCATTTCCCAGGAGTCCCTGTGTTGCCATCACCTGCACCTGGACGCTCTCCCTGGTTGCCCCGCCCCCAACCGCCTCATCCCTTATCAGGAACAGCTGATCCCCGCTACGCGGGACGCGTGCGGGACGCCCGGGGCTAAGCCCGGGCAAAGGGCGGGCCCTCTGTGGCCCTCAGAGGCCAGAGGAGCCTGGACTGGGCCACTCCCTTTGTCATTTGTCTGCCAGCTTTTGTGGACTATTGGACCTTTCATTATAACTGTAAGTCTGTTTTTTTTGCTGTTATCATTATTATCATCGGGACTAACATTAGAGGCTGAGTTTCCTTTTTCTTTTTTCCCTACACTCAATTTCTGCTACTCTGCGTTATTAAATTTCTGGGGCTTGTTATGAACTTACGAGAGACTAGAAGTATGGCAGCTGCTGGAGCAAAAAAATTGACAGGGACCCTTGATGATTTTATCGTCCCGACTCATGCTTTAATAGATGAAGGGATCATATTAATGGATAGAAGGGTGTCTCAGGACCTGGCAATGGCCAGGAGATCTTCTTTAGGACTTATAGCGCAGGCCCGCACTCCACACGCAGCGACTGGCTCAAACACCCTTGCTATTGTACATAATGAGGGGGCCCATGATGATATTAGCTCCCAAGAGGGCTTGGAGGCAACACCTAATCTTGCCTTGTTAGTTGAGAGCGATTCTTCAAATGAGCCCGAAAATGTTTCTGTGGTTAATGTACACGACAGAGGTCTGAAAGAGGGTGCAATTCCCAAAAAGAAGTCCAAATCAGCCAAACGTAAAGGAAGGAAAGCACTGACCACTCAAGACCTAGATCAAACCACTTTAGACCTGGCGCCCTCGGACAGCATCCTGGTTGCGCATGCCGCTGACTCGGATGGAGCGGTCCAAACTAATGTGCGTTTATCCCTAAGCCTACCAGATGACACGGTCATAGATAGTAGCTTAGAGGAAATACTGAATTTGGGTGATGATATAGATAACCATGTTAGAAGCAACGAGGATAGGAACAGCTTAAACATGGTAAATAACAACATCCTGGAAATGTTAAAAATCCTGCTTGAACCAATTGAGGTCAGGTTGCGTTGCTTAGAAACCATCTTAAAAAACATTCACAAAGATATAAGTGCCCCAAGTTTTAGTTTGGAAAATAAGAAACCCCCTGTAAAAAAGCCCACGAACAAGCCTACCACAGCTGACAAAAATACCCTTTCTCAAAAAAAGATTGTACCCACTAATCCCACCAATGTTACCATCTCAGGTGGCACTTCTTCAAAAACCACTGATTCCAAGCAAATAACGAACCCAGTAAAATCCAAGGTAACCCCTCAGGTTAAGTTTAAAGATCCAACACCCCCGGCCCCTAAATTAGATCAGACCCCGAAAGAAAAGAGAGAACCACGGAGAAACATCCACCTTCCCCCGGATGCATGCTCCTATGTAGTGATTCTGACTGGGGTCACTGAACTTGTAACAACTGAAACGGAGTCTTACCAAGCCTTAAAAAACAAGGTATGTCATTGGCTGTCTAAAAATTACCCCTTACCGCCTGGCATGCCTAGTAACATCCTAATGGTGGAGAGAACCCCTTGGGTGGGAGGCAATAGGAAAAACCTACAAGGTGACTGCGTTGTGGTCACCTTTGAGCATCAAGAGGTAGTAAATTACATCTGTGCTGGTACACCACGCCATCAGGCGAGTACGGTCACTGCCAGGCCTCTCTCCTATTTTTATGTACAGGGGAATCAACCAGACAGTAGGTGGAGCTGGTTAAAGGGCCCCCAGGAGCTTAACTACCGACAGAAGTACAATCCCCCATGGGAGGCTCAATCACGTGGTTGGGAGGAGAGGGGTGAGGACGGGTGGAACGTGGTTAGAAGAAGAAGAGCCAGACCTTTTCAGGGTGGGTTTGCTGCAGGCCCCCAAAATAAATTTTCATATCATGACCATCACTACGTAAATGGGCAAGATAATTACTTTAATGTCCCAACGTTTAATCATTACGATCACCCGTCCTTTATGGACTGGGTAGATTGACAATCATTAGGCCCCTCCACCACACGAGTTTTAATTGCTCCTCTCATCACACCACAGGGCAGTCAACACTCACAAGAATTAAACCCCGAGCCAATTATTGAGTCAATGTTAACCTCAGGACAGGGTCTGGAGGGAGGGACAGCCTCGTGTGTGATTGATGGGAACAAAGGAAGTAGACGGGTGATTGCAATGGCCACTTGGAATATAGCGGGCCTTAGGAATAAGATTGATGATCCTCATTGGAGAGACTTAATAGGCACTATGGACATAATTGCCATGCAGGAAACGTGGGCGACTGAGAATTTGCTCACACTGGATGGGTATACCACCTTTTACCTCCCAGCTGTCAATTCATTGAGAGGGCGGGCTAGAGGTGGTCTGGTTACCTTGATATCTGCAAAAATCTCAGGCATATATAAAGAAATTCCCACTGGAAGCCCCTATTGTTTGGCAGTCTTAATTACATATAGGGGATTCAACGCTGTACTATTAGTTAACTTCTACAACTCCTTTGATAGAGAACATCCACTTGATAACCTGTTGAGGTTAAATTCTTTCTTAATTAGTTTTCAGGAGTCTATGGAGGCTAACTGCATTGTAATTTTACTGGGTGACTTCAATGTCCATAGTTGCAAGGAAGAAAGCCCCCCAAACCTTTTGTTTGGTCCCCCAGAAGAAGAGAATATTCATTTTGAACACTCAGAACAGGGATCCTGTTTAGAATCCCTGTTAGCTGAAAATGGTCTAATGTTGCCTCTCGGGGGGGAAGAGGGTATTCCAACTTTTACGGGACATGGCAGTGGGTCTACCATTGATTACATTTTTTTAAGCAGCAGTTATAGTAGTCATATTCTCGGTTATACCGTTGTAGGGTCTCATTTTAGTGACCACAATCTTGTTGTATTAAAAATTGAAAATGTACTAGCTACTAATGTTAGCAATGTGAGTCCAGTAGATAAATGTGATTTAAGAACATCTGATCAGGCCCGCCGAATCAAATGGTGTAAAATAATTCCAGAGGATTTTTTTGGTAACCTGTGCATAAGTAGCCAGGAGGCCTTTGCACTCTGTATGGATGATCATGTGGGAGACACCGAGGTGTTAGAGGCGTATAATAGGGTCTGCGCCAATATTGTGTCCAACCTGACACAACAGTGTAAAAGGAAAACACAAGAAAGGGTGGGCTGGTTCGACAACAAATGTTCTGCTGTTAATTGCAAATTAAAATCAGCTTTAAAATCGAATCCAGTAGATAGAAGACTTGTGGCTACCCTTAGGAAAGCATATAAGATCGCCATTGAGAGTAGACGGCGCGAGATCAGAGAGGACGCTTGGGCTGACCTGACCTCAACTGATGTTTTGAAGAGTAGCGCCAAATTCTGGGCCGTGGTCAACCAACCATTTTTTGCGGATTCACACAACAGTGAGTTGGATTGTGGCATCCAAGAAGATAAATGGCACCTGCATTTTAAATCTGTGTATGAACAGGAAGCCCCCGGGGCCGAGGGCATGACCAGCTTATACCAACTTCCTTACAGCCTAACGGTGGATGAGGTAGAGGTGGGTTTAGCCATTGAAAAAATGACCAGCAATAAAGCTCCCGGGCCGGACGGGGTTCCCGCCGATCTTTTTAAAGTGGATATTTTATTTTGGTCCAAAATTTTAGCTAGAGTTTTCAACAGCATTTTTAAAATAGGTATCCCAGCTTCATGGTCCCAATCAGTAATTGTCCCCATTTTCAAAAAAGGAGACAGGGGGGAGCCGGGAAACTACCGCCCCATATCCCTAATAGACTCTGCGGTTAAGGTCATAGGGAGAGTGGTTCTCAGTAAACTTACTGATTGGCTAGGTGAGACTAACATTCTCTCACCCCTTCAGTATGGTTTTAGAAAGGGAAGGAGCACCATCGACCAGAGTCTAAACTTACAACTGTTGATAGGAAAATACACCATAGCTAAGCCTGGATCCCTGTACATCGCCTTCATGGATCTGTCCTCGGCCTTTGACCGAGTCAACAGATCCAAGCTATGGGGTCAGCTCCTCAGCATAGGCATTGATCCAAATATCGTGTACTTCCTAGCAGACCTCCACAAAGACCTTACCGCCACTGTTCGTTATGACAGAAAAGGGAACTGCACAGGGAAAATTCATATTACCAACGGTGTTAGGCAGGGCTGTATCCTTGCCCCCCTGTTATTCACTTTATATATCAACAATCTGGGCGGAATACTGGGTACAGCATGCATAGATATACCTAGGGCAGGGAAATATACACTGCCCGCATTATTGTACGCAGACGACGCTGCTCTTATAGCTAGAACCGCAGTAGGTCTGCAAAGTCTGTTGAATTCCTTTTATAATTTTATGATAAAGCTGGACTTAAGCATCAATTTTGGTAAATCCCATGTAATGGTAGTAGGGCCTAAAACAAAGGCAAAAAAACAAGCCATGACGTTACACCGTAATGGTCACAAATTATCTAGAGTTCCCAGATTCCCTTATCTGGGTGTAGTGTTTGACGATCGCTCTACATGGCTTCCCCAAATGCTGGAGAAAAAAAAGGTCTTAACACGATCCATATCTGCAGTTCTCGGCTTTTCACGTAAAATCGGGGTGAAGCCTATAGAGGCCGTTTTAAAAGTGTACGCTGCCAAATGCATAGCTATTGTTATGTATGGCGCAGACCTGTGGGGTTTTAGGCCTGTCAAATTTCTTCAAGTGATCGAAGACAACTTTTTAAAATCCATTCTTTCCTTACCAAAATCCATGGCAAGCTTTATTGTACATCAGGAATGTGGGGTGGATTTTTTGGAGGATCGGGTCGCTATGGCTCCCCTCCTGAAATGGATATCTGTGTGGCTCAACCCAGAGCTTGAAGTCAATCATGAAATCCTGAAGGACTGCCTTAAACTAGATCACTGGAACAAGATCCCCTGGCTGAATTATGTTGAGCAGTTGTGTGCTAAGCTAGGAAGACCTGAATTGTTCCATAACCCCTCTGCCCTTGTGAAGGCAGACTTGAAGTGGACAAAGAACACTTTTTTGTTGTACAGTGGAATGGACAGGGAAAACAGGGAGTTGATAAAACCTTCGGTTAGGTCGCATCAATTGATTGTTTCTTCAGACCATGATCCGGAGCTTTATCTGAAGGTCGTAAACAACCCAAACCATAGGTACCTTCTCACCAAGTTCCGCCTGAACAAAGTTCACTTGTTAATTTCTGGCCGTCCTGGTTGGACCAGGGACTCGGAACTGAATTTATGTACTTGTGATGGACATTCAATTATGGACACTGCCCACTACCTGTTCTTTTGTATCCACTTTAAATCTATTAGGGAAAAATTTATTATTCCCCTGTTAAAAGGGAGAGGGTTTAGGCAGGTCAAACCAGCGTTATTATACCTTCAGATGCTAAATGATATCTGGCAAATCTATAATGTGGCCAAATTTCTAACTATCGCAGTCAGACTGGGTAAAAAGATTAATTGGGTGTAGAATACCTACCAACAACAATCATGCTTACTGTAAAATTGAATCTAGTTTTTTAAAATTTTGTAATGTTTTTATTCTGATTGATAATTGTAATCCTTTTTAATGATATATTGTGCTTTTTGGACCATAGTTTATGTGTGTCTTGTACTTTTATGGTTTTGAAAATTCGAACCGAATAAAGTATTTCTTGACTTGAGTGAGCCCAGCCTGCTGAAAGATTTGAAGAGGCAGGCAAGGATGAGGTCCAGGGGAGCGACAAATATTTTGTAGAAGTCAGAGATATAACCATCTTGGCCAGGGGCTTTACTCTGCTGCAGGCGAGCTGTGGTTGGAGCACCTCATTTAGATGGATATCACTGTCCAGTTGCAGTGTATCGTCTACAGGGAGGCAGCCAGTATGGACATTGGATAAATAGGCCTCAGCTTCTCCCAGACTAAGCAACACCGCCATATACTATGTGGAGTAGAAGTGCTCGAATGCTTTTGCTATTTACGCGTCCTGATTCACCATGTGGCCCTGTGACCCTTACATCTTTGCTATTCTCTGTTTGAGCACGTAGCCAATGTGCCAGAAGATGCCCTGCTGTATGGCCCCCTGAGTCATAGTTTTGTTTAGTATGAAGGAGAGTATATTCCGCCTTATGCAGTCTGGGACTTTAAACCATTTTCGGGCTATTGTGAGTTGGCGCCGCAAGTTATGGGAGCCAGACTGCTTATGGGTGGTAGCTGCTGCAAAGGGTGGAGAAGTCAGAAATATATCTTTTCTGGCATATGCTTGGCGGGCCGCTGTAAAGTAGGTGTAATCTTTCACTGCTGGATGGCGCAGTTGCCACACATCCACCAGCCCAATGTCCACCAGCCATTGGAGGCCTGTTGTTGTGAATGCCTCTGTCTGCCCTGTGCTTTGAGCTGATCTATTTAAGAGTGTATTAGGGACTAGATTAAAGGTACCCAATGTAAGAGTGTCTGCATCAGGAGTGGCCTTCCCCCAGCCCACAGAGTCCAGGAGGAAGGTCTCCTGGAGGTCGTTGTGTACATAAATGCTAGCAGGTGTAATTCATAGAGTCTGCTCAGCAGCTCCACTTGTGTCTGAATGATCTGACCTGGAAAATGCATGGCCAAAAGGACTGCCATCCCCACGCATTTCCCGGTACCAAAGGAAAAGTATTGGAGGTTAAACCAACTGGACCGCTTGTATTTCCGTCAGCTTTAAGACTTTCTTGGATGAGGCAGATTTTGCAAATGGATTCTCTAAGCATGGATGAAAGGGCCAGATGCTTTATTGGAGCAGTGGTGCCTCAGACATTTAAGCTGAGCATTTTAAACATTTACTAGAGTGTCTAAGGTAGCCAAAACAGCAAGAGTGGGTCTGGCAGCAGTGTGTCCACCCTGCAGGGCAGTCACCACATGAAATGATGACTCCAATGTGTGGGCCATCGAGCAATATGGAGGGAGAAATAACACAGAACAGTACAACCGGGGCGTTCCTCTCCTGGGAGTATAGCGAAAGAAGTATAAGGGGACCATGTCATTATTGAGTGATTGTCTCTGCGCTAAAGTTGGGATGGGAGCGGAACTCCGTTGCATTGATGTAGGAGTATCAGTAAAGAGAGAGGAAGGCTGCTGGGGTTTCTTGGATATGAGCAAAGCTGGGCTCCAAGGGTCTCAGTAATTTAACCAGGTGTCAGGTGACCCATCTCTCTATCAGTCGTTATCAGGATCCCAAAGCAATGCTCCAGTGCTGGATCTGGCACAGCAAGGCTGTTCTCTCTTTGCAGCTCTCCATTTCTGTGGGCTTGCCAGGATACGTTGCCACAGACCATGAGGGGCACCATGATGTCTTGGAGGAGTGTGATTGGCTTTGTGGCTTCAAATGGTTGGACTCCTCCTTCTGTGATGCCTCTATGCCAAGCAAGGAGATGGCCTCCACCATGGTTCAGAGCGTACGGGTCTAATTTTTCCAGAAGAAGATCGTCCAAAAGAGGTGGCCCCATTTATACCGGATACCCTGCTCCCGTAAAAAGTGGTGACCTGTTTTCAAGATCTTCCAGGTGATATTGATGCTCCTCATTTTTGTCATGCAGCCCACCAATTTGCATTGGTGGTCATCCAGTTCCTCCTCTCAAGAGTCACTAGTTTGCTGCATGGTGGTCACTCTTTGACCCAATTCTCACAGGTCTATATTATTGATATTTGCTGCCATGTTTTACTTAAGGCCAGCTATATCATCTCTCTGAGTGCTAAATAGGGTCTCCAAAAAGGCGTGGGTGACAGGGGCCTCCTCCTCCAAACAGTCTGTGGCAGTCCCAGGAGCGTGAGGGGGTACAGTGGGGAGGCGTTCCGATGCTGGTCAGAGTTTCAGTGGCGGGCTAACTATGCATGTCCTTCAAGGTAGTGTCTTTTTGTTGTGATGGGTGGTCATGTTTACCACTGCTCAGCCACACGAGGAAGGCAGGTTTTTAATAGGGAGGCAGAGATCACAGACCCCCTCAATGATAGGTACTTCTAAGGAGGCTTGCAGCGGAGAAGAAGAGAGAGGTGGAGGGGCGACCCCCAAACTCTCAAAGCACGAGGATCCTTCTGGGTGTCTTTTCCAGCAGTGGTGCCCCTGGGTTACCATCAGTGTGTTAGTCCCCCATGTAGCAGATTTTAACTTACATGCTTACTGTTCCATCAAGTCCAGGATCCCCACTGCAGCCAGGTCTGTTGGTCTTAGAAGGGCCAAAGCCCACTGGAGCTGCTAAGGCAGTGAGCAATCCAGCAGCAGGCAGGGGTCTTGGCCACCTTGATGGGGCCACCTTCTTTAATAGTTTTGCTTTTGGGGCCCCGGGGTCACACCATCTGCCATGCTGTCCCCATGGAAAGCACCAGTTTAAGCTGATACAACACTCCTTTCATTGTTGTTATCCCCAGCACTGCCCTCACACTCCTCTCTGTAAGTTGCCTGGTCTCTATTTCCAGGGCACTGCCAGGCACTCCACTGCACCCCCTCCACTAGGTCATATCTCATGCCAGGGGATTAGGAACATTGCTGTTCATTATCTCATGGCCATATGCCACAATGCCTTGCATCAGCCGCCACCCAGTGCTGCTTAGTGCTTCACTGCTGTCACTGATTTTTTATGAGCTTGTTTTTCCCTTGAAATGTAAACATTTACATGTCAGGTTCTACTGATTGGATTTTTGTCATTTTAGTGTCAAATAATTTAAGAAATGTACGTTATTCTTCGAAATTGGAGTGGGATTTATTTTATGTAGTGTTTTCACTTTATAACTGTTTGTGTGTTGCATAAATACTTTACACATAGCCTCTAACATAAGCCTGACTGCTTTTGTGCTAAGCTACCGGAGTGTCAATCACAGGTTAATTTAGAACCTTTTGCGGTTCACCCTGACAGGGATTGTGGCTATTCCTTGAATAGGGGTCACCCCCGACCAACAACCCAATTTCTCACAGAACTCCGAGATGACTTACACTATCCTTATACTGTACAACACTTTATTCCTTATAATACATGGTAACCTTTCCCACAAACCACTTAAATATTTGGTGCATCCTTTCATAAGTCAGAGGGAACATGTTTGCACGCATGAATAATGAAAATACAACCTCTAGTGCAAAATTAATCACATCAAGAAAGCTGTTAGATATTTGTGGAAAAATATATAAAAAAATTATTTACTGTAGCCCGTTTTTTTTTGTCTTTTTTAAAGGCACAGTAGCTTAGAATGTGTAAAAATATGTAGACCATTTCTAGTTTTTATATACCCACCTTAGGAGTTCAAACAATAAACATATTGCCATACATTTCTTCTTTCTGTTTGTCATGGTATAACAATAAAATTAGAGCAGAAAAAAGAAAAGCCATGTTTTGTTTTCCTTGTGCTTTGTGCTCAGTGACCTGGCCTGCCGTTCCCCTCAGCTGCTGCTCTGGCAGCAGGCATTGTGACACCAGAACTCCACTGTAATAAGTTTCTTTTTAACCAGCGACTGGGTGCTTCCCAAGTTGCCAATTATAAAGAAATTAGAGATAGGCTATAAATACGTGGATTTTGGCATCCCCAGTTTGACAGTTATCAATATGTCCAGAGGAAATGCCTAGACAGAAGGGCTTCACGGAGACCTACAAGGATTTTCATACCTTCCTTCCTTCCACTTTCTCAAAGAATACCAGCTTTAAGAGGACACACTCTTTTTCATAAAGAAAAGTAGGGGAACCTTAACCTCAAAGACCTTGCAGATCAAGGAGAGATGCCTCTTAGCTATTGCTTTGAATTTTATATTTTTTATTTTTAGTATTATCATATTTTAGTTGCAGCAGAGACCTATCATTAATAGTCCCTAGTCATATATTTTATTAGGCTGAGGTTGTAGAAGGGGAAATGACCATTGACCATTTATCTGCCTGTTCTCAAGTATGTAATGTTTGATTCAACCTTGTTTTTTTCTGCTCATAATTTTGGAAAATGACCCTCAGCATCTACAATTGTTTGCACCACCCCATCTCTCATACAGCTAATTCCATCCTCCAGTAAAAATAGGCTGCTATAATTAAATGTGACACGCTTAAATGAACAATGGACCAGATAGTATCTCAACACTATTAGAATCCTCAATACGGATTCTCTCTGGTCCTTACCGCAGAATCACACAATCACTCTGCTGGTAGGTTGTGCAACATACTTCACAATTATTCCATATTGTAGCTCTGCACTCCAGTTTGGAAGGGGGTACTCACTAATGGTGATTCCAGTGTTAGTGTTACTGACTTAATGGCAGGTCTATAATGCGATGGTGTTGGTGGTGGAAGGTCTCCTTTTAAATGATCATAGTCACTTACTGTGTTGAGCACTCAGGTACAAACTTGTGCACACTTTACAGTAGGTTGAGCAATGTGGTACACTTTATAGAATTCTACGTGTGTTCCTGTTTGATAGGATCCCTCTCCATCAATACCGACCTGCACAGGATGGCCATTCCTTGACAATATTTCCAATGAAACATTTTTCCCCTCTTAAATGCTTGCCCTAATTGTGATGGTCTATGTTTCTTGGGATTCCTTGGAACTTGAGTATGCAAAATCTCTTTGCCTCACATCTCTGTAAATGTTCAGAATTTTCACTATTTCTTTAAGAAGTGCACCCCGCAAATTGCATAGAATTGTCTCATGTATGCGTATACTGCTGCACTTCCACATTATCTCGAAAGGGGGCAGTGACTGAACTGTATGTGGAAGGCACTGCATATGTTTACTAATTTGACCATCGGCATGTCTCTGAGGTTATCACTCCAATACCAGGAGTCCCATAAGAGTAAGTATTACTGTTACTGTATTTATGTAGCATTTATTACCCCTGACGACGCGTTGTAGAGCTTTATAGCGAGTAGCACACTATCCTGGAACCTAATGGTTAACCAAGTGATTATTGTTAGTAATTGCCATTAGTTACGTGCTCTTAAGAAAAAAGTGCATGCATTGTATCCATTAAGTCTGTGTTAGATAATATTAGTACCAGTTAGTTGTGCTCATTAATGCAATATGGTTTCAGGTAAATGGTTGAGTGAGATAAATAAGCTGGAAGAGATTAGATAATGTTGGGCTTCAGGGAAAGAGTTTCAAAAAGAAAAAGTTGCGATCTATGAAGTCAGTTGTCAGCCAAATACAGAATTGAAATAAGAGCGATTAAGGCAGAGGACTGAGAGGAGTCTATACTCAGAAGTGGAGGACATGCAGAGGATGGAAGGAAAGAAGAGGGTCATTCCGAAGAACTACAGGAGAGGAATCAAGCGGGAGTAATTCAGGGTCACTTTTTCTTGCAGATTGGCATAAAGAACCCGAATGTTGTGAGGTTAAAATCTATTTCCTTCCTCTTTCTTTGAGAGCACAGTGCAATAGGCCTGTAGGCACCAAATATTCTACAATAAATTCTGCTGTCCCTGCATGGTGATGGTTTCCCCAGAATATAGGCTGGGGGTTAGCTGCATTATAGCATATCTGCTACCTTCATTCATAATTTAAATCGTTGCACAGTAACTTCAGAGTCTGAATTAAGTAGCAGTATAAGACGTGGTTGTATTTAGAACTCCGACGAACTCTTGCAGGCAGACATGGCATGATGGTAAGCAGAGTTGTACAGCCTATTACCAGCAATATAAACCACCATGGAAGCGCTTTAGGCATGCCCAGCCTCTTGAAATCGAGAATTATCATATAGTTGTAGGTTTGTAGATGTGGTATTTATTCCAAGTACATGCCTCTTTGTCATTATCTTAACTCTTCTGTTGCAGCTCTTTAACTGCAGTGTGGTCATAGTGCTTTTTAGGATTTGCACGTGAACATCCTCCTTGACATTAAGGTTAGAGACACTTCACTGTGGTTTATTTACAAGGGTCTAAAGTACAAACTGGCACATGCATCAAGGTAGGCTTTTGTGATTCCTTAATTGAGATTATTAAGGAATCACAATTAAGGAATCGCAAAAGCCTATGCATGTAGGAATCGCTATACAAATATAGCTAATCCTAAACATTCCTTAATTGTGACTTGCACATTGCGATTTGCAATTAAGGAATGCCTTCCCATTCATTCCTATGGGCCCATAGGAATAAATGGGAGATTGCATGCGCAATTTGCGAGTACCAGTAGGCAATTTCAAGGGTGCAAGGTGTCAAAAAGGACACCCTGTTGTACCCCTGAAATTGATCTGTGCAAAAATGTTGCGCACACACATGTCCAAAGGACATGAGTGTGAGTAACCTACGAATTTGAAAAATGTACTTTAGTGCATTTTTCAAAGTTTTTGCAAATTATCATGAAGTACAACTTCATGGTAATTTGTGCCCCCAAGTAGTGAAACCGCTACTTCAAAGTGGTTATTGCATTGCATTTAAGGAATGGCATAATGCGATTCCTTAAATGCAATCGCAATTTGAGAACTCGCAATTAATTGCGAATTCTCAAATTGCGAGTGCTTTGACCCTTCATGCATTGCAAATGAATGAATGAATGAATGAAATGAATCTTATACCGCACAACTTAGCCCAAGGGCATCAAGGCGCCCACCATAAAATAAAGAAAGTCTCAGGGCACCGAATACAAGGGCTAAGGATAGGCATCAGTAAAGAGCCAGGTTTTAAGTTCCTTGCGGAAGAGCGCCAACGAGGGCTGTCCTAACAGTTCTGAGGGGAGGGAGTTCCAAAGTTTGGGCACCAGAGTGGAAAATGCTCTACCTCCCCAGATAGTTTTAACGAATCTGGGCACTAGGAGAAGATTTTTGGAGGCAGAGCGAAGGGCTCTACTCGGAGTATAAGGCAGAAGAAGGGACCTAATGCCTTCAGGTCCAGAGCCGTAAACAGCCTTATGAGCAAGGCAGAGAAGTTTAGCACCTTGCCTGCTAAGGCAATTCCCGCTGGTGCTAAACATCATCAATTCCCATTGTTCATGACAAGGTAAACTCGTCATAAGCACAGCTACAGTAAACTGCATGATGAGCTGACCTTGTCATTAGCATGGAAGTGGTTAAAAGAGATCCTGGACTGGACAGGGAGCCAGTGAAGGTTCTTCCTGGCCAGAGATACCGAGGAGAGTCTCGGGAGATTCAGAACCATTCTGGCCGCGGCATTCTGCACCATCTGAAGACGATGGACAGCACTCTTATTAATGCCACCGTACAGAGCGTTACAGTAGTCCAGTCTTGAAGAGAAACGGGCAACTGTAGCTTGCTTCCGGGCGGCAGGAGAAAGGTATGATGCAATCTTTCTAAGGATTCTGATAATGCCACAGCAGGTAGACACAGTCCTGCTGATTTGAAGGTCAAAAGAAAGGGAATTGTCCAACAGAACTCTGAGATTTCTAGCCGAGTGGGAGGGGCGAGGGCACTCTCCAAGAGAGGCCGGCCACCAGTCATTAGACCAGATTCCCTGATCACCCCCAAAGATAAGGACCTCAGTCTTTTCTCCGTTAAGTTTTAAAAAATTCCAGATCATCCACTTAGATACTGCCTCCATACAGGATCTAAAATTAAGAGCCGAGTCGGTTACTGACTGTGTAAGGGAGACCATGATTTGGGTATCGTCAGCGTATGACAACACCTCAAAACCAAAGGATCTCACTACCCTAGCAAGTGGGGTCACGTAGATGTTAAACAGTAAGGGACTTAAAGCGGATCCCTGTGGGACCCCACATTGAACTGGCTTAGAGGGAGACAGAAAGTCACCCAACTTAACTCTTTGCTCCCTTTGATGGAGAAAGGAGGCAAGTAGGCTGAGGGCCGGGCCTCCAACACCAATCTCTCCAAGCCTGGCGACTAGGACCGAGGGGGACAGGGTGTCAAAGGCTGCCATAAGATCGAGAAGGACCAGAAGAGTGGTGTGGCCCTTATCAACCTTGGAGCGAATGTTGTTAATAACAACAGTGAGGGCAGACTCTGTGCTATGAGCACTTCGGAAGCCATGCTGTGAGATGTCCAGTAGGTTTGAGTCATCCAGAAAAGTTGTGAGGTGATGATTAAGATGGGCTTCAAGCATCTTGGCAGGAGCCGGTAGCAGGGAAATGGGTCGAACATTTTTTAAGACCTCGGGATCCAGAGATGCTTTCTTCAGGAGCGGTTTGACAACCGCCTTTTTCCAGGGAAGGGGAAAAACTCCCTCTGTGATTGCTGAATTCATCACCTCAAGGAGCGGAGGGATAACACCTCCCTGCAGGCTTTCAAGATTTTCAGCGGGCAGGGGTCCAGTGACGAGCAAGATTTGATGTTATCAAGTAGGCTGTTTACCCCATCCAAGGTCAGTGGGGGAAAGTCAAGAAAACTAGGTCCAACCTTGACATCTTGGAGCTATAAGGGGTGGATAGAGGACGATGAAGATGTGATATCCAACTCTGCATTAAGAAGTTCAAGAGAAATATAGATACCAGCGATTTTTGAGTGGAAGTAAGTCGTGATATTATCACAGAGCTTCTGGGTTTCCACTATAGGGTCCACAGTCTTCGGTGTGGAGAGGGAGTCAATAATCTTAAAAAGATCTCTAGAAGATCTTAGGGAGTCTGTCAGATTCGCGTAATAGGCCCTTTTTTCTTCAGCTATTGCCAGCTTATATTCTTTTAGCAGAAGTTTATGTTGTGATTTTTTCCAGAGGGATCAGGATGTGCATGCTAGTTCCTCTCTTGTTTTCTACAATCCTGCCTCAGCAATCTGAGGCGATCAGAAAACCAGGGCTGGGAAGGACTCTTTCTGGCAGAGTAGTATTTCTTGGCGGGAGCCAAGGTATCTACTGCCCCAGAAATGATATTTGACAGGTCCAGTGCCGCAGCATTGGTGTCCTTCTTTACAGAGATGCTAAATTTATTCAGGAAAGGGGCGAGAGTCTGATTGTTGATCTCCCTGTAGGTTCTTCTAAGTTCAAATTTATTAACATCACAACGAGAGGGGAGGATGTGGGACACATTAAGCTCAAAGGTCACTGCCAGATGGTCTGACCAGGCTAGGGGAATCGAGGTTCCCATCGTCAGCCTGATGTCATTGGAAAAAATGCCATCCAGCGTATGGCCAGCCCGATGTGTATGGCCGACCACAAGTTGCTTCAAGCCACATGAGGACAAGCTTTCCACTAGGGTCAGCGTGTCTCTAGAGCTTGTATTCTCTAGGTGAAAATTAAAGTCACCTAAGAGTGTAAAATTAGGCCTATCAATGAACGGTTCTACTAATTTCATTAGATCCTGGGTAAAGGAGGTTCTAGGGCCAGGAGGTCTATATCATACAATGCCCGAGAATGAAACAGTAGGAGTGGAATTTATGGAGAAGTACATAGCCTAGCAGGTGTCCGAGGGGGAGGAAAGATAGTCAAAGCGGCATGTACAAGAGTCCTTGTAAATAATTCCAAGACCCCCACCTCTGCGCCTCAATCTGTCCATCCTAGCCAGGGCATAGCCCGTGGGGATGGCATCAACCAGGTCAGGGCCTGAAGATTCCGAACCCCAGGTTTCGGTAATAAAAGCCCAGGTGGGTTTCCTTAATGAAATAAAATTGTTAAATGCAACATCGTTTTTAATCAGCGATCTAGCGTTAATGAGGAATCCAACTTCGTTTGCCAACAGAGTGGGGCTAGATGCCCCAGGGTGCACTCGCACTCTTTCAGAGTGTAGATTTCTGTCATGTCTGAGGAGTCCTAGGCCACGTTTACAGCAATGCGCATGATATAAGGCATCAGGGGTAAAAGTATTATGGCAGGATTTCCCAGATGGCTTGAGAGAGAGTAAAGTATGCCGAGTATATAGGCAGTTTTCATCCAAGAGAACATAACGGGGACCAGCCTGTCTGGCCCCTGGCACGTCCTCGGCGCGGACGGGCGCAGACGGGTTTAACTTTGGCGCAACTTCAGCACGTGTCCGCTGAGCGCGGAGAAAGCCATCAGGACTAAATAGGGCTGTGCCTACGTGTGAAGCCCTGCGTGACCCTCTGTGACCAATCCGAGCGGGGACACCAAATGTTGGCAGGAGTAGCGTCAACAGGTAAGAGAGCGCGAGGAGGAGAGTAAAGAGCACAGTAAAAATCACAAATGTTTGCAGTAGGCGGCGGAAATTAAAACAGCATAGTAATCATGCAACAAGCAAAGGTTTAAAATGACAATATTTAAAACCGAGGCATCGTAGTCATGCACTCGGTGCCAGAAGACCAACTGGCGGAATTCTAGCCGTCAGACTAAATAGGGCTGTGCCTAAGTGTGAAGCCCCGCGTGACCCTCTATGACCAATCCGAGCGGGGACACCAAATGTTTGCCGGCGCCCTCCACAGCAAACGGGAAAACCCGTGGTGGACCGGGGCGCTGGCAGGAGTAGCGTCAACAGGTAAGAGAGCGCGAGGAGGAGAGTAAAGAGCACAGTGAAAATCACAAATGTTTGCAGTAGGTGGCGGAAATTAAAACAGCATAGTAATCATGCAACAAACAAAGGTTTAAAATGACAATATTTAAAACCGAGGCATCGTAGTCATGCACTCGGCGCCAGAAGACCAAATGCCCTTTTTGAGGGCGCAAACGTACGATTTTTGTAAATCACACCGTTTGCGCTCGCAAAAACGGTTGATGCATGTACCTGTAAGAAGCATACATTGCACATATGGTTTATATTATTTTGTACTGGAGCAAAGTGAGTACAATGTCTGTAATGGATTTTGTGCACATTAGGACATTATGTTGCAGACACGTTAAAGTGGTGAACCTAGTTTGTTTCTATTTTGCTATATAAGATATGGCCAGCACCATTCCGTCTATTGATGATTGGCAAAGTGAGATAAGTAGTCTGAGTAACTAGTTCTGTTTGTGCATCGATTAAGAAATTTTTTAGGTCTCGCACCTGCGACGCATCGCGAAGCGAAGTCGCAGCGAGACTTATAGTCAGCGAGTTTGCTTTCAAGGAGACAGGAGATGGGCACGCGCAGCATGCCGTAATCGGATCAGGTCACGTGCGCGTTCACCATCTCCTGTCTCCCTTGAAAGCCTCCAGCACACACAGCCACAATCCCCCTACTTTTGCTTTGCACACGCACACACACACACACGAGCGCACACACCGAGAGACACACGCACGCACACACATGAGTGCACATACACGCACACACACACACACAAGCACACACATACAGAGACACACACCACACACCCCCCTTGCTGATGCCGCCACTCCCCCCAGTACAACTAAGCCCCACTCACCGCATCGGCACCACTCCAGACTTCTGCAGCCTCCGCGGGCTTTCCCTCGGGCATGAGAGCCCCCGTGTCACCACTGCTCCTCTGGGCCAGGCACTCCGTGGGCGCGGGCTTCTCGCAGAAGACGGAAGTCCCGCCCCACAACAGGTTTCGGTTTCGGCAGTGCACGCTCACGTATAATGTTTAGCAAATAAGATGTTTTTTATTGGAAGTATCTACATGTAAGTATCTACTTGCTTGATATTGCGCTCTGCGGAAGGATGAATGTGTATTCCATAAACTTGGTTTATTATCGCTGATCGCTCAGAAGTAAATGAAAGTCAAGCGTAGCACTCTAAATTACTCCTCAATAAATTAATACATTCCCATTCCAGAAGCAGCGATCTCTAGACCTTCTTCCTCGATAAACAGCAATATAAAATGTTGGTTTTCAATTGGACGAGCCTGTGAGCCTTTTAGAAGACGACCTTGTAAACAGATGTAATTTGCAGGTGCGGGAAAAGAAAGTGCAAAAATCCAAAGGCATAGTAGTACCCAGCTGTTCGAACATCAGTTAAACCTTCATTTTTTTCAAGCCTACCCTTCAAATTGAATTCCAAAGACTGAAATCCACGTTTGATATTTCCTAAAGTTCATGCGACGATGACCGAATATAGCCACCTTTGATAGTCCAGATATTCACTACCCGATTTAAGGTTCTGTGACCCTATAGTAGATTTAAACCAGGCTGGAGCCAGTCTGAGGCTGATAATGCTAGTTTTAAGTGTTACTGCCCTGATATTAAGTTCATGTCCATCTTGCAACACGAGACTCCAACCTGTCCCCTCCCGTTATGACTGCAGCTGTGGCTAGGGGTGTTGGGGGGTTATTACAAATAAGATCGACTGGTGGGGGAGTGAGCAAGACCCTCACAGATGCAGTGAGAGGACCAAAACACGGAAAACGAACAATACGAACGTGCAACCTTCAAATTACATCTTGAAATCCTCGCAGGTCCTATTCAACTGTTATCCTACATACACTAGGCTATTGCCGTCAAGGTAAATAATAAATAACACCCATTTCTAGACACAGTAAGATGCCAGTAAACATTGTAATGTAGTAAAAAAAAAACACGCTGTTTGTTCTCTGACAGGGCTGTCTTGCTGTTCATCATTCCGACAACATGAGCGAAATCGAATTAAATAACAATTGTCCCCACGATATAGTATTACTACATTAACACATTCTAATGTTATATCTAGTTTTTGTGATGTTTTTATTTGTCAAGCTTTTATGGTCAATTTCTGTGCCGAATAAAGACATTTTGAATATGAATTACTATATTGCCTTTCTAAGAGACAGGCCGGTGCACCTGCGAGTTACATTAATGTCAGAGGTTAGTCTGCCTCATATTTCCGATAAAATGAGTGACATCAATCTGAGTAATAATAGCAGTAGTGCAGACTGTATGAAGAAGTACTCGGAGACACAATAGTTGAGCGGAGTGTGTGTTATATTAAGGAAACACGTTTATATTCTCTAGGGAGGCTCCGCCTTTCATCTTTCAACGTGTGTAAGAGAGAATTGTATAACTCCAGAACAACCTGCTCTTTACAGATCTGTGAAATGCCACGTAAAAAAGATAGTTAGATTTTCTCAATTGTTTGTCCCCGACTATGCAATTACCCTGAGGCTGCCATTTATTGTACATTAGAGCCCTGGCAATATGTACATTCTCGCCGAGCTTCCCAGCTTGTGTCTGAAGCAGAAACAGTGAAATGTGAAAGTCGTGGTGCACCAAAAAGAGGAGCTGGGCCGGCTCGGTGTAACAGAGGGATCCCACGGCCTCAAATCAAAGCGAGCTAAATAGGTACAATACATGGTGGTTGTGCACAGTGACGGGTGGAAAGAAAAGTGGCTCCAGTCACAGCCATAGTGCGATTGGGCCGGCTCAGTACAGCAAAGCGATGTGGTGGCCTCGCTCCATAGCGAGATAATTAGATAGCCGCGCATAACAACATTAGTGCGTGGCCTCCATATTAGACGATGCAGGTCAGCATTCTGGGCTGCAACAATTGAGAAAAGAGTTCCCCTCAACAACCCATAAAACCACCCAAGTGGTTGAAAACTGTAGTTGGACAGTGCTGCTTCCTGAATAAAAACAGAAGTAACATTTCGCCGCATCAACGATTTAGAACGCACATAAGGAGAGTGGCACAGCATTAAGCCAATGTCGGAGCAGCAGGCGGGAGCAAGTGTGAGCAAAGTTATTTTACGGACTACTACATACCACACACACACACACACACACACACACAACCACATACACATAAACACACACAACCAACCACATACAACCACACACACACACACACAACCACACACACAACCACACCCAACAACACACACAACCACACACACAACCACACAACCACAAACACCACACACAACCACACACACAACCACACACACAAACACACACACACAACCACACACACACAACCACACACAACCACACACACCACCACACACACATCCTCACACAACCACACACAACGACACACACAACCACACACACAACCACACACAACCACACACACAACCACACATACACCACAACCATACATACAACCACACGCACACAATCACACACACAACCACGCACACAACCACACCGTCAGTGCACACTTTCACCAGGCACAGACAACATCAGTTGTCAATGCACGCTTTCACCGGGCACAAACACCACCAGCCGTCAGTGCACGCTTCCACTAGGCACACACCACCAGACATCAGTGCACGCTTTCACCAGGCACACACCACCAGCCATCAGTGCATGCTTTCACCAGGCACACACACCACCAGCCGTCAGTGCACGCTTCCACCAGGCACACACACCACCAGCCGGCAGTGCACACTTCCACCAGGCACACACACCACCAGCCATCAGTGCACGCTTCCACTAGGCACACACCACCAGACATCAGTGCACGCTTTCACCAGGCACACACCACCAGCCATCAGTGCATGCTTTCACCAGGCACACACACCACCAGCCGTCAGTGCACGCTTCCACCAGGCACACACACCACCAGCCGGCAGTGCACACTTCCACCAGGCACACACACCACCAGCCATCAGTGCACACATCAATTGTTAACGCATCCACAATTAACTATTGTAGCAATCGCAGTATGGCGCACTTTACTTTTAAACATATTCATCTAAAGCGCAGCATGCCACCATTGCTACAAAAATAAATACACATTTTTTTGGCCTACAAATTATAGACTTTTGTTGCAAATGGTGTTGCAATATTTAGCAATGCCAATAGCTCAAACTTAATTAATGCGAGACCTATTGCATTGCAAATGCTTGGTTTAGCTTCCTGGGATTTGGGGAAATGTTGACTATGTGATAGTGGAATTCCACGGGGACCTGTCTCGCTCAGGATCACAGAACACCAGTGGGGTCCCTATGTGATCCCTACACTGACCCCATATACCTTATGTTTTTAAATGTCCAGAACACAGGGATCGAGTCCCCGAGTTCTCAAATGGTAGCTGCAACACTTTTGTTCAGGTTGTGACCAGCCACTCACAAAAGCAAAACAGACAGCTGAATTGAGAAAAGGCCCTTTCAGCCAATCTGAACACTTTGGGTCTAATTACGATGCCAGTGTGATGGACATCCGCCCAGGCGGTCCGCCCGCAGCATTATGATGCAGTGGGCGGAAGCATCGGGCAGATTGACCACCCCCGCTGCTGTTCCAACAGGCTCCTTGAGCCTGTCAGAGCATCGGAAAACGTCATGATCCGTTAATGACGGCTCCACCGTCAGGTTCATGATGTCATTTTCCAACAGCCTTTCAATGTCAGCCTTTCCAACAAAGAAAGGCTGTCCTGTCAGAAAATGACTTTGGGGAGCCAAGCAGAGCCCTTCCCACCTATGGTGACCCCCTAAATATCCTTGCACTGAGTGGCAGGCACCACATGGTTCCTGTCACATGTACAGAGATGTTCACTCATATCCATTTTTCAATGGAAGCTTGTGCTCCAGGCCTTTTCTACCCGCAGCACAAGCTTCCATTGGAAAATCCTGAGGTCAGAATGGATGACTTAAGGTCAGGCAGTTCCAGACCGATACGGTGTCGGGCGGACGCCCAACATCGTAATCAGCCACATAATTTTTTCATTAATGGCTCCACTGTACTCCAGACGGGCTCCGGTGACACTAATTCTCAATATAGCTATAAATATTGAACCTTCATTTCTCAAAATCTACTGAACAGATTTATACGAAATCACCCAATTCACATTTTCTGAATGAATAAAGATCTTGCTTTCTGCCAAATGTGGTGTAATTCTGTTCAGCTATTTTTTCTGTATTGTCAAATTTTTCTTATGGAAAATGCATGGAGAAAAAAGTGTTTTGCCCCTCCTCCCTTTTTCTGTGTATCTCATGACACACCCCAAAACTCTCTAGGAAGGAGCTGAGGTGGATGAAAGGTGAATGAACTCTTGCTTTGAAAAGTTTATGTTATATTTGTCATATGATGCTAAACTTATTAACAAAACATAAAAAGCTCTTCTTGTGTAAACTCTGACTCATGTATATATATTTACACCATACAATGTTTTATTTGCTGCAATATGCAGGCACATACCCATTCAACCACACCTTTGACACATGTCTTATGATGCTCTCATGCGGAACAAGCAATAGAGGCTTTAACTAATTTGGGGAACAGACTGGTTTCTAATGCATTCATTAAGGCCAGGTGGCCTGACAAAGAGCAGATGTGTATGGTGAGCCTATTCCAGAGGAGGAATAATTGGCAATAGTTGAGGAATGAGTGAAGGAACAAATGAAAGCAAGAGTATTAATAAGCACTGGCAAAACACCATCCCCGTGATTTTGTATGGAGAAAAAAAGAGTAAAAACTGATAATCACTGAGTTTTACCATTTCTAAAACCATTAGAAAATATTGAAAACTCTCCACCAGAACTTGCAACAAATAGAACCTGGAAACAGAAAACCCTGTTGATAATTCATGAATGCAGTATCTTGAGCTAGGAAATAACTTGGGAAACAATTTAAGAAAAATACTTTTCAAAAGATTAACTCAAGATTAAACAACTAAAATTGCCAGTACTCTGGCATACCAGCCACCGAGCTGAGCTGTCTCCAGTGAGTGCAAAATGCAGTTAGAGCAATATCGGAGATGGGCAAAAGTGATTGTTCACATTTATGAAATCCCAAAGAATCACGATTGACTACCAATCAGGGACAGAATCTGATTCAATCTGTTTAGTAGCGCATTAATGACCAGGCCCTTCACTATCCACCCAAATAGACTTCCTTCCACTACCCTACAATAGAATTAAGGTATTAAAAACTGAAAATGCTACTATGCATTCCATAGGTTATAATTGGGTCCAGATATTGGAGGGCCTTTCTTGCCTTGGATCCAGTGCTTTGAAGCTCTCTATCATAAAATATGCAGTGTGTGCCCAATCTAGTAAGTGTAGAACATCCATGAAAACGCTTCTCTATTAAGGTAAAATTGTAAGACCTGCGCAAAGGGACCTCTGGGTACTGTGCACAATATAAATGCCATTAAACAATCAATCAAACATTAGAGTGGGCAACCCAAGAATTTAACTATCAGAGAATCTATGTCAAAGAAGATTTATTCGATTTAAAATAAATCCTAAAAGCACATGATATAATAAGTAATCCACATTTGTAAAGCGCACAATCAACCGTAAGGGTCTCTAGGCGCTGGGGGCCATCGGGAAGATTAAGCGAGCTATTGCCCAGAGTCACATGGTGCTGGGCTAACCTGCCGCCGGAGCCGGGGATCGAACGCTGATCTCCAGATTCCAGCGTCAGTCGCCCTGGCCGCGGCGCCACACCTCTCCCACAAATATTCATTATAAGAACATATTTAAAAAACATATAAAAAGAGAAGAAGCAAGATTCATCACGGTAGGTAATAAAAAATAGCAGCACCCCCATTGGATCAATGTAGCTTTGAGCATCAAAAAAATATTAAACAGACAGAATACGCCCACCCCCCTTATCCATTTTTCTTTCTTATTACAATCGCTCATCTAATAGCATTTAAAACTGTACAACTGTTCATCGAGTCCAAGTGGGGAAGCACCTATAACCATCTGTATATTATTCTAAAAAATTTGTTGTTTGAACATAAGATTATTACAATAAGTATAAAAAATGGTAATTAGCTGGTTGCATGATACAATCGTATTTTGATATATACAGTAGGTAAAAAGTCCCTTCAAGTTTGCTCTGAAATGTGACCGGGAACGAGGCCTGATGCTTGGTCACTGATGTGGTCACTTGTGGAACTAAACATCCAAGTGGCCCAGCTGATCGTCAGTCCAGTGGTAAGATAGTTTAAAAAGAAAAGTCTAAAAAAACTAAAAGGATCAGTGGTATACTATAGCAATTTAGTCTAGGCAATCAGGATGACTCTGGTATAATTGCGAAGAAGGAATAGACCAGCCTCCAGTTCAAGCAATCGACTAGCACCCATGGCTTCTGCTTTTCTGAGCCTTCGGTTGAGACCGGCGAAGGCGGGTACCCAGGGCCTCGAATTAGTGAATACATTCTTTTTCATGGCGACTTTTTTTTTATGTTTGAAAAGCTTTATTTAGAAAAATAATGATAACAATCAACATCAGCCAGGAGAACATAAGTCATACAATTAAATGAAAAGCATAATATTGCTAATGTCGAACTAGGGAACAAAAAGCATTTTATGGTATTTTGAGGGGGAGATGCAAGGGAGAAAGGGAGGGAGTAGAGGGAAATACATTGTAACAAAACAATGCTATAGAAGAGAACGGCAATGATAAACATAGTGCAAATAATAGCCAAAAGCAATATAAGATGTGTATAGCATCATAATAAAGAAAAGCTGTAAAACAATATTGAAATACATAAGAAGGAGAGAGTAAAAATATTTAAGGAGGTTTAAAATTTTTGGAATTGGTAGAAATCGGTTTCTTTTTAGCTAAATGGTCAAGGTACATGGTAAGAGGTAACCAATAGATCTAAAAATTACGAGGAGGTTTACAGGAGGAAGTGAAGGAGACATCTAGTCTATGAAAGTGACACAAAGAGTTTTCCACCAATGTTGTATGGAGACATTGGTAAGGGATTTCCAGTTAGAGGAGATATGTTGAAAAGCGAGTGCAAGCATGAGGTCAAAGAGACCATGGGAGTGTGAGGGAAAAGTTAAAGAATCTGAAAGACTTCCAAGAAAAAGGAGAGGGATTGAGTAAGGGACAGTAAATGAGAAAACACGGGAAATGCAAGACCAAACCTGCTTCCAAAAAGTAGAGACCGTGGGACAGAGAAAGAACATATGTAAAAGATCAGCGTTAGGTGATTGACAGGTCCAACAGTTAGAAACAGAGGAAGAAGTGAAACGAGATAGGGAAAGGGGAGAGAGGTAGAGTCTGTGGTATAGAAAAAAGAGAGATTGAGTGAGGGACGCAGATCAGGAAATCTTCAAAATCTTGGACCAGAGCTTATCCCAAAGAGATATAGGCCAAGTACAACCAAGATCTGATTCCCAGGAAAGTTCCAATTTGGACTTGAGGCGGTCTGGATTAGGAGAAGAAAAGAAATTGTAAATAAGAGACGCTTTAGGAAGAGTAGAGAGAATCACAAGAAGAGGAGAAGTGGTAGTAGGGGAAGATAAAGATGGAAAAGAATAATAGCGATCAAGAACGACTCCCATTAGAAGAGTATATTTCTGTAGAAAGGAACGAGGACAATGAAATTGATGTTGAAAATGAGGAAAGGAGCAAAGCAATACTCCATCAAAGAGTTGATGGATCCATATGGTACCCTTGAGCCTCCTAGAGGCCCAACTAATAGGTCGATTGTTTACAAGAATAAGTGAGTTTTACCAGATGGGTAAATGTAGAAAGGAGTCACGCGAGAGAAGCGGTGAAGAAAATAAAGGTTTAAGAATAGAGGAAGTATGTTTAAATAAGGGGAGCAAGTCATAAGGGGATTTAGAGGAGAAACGCACTATCTCATCAAAAGAAAAGGGTGGCAAGAAGGACAGTTCAATACAGAGCCAAAGAGGAGAGAAGGGAGAAGATTCTGAAGAAAGCCAACGAGAAGCTTGACGGAGAGAAAAGGATTTGTGATATAGGCGAAAGTCTGGGAAATGAACACCACCATTAGACTTAGGCTTGCGGAGAGAAAGAAGAGAAATTCTAGCTTTCTTATTGTTCCAGAGAAATTTTTATATGAGTAGTCAATAGTTTGAAGCATAGAGCAGGGATACGTACAGGCAGCATAGAAAGAATATAAATGATAATAGGGGCGATCATCATCTTAATGTCTAAACGGCCCCACCAAGAAAGAAAAAGAGGATTCAAAGGAGAAAATAAGTTATCAATTCCCGAAAGAGCAGCAGACATATTTAATTTAACGGAGGAGGAAATAGAATTGGAAAACAAGATACCAAGATATTTAATTTTAGTGCTATTCCAGGCAAATCCAGTGGAAGAGAAGAAATGAGGGAGACAAAACTTAGTTAGAGGAAGAATTTCTGTTTTGTCGGAGTTGATCTTATAACCAGAAACAAGGGAGAAGGCCTTAAATTCAGATAACAAGGGAGAAATAGATGATTCTGGATCTGAAATAAACAGGAGAATATCATCGGCATAAGCAGAAAGTTTTAATTGGGGATCGCCATAGGGAAAACCGGAAATAGAAGTATTTTGTCGAATGGAGGATAAAAAAGGTTCAAGGGCCAAAACAAAAAGAAGTGGGGACAAAGGACAAACTTGACGAACTCCTCTGTGAAGAGTGAAAGAAGAAGACAGTTGGCCATTCACAAGAACAGAAGCTTTAGGTGAAGAATATAATAAAGAGATAAGAGAAATAAATTTGGAACCAAAGCCATACCATTTCAGTGAAGCAAATAAAAAAGACCAAAAAACTCTGTCAAAAGCTTTTTCAGCATCAACAGAAATAGCAGCCAAAGGTATGGAAATAGAGGGGGCTTTATTTAAAACATTCAGAAAAAGACGAGAATTAATCAGAGGTGAGCCTCCCTTTGATAAAGCCGCATTGCTCCTTTCCAATAAGATGGGGCATGAAAGAGTCCAAACGCAAAGCAAGTAATTTAGCAAAAAGTTTGTAATCAACATTGAGGAGCGAAATGGGACGGTAATTATTACAAAATTTGGGGTCACGGACTTCTTTCGGAATAAGACAGATGGTAGCATCTTGAAAGGTACCAGCAGCTGTACCAGATGAAGAAAAGGATTGAAAAAGTAATAAAAGTTTAGGTAACAAGAGGTCAGAGAAGTGCAAATAAAACTCCACCGGGAAGCCATCAGGACCAGGAGTTTTACCCTTAGTGAGAGAAGATTAAGCTGTAGTAAGTTCATGTAGGGAAAGATCATGGTCAAGAGTTGAAAAATTAAGGTTAGATGAAGAGGGTTTGGGTAGCTTTCGCAAGTAAGAGTGGATCATAGAGGAAGTAGGAGGGGATTCTGGAGTATACAGTTGTTGATAAAAAAGTTGGAATTGTTCAAGAATATGTTTATCCGTATGGAGAAGAACATCATCTGAGGAAAAGATGGATTCAATGGAAGTGCGTTCCTTGCGAGATTTAAGGTAATGAACTAAAAGTTTGCCAGCCTTGTTACGACCTCCAGAGTAACGCGCACTACTGCAAAGAAGAATCAAAGAGGCATTATCAGTGGAAAACTTGTTAAAAGAGATCTTTGCACGAAGGAGTTCCGGGGACATACAATTGTCGGAAGAGGTATAAAATTGATGCTCTCATTTTTTAATATGTGCGAGAGAAGATTTACGTTTTTGAAGAAATTATTTCTTTTTCCTAGAAACAAAATCAATGATAAATACCCTCGCAGTAGCCTTAAAGGAATCCCAAAGGATATAAGGAGAAGTAGTGGCAGTATCGTTAGTTTGAAATAAATCATTAGTGAAAGTTCAAAATGAAGAGGAAAAAAGAGGGTCCGGAAGTAGTGTAGAATTAAATCGCCAGCGAGAGAGTGTTTTGGAGAAGGAGGAAGAAGGTCAATATCAGTTATAATGGGAGCACGGTCCAAAATGACAATAGGTTCAATAGAGGAAGATAAAAGATTTTGGGTGAGAGATTGAGAAAGAAGAATATAATCTAATCTAGAGGAAGATGCATGAGGGTGTGAGAAAAAGGAATAATCCAAGGTGTCTGGATGCGTGAGTCTCCAAGAGTCGGAAAGATGCGTTTGAAGAATAATGGTTAAGAATTGCTTGTGTGGTTTGTGGGGAATGAAACGAACAGAGGATTTGCGATCAAGGAAAGGATCCATAATCTGATTACTGTCTCCTACTAGAAGAAAGAAATCATTCTTATACTGTATACATTTGCTTGTGAAGAGAGGCCAAAATAGACAGTCAGGTTGAGTGGGACCATAAATATTAAAAACAGTTAGAGACACAGAATTAATCAATAACTTAACCAAAATCCATCTACCTTCTGAGTCTTTTTCTTCTAATAATACTTTACATTTCAATTTTTTATGGATTAAAATAGCAACTCCATTACGTTTATTGGAAGAGGGAGAGAATAGGACAGTACTCACCCAATTTCTTTGTAACTTAAGAGATTCAAGAACATTAATGTGAGTCTCTTGTAAAAGAACAATATCAGGGGAATAGGAGGATAAATGAGAAAGTACTCTCTGCCGTTTAATGGGGTTAACAAAACCTTTTACATTCCATGAGATAACTCTAAATTTGCAAACAAGAAAAATGAAATAACATTACAATTTGCAATGAGATATGAACACAACATAAAGCCGAAAATAGAAATGCAAACAACATCAGGAAAAGGAAACGATTGAAGAAAAGCAAGGGAAGGGGAATGAACAAGGAAGAAGAAAATGAAGAGAAAGAAGAGACAGTACATATCCAAAGGATGACTGAAGGAAACATACCTGAAGGGAAGAAACAAAAGGAAAGATGGGGTAATGGTGGCACTTAGAAAGACGAACCACTCGAAGAACAGGGATCCAACCGTACCGGATACAAATAGGGAGCCAAGGAATAGGAGTCGTACAACGAATGGGTCAAGGGAAACAAACTTGCGTCGGAATATCTGAAAACGAATAAGAAAGAGATGAAAAACATCATTAGGAGAAAGTAATACAATAGAAACAACAAGTAGACACATATAACAGAATGTCCAAAAATTACTATAAGAATTTAATAAGAAACATGAACAGGATAACTATGGAAAAATAAAGAAAACCATACAGATGTAAACATCAAGACAGATCAGCCAGTAGGAGGAGTAGAGGTATCCATTCTGCTGGTGGACTGGATATGAATGAAGTTCTTAAGCTCATTAGGATCCAAAAAAGTCCAAGTATGATTCTTGTGGGTAACTTTGAAGGTGCAAGGATGAAACAAACCATATCTGGCACCAAGCGATCTCAAAAGAGCACGAAGACTTAGGAATTCCTTTCGTCGATTTGCAGTAACATTGGAGACATCTTGAGAAACAAACACTCTCTGACCATTCCAGGAAAGCTGACGTTTGGCTCGTGCTGCAGAAAGTACCGAAAGAAGGTCAGTAAATTTCAAGAAGAGAATAATGACTCCACGTGGTTTGGACGAAGTAGATGACCGAGAACCCAGTCTGTGGGCCCGCTGAATGCTGAGAGAAGTGGAAGGAGGCATGTTGAGCAATTTCGGGAGAAAGGAAGTGAAAAAAGTCACGGGATCATTCAGGCAATCCGTAAATATGAAGATTATTTCTCCTGTTTCTGTTTTCTAAGTCTTCCGTATGCTGCTGAAGAGAGTGGACAGACTTTTCCAAAGCAGAGATGCGTTGAGCATTGGATTGAATTTCCGTAACTTGTTGTTCCACTGAGGTAAGCCTGCTGTCCATAGAAGACCATTTCTCCTTCAAAAGTTGCATATCACTGCTAGTTTCCTCTACAAATGGGAGCAAAGTGCGAATTTCCTCCAAAATTAACTCCATAGAAATAGTAGACGATTTATCAGGGGATGGAGGATCATGTTTCAAGCGCTTGGTAGACGTATTAGGAGAAGAAGCCTTGGTAGACGTAGACTGAGTAGAGGAAGAGCTATTAGGAGTTACGCCAGCCATTTGTACCTCAGTAATAGTAGAATTTAGGGTTGAAGGCTGTGATGGTCGAGCAGAATTGGAAGATATAAAAACAAACTTGGGTTTACACAGTTTTCCCATAAACGTGGAGTGTAGAAGATATGGGCTAAAAGTCAAAGTATGGAGCAAAGGATAGAAATAAAGAACTGACCTGCAACCAAATCACAATGATGAGCAGATCAATGTAGTGAACCTAAAGCGACAGAAAAGGTCCAATGACCGTGATGCAGGAAGCAGGAGAAGAGGGACGTCCAAGAAGATATAGTAGTGAGTTATAAGGTGATGTCAGAAGTTACACCAGAGTAAGAGACATGTGGCTCCAGAATTGATGATGTGGAAAACACTAAGCAGACAGGCGATGACGCAGAGGAAGTAAAGAAGACATCAGCAAACACTACATGCTGGAAGAGCTGAGACGATTTCACACAATGGTCCAGGTATTCTACTGAACATCCCTGTTGGCAGAAATCCACAATCACCTTAACAACAGAAGTGCAGGCGCAATAAAAAGGAAAGTATAGATGAAGTGTTCCATCAAACAACCATCTTGAAACTGCGCTGACAATGTTCTTCAGCTTATATTACCTCATAAATAGTACGTCAGCTGAAGCGCGCTACATTAGGCATAAAATGCTGTCATTTGTCCATCAGGTTGTAAGTATTGCGGAGTGTAAACACCATTTAATTGAGGCTATGATGTTAATATGCGTGTAACTCATTAACAGTCAACTCCAGGGGATTCGCCATCAACGTGAAGAATCGGGTAACTGAAGCTCAGTGGAAATTAAGAAGACAGTAGAGGACACGCATGGAAGCAATGCAGCACAGCTTCTCTTACCATTGGTGAAAAGCGTTCCATAGGTAATAGTTGCACAGCAGCCATAGCAGACCACAGGTACGAAGGCTGAAGTCCATCATAAACATGAAGAGAAAAGTCACGCCGAGGAAAGCCTCAAAATCGCGGCCGCGGATGCCAAAAACGCCGCAACCGAAACAAGATGAAGGAGACACGCTGGAAGCATCCAAGAGGTCTCACTCTGTGCCCCAAGCGGTCCGCAGCATGATAATGTGGAAAGGGACCCAGAGATGCAAGAAAAACTGTGAAAATCCGATGACAGAAGACTCGGCGCGGCGGAGCTCCTCCTCAAGGGGCCATCTTGCCGCGGCACCGAAACCACGCCCCCTTCATGGCTACTTTTTATTTCATAAGAAAGCTGCATTGTGAAACAATGTAGGTATAAGGCTAAAATATAAAAAGCTCCTTTTGATATCTTGGAACACTGATCACACATTTATAGGGTAGAGAATATGTGGACAAACAATTCCTGTCTCCACTTGGATCTCTTAAACTGTAGAAATTAGGCAGGGAAACCTTGGACCCATGATAACTTACTATCTTTACTTAGAGGAGACAAACTGAAAACTCCTTCTTTTATATGAGGTTAAGGTCTGCCTTGATGATGTCTCTTACCATAGGATCTGATAAATAGTTAATGACTTACATGTAGAATTAACATATTACAGAGTGTCCCATCAACTGTTCATTCTTGTGAGTATTTGCCCAATTTTTTAGCCTAGATGTTGGGTCTTGAGTGCCCTTGTATGTTGTGTCAAAACAAACTAAAACATATATTTTCTGTTTGTTTATTATACAAGCATTTCTCGAGGAGTATTATTGGTTCCGAAGAAATATTTAACTCATATTTCTGGTACAACTCAACAAAAGTGATCTTACAATATCTTCGGCGTAAACAGCAAACCACTGTCATAAAAAGCAATTCCTCTCATGAATTGGCCAAATAAACATGATTAAGATGAATATCTACCATAGGGTCCTGTACTTATTGCAAGCTCTCCCAATCCCAATGTAAATAGACTTTTTTCAAACACATATGCCAGTTAATACTGAAATTTGTATGAGGAAATGTCAGACCCAGAGAACGGTCTAGGCTCTTATAACAACCCAGAGACGGCCTGGCACTCCCAAACTTTAACACACATTACTGGATTGCACAGTAAAGAATCATAACTGAATGGTCCAAACGGGAGCCTGATAAACCTTGGCCATCAATGAACCATGCAATAGTTGGGAGATTATTATTAGACCTCATTTAATTACAAAACATAATAGACACAAAAAAGCATATTTGTCTATCGCAGTCAAGACTACCCTTAAGGCCTAGGACACGATGGTGGAGAAGCTGGATCTTACATTGTTCCCACCCTTGCTAATTCCTGTGAATTTTTATTAGTAGCTTTACACCAGCTGTACCTTCATGTCCATTTAACCAGTCATGAAGGGAGGGTGCAAGATGATCTTGGACTTATTTCAGAAATCCATCATAAACTCTTTTGATCAATGTTAGATAGAATTTAATCTAGATGAGTATCAGAGACTCAATTATGCACAGCTCCATCACTGGATTCAGCACCTGCACATACAAACTGCTGCTGTTAGAGATAAAACCTGATTTGAGAAAACAGCTGAAAAATTAATAGACAGAAAAGATGTGATAATCTCAAACTTTTGACCTCTATTTGATGATGCCCTCCTAGCTAAAAATTCAGCTCACATAAAAGAATGTGAATTAACCTTGCTTCCGCAATCACCAAAAAGGAGTGAGACTTTCTCAGGAGAGAGAATCATAAAATCTCTATCACCATTACAAGTTTAGAGTTTCAATATGAGCTATTATATTATTGGCATGGCAGCCTGGCAAATATCCACCACGTGCTCCCTACATCTTTGGAAAAATGCTGCAGGGGTAGTAAGATAATTGGAGTTGACTTGCACATATGGCGGGGATGCCTGAATCTATCATCCTTTTCAGTGGAAGTGACAAAGGCACTATAGAGAACCTTGAGCTTCCTGCTGTTCTTTACCCCAAAAGTGTTTGTCCTGGACTTAAGGCTCAAATATTATGAACATATATCTAAAGCAGAATGGTACATGATTTGTTACATGATTTTTGGTGGCAGCAAAAATTATCAATAGCATTTCAATATGAAAAAAACAGATCCTCCATCTGCCAGAGGTTTCACAGACTCTGGTTGACACTTGTAATTCAAAATCTTACTACGGACATGGAAGGTTGACACCTATAATTTGAAAGACAAAGGAGTCCTCTTGTGCAGTATCTTTCCAGAAGCACCCTGTTGCTCATGCAACCTCTCATGTTGCATCTGATGTGTCTGCTTGCTAAACAGTCTCCCAATCCCAGGAGAGATGTGTGAGGACAGTATTAGAGGCTGGGGGGAGGGGAGGTGCTGCTAAGCATAAGCTGAATTACACATATCATATGACTTGAGTCGACTGTGTGGAGGGTTTTTTGGTGGTTGGAGGGAACGTGGGAATTATCTTGGGATTCATTTCCCTAAGTGGTAGCGGGCATCTATCTTTTTTGTTACTTTTGAACTAGTAATTGGCATATACACAAAGCATAGTGTGTCCTTATAAAACACTAAGAAAAACTCAATAAAAGAAAAGAATAGTACATACTAAAAAAAAGCATTTCAGATTTTCGGATCCGCAGTGAGGGATAATTCACCATCTATTTATGCGAATTCCAAATAGGTACCGTGCGTGGTGTGAATTTTGCACGAGTCTCAAGGCAATGTACATTAATAGCAAAGTAGTTGTAATGAGGTCTTGAATGTTGCACCGTTTGCACATTTCAATGTGTGCCTTTGAGAATCAAGCCATTATTAAACAGTTAAATCCATGTTAGACCAAAATATTACACTGTTAACAGTTTAAGATTTTTATGAATTTTAGATTTTCCGATAAAGTTCTTGGACCTACTTCTAATGTATGCATCTGGATGTGCTTAACAGCCCTGCTGTGCTTGATGAGTGCAATACATGCTATGCATGTGACACTTCTATCTTTATTTTGAAACTACAGCTCTGACACATGTCCATTCTTCTATAAGAGACACAAATCTTGTGCGGCTGCCACTGATTTCAATTTAATGAGTCATAATGTACCTAGGTTTAGCAATTGCTGCATTTGAGCCTAATGCAGCCTTTCATAGTCAGCAATACAACGAACACCCCCGCGCCGCACGGCCACCAGCTGCTGCGTGTGCCCCCTCGCTGTGCCTAGCTGCCTCGCCGACGGCCTCGCGGCCGCTCTGCTTCTCCCCGTGTGTTAGATTGTCAGTTTCCTTCTGTTTTGACCGTCACTTGTGCTTGTTTTTAATTTTCAGGTTTTCTGTTTTTCTGTTTTGACCGCCATTTGTGCTTGCATTTGTGTTCAGGTTTTGTGTTTCTCCGCCTCTTGTGCTCGTTTTTGACCCTCGATTCCTGCCTCCTTTCCCGCCTTCCTCGCCGCGCTCCCTCCCCGCTTCCCGCCACCGCCATCAGCCCCGCCCCTTTCTCTTCTGTACCCTCCCCGCTCCCGCCTCCCAGCTGCTCCGCCCACCCACGCACTTGGCCTTAAATGGCGACCGTGCGACGCAGGTGAGTGTGACCCACTTGTGGGACACCCCCGTGCCGCACGGCCACCAGCTGCTGCGTGTGCCCCCTCGCTGTGCCTAGCTGCCTCGCCGACGGCCTCGCGGCCGCTCTGCTTCTCCCCGTGTGTTAGATTGTCAGTTTCCTTCTGTTTTGACCGTCACTTGTGCTTGTTTTTAATTTTCAGGTTTTCTGTTTTTCTGTTTTGACCGCCATTTGTGCTTGCATTTGTGTTCAGGTTTTGTGTTTCTCCGCCTCTTGTGCTCGTTTTTGACCCTCGATTCCTGCCTCCTTTCCCGCCTTCCTCGCCGCGCTCCCTCCCCGCTTCCCGCCACCGCCATCAGCCCAGCCCCTTTCTCTTCTGTACCCTCCCCGCTCCCGCCTCCCAGCTGCTCCGCCCACCCGCGCACTTCGCCTTAAATGGCGACCGTGCGAACGCGCAGCGGTCACGCGCAGCGGGCGCGCCGATTGTGCGCCAAAGGTAAGCCCGTCTGCGCCCGTCCGCGACCGGATCGCGGCCAGGACCCCTGGCCCACGAGGACCCCGACCGACCCGCCTGACGTACTCCGCCGCCACCCTCACCGCTCTCAACACCGGCCGACTCCCAGACTGCCATCAAGCCACTCCACGACGCACCCACGGACCTTTCAGCTGCCACGCCTGCAAGTTCACCTGCATCCGGACCTGCCTCGCACCAGCACCCGCCAAGTCGAACACCAGCAGCACCCACCTCAAGTGCATCCTGCTCAACACCCGCTCCGTCCATAGACACGCCATCGAACTCTGGAACCTCCTAGACGCCACAGCCCCTGACGTTGCCTTCCTCACGGAGACCTGGATGAACGCCTCTTCAGCTCCCGACATCGCCATCGCTATCCCAGAGGGCTACAAGATCGTCCGGAGGGACCGCAACGCCAACCAGATGGGAGGAGGCATCGCCATCATCCACAGGAACACCATCCGTCTCACGACCAGCACCGACAACACCCAGACCAGCGCCGAACACCTGCATTTCCAGATCCACACCAACCCGAACACCACCCTCAGAGGCACCCTGATCTACCGACCCCCTGGACCACGCACACAATTCAGCGAGGACATCGCCGACTTCGTCAGCCCGCATGCCCTCCCCTCCGCTGACTACATCCTCCTGGGAGACCTCAACTTCCATCTGGAAAACAACAACGACCGCAACACCAGCACCCTGCTCGACAACCTCGCCAACCTGGGACTCAAGCAACTGGTGTCCACCCCCACCCACCGCGCCGGACACACACTCGACGCAGTCTTCTCTTCCAGCACAGACATCGGCTTCAGCCACGCCACAGAGCTTCAATGGACGGACCACAGCTGCGTCCACTTCACCTTCAAGAGAACAACGACCCACCAACACCAGCAACAGGCCGCCCGCAGAAGCTGGAACAAGATCACAGCAGACCAGCTCGCCACCTCCCTGAGCCAGCACCCTCCTGCCAGCTCAGCGGACCCCAGCCAGGCCGCCGACAACCTCACGAAGTGGATCAGCATCTGCGCTGACGAGCTCGCCCCACTGAGGACCCCGCCTAGCAGACCCGGCAGCAAGAAGGCCCCATGGTTCACCGACGAACTCAAGAGCTCCAAGAAGAACTGCCGAGCCCTCGAGAAAGTCTGGAAAAGGGAACCGACACCGGACAACAGGACCTCCTTCAAACTCGCCACCCGGAAACACCACCAGCTGATCCGCGCCGCCAAGAAAACAGCATTCAAGGACCGGTTGGACAACAACGCACACAACTGCAAGGAACTCTTCAACATCGTGAAAGAGCTTTCCAACCCCAGCGCAGGAAACAACGACATCACCCCATCGCAAGACCTCTGCAACTCCCTCGCTTCATACTTCCACAACAAGATCGCGGACATACACAACAGCTTCAAAAACCAACCAACGCACACCATGACCGAACAACCACCCCCCACCACCACCCTCCACGCCTGGACCCCGATCAGCACCGAAGACACCATCTGCACGATGAACTCCATCCACTCCGGATCACCGACCGACCCCTGCCCTCACCACGTCTTCAACAAGGCCGACGCTGTCATCGCACCCCACCTGCGAGACATCATCAACACATCCTTCGACACCACCATCTTCCCGGAGAGCTGGAAGCACGCCGAACTCAGCGCTCTACTCAAGAAACCAACAGCGGACCCCACCGACCTCAAGAATTACCGCCCCATCTCGCTCCTCCCGTTTCCAGCCAAAGTCATCGAGAAGACCGTCAACAAGCAGATGGCCGCCTTCCTCGAGACGAACGGATCCCTCGACCCCTCCCAGTCCGGCTTCCGAGCCAATCACAGCACCGAGACCGCCCTCATCGCCGCCACCGATGACATCCGAACCCTGATGGACAATGGAGAAACAGCGGCCCTCATCCTCCTAGACCTCTCCGCGGCTTTCGACACGGTCTGCCACCGCACCCTAGTGCAGCGCCTCAACAACGCCGGAATCCAGGGGAAGGCACTGGAATGGATCATCTCCTTCCTCGACGGAAGAACACAGAGAGTCCGCCTACCACCGTACAAGTCAGAGGCCACCGAAGTCATCTGCGGCGTCCCCCAAGGATCCTCTCTGAGCCCCACCCTCTTCAACGTCTACATGAGCCCCCTCGCGGCCATCGTACGCAAACACAACCTCAGCATAATCTCCTACGCCGACGACACCCAGCTGATCCTCTCCCTGACCAACGACCCCGCCGCTGCCAGAGCCAACCTGCATGAAGGGATGAAAGAGGTAGCCGAGTGGATGACAACCAGCCGCCTGAAACTGAACTCGGACAAGACGGAGGTCCTCATCCTGGGCTCCTCACCCTCCGCCTGGGACGACTCCTGGTGGCCTCCCGCCCTGGGCACCGCACCCAAACCGACAGACCATGCACGCAACCTGGGCGTCATCCTGGACTCCTCCCTCTCCATGACCAGGCAAGTCAACAACGTCTCCTCGGCGTGCTTCAACATCCTACGCATGCTACGGAAGATCTTCTGGTGGATCCCCACCGAGACCAGGAAGACCGTCACCCAGGCCCTCGTCACCAGCCGACTGGACTACGGCAACGCCCTCTACGCCGGTACCACCGCCAAGCTCCAGAAGAGACTCCAGCGGATCCAGAACGCCTCAGCCAGACTCATCCTCGACATCCCACGAACCAGCCACATCTCCGGACATCTGAGAGACCTTCACTGGCTCCCCGTCAACAAAAGAATCACCTTCCGCCTCCTCACCCACGCACACAAAGCCCTACACGACCAAGGCCCGAGCTACCTCAACAGCCGAGTCAACTTCTACGCTCCCAAACGCCACCTCCGATCAGCCAACCACGCCCTCGCCGCCGTCCCCCGCATCCGAAGAACGACTACAGGAGGAAGGTCCTTCTCCTACCTGGCCGCCAAGACCTGGAACTCCCTCCCTCCCGACCTGCGCCTGACCCAAGACCACCTCTCCTTCAGGAAGAAGCTGAAGACCTGGCTGTTCGAGCAGTAGCGGCACCCCCCCCCCCCCCCAGCGCCTTGAGACCCTACGGGTATGTAGCGCGCTTTATAAGTGTCACTGATTGATTGATTGACATGTTAAAATACATCTGAACATCAATGTATGGTGCTGCAGGATGACTTCACAATCTTGAGACTAAGGGGCCCATTAGGATGTCGGGCGGGTTGCCCCCGCCAGGCTGGCGGTAGCCACCGCCAGCCTGGCGGGGGCAATCCGCCCGACATCCTCACTCGTTTTCCCCCCCGCCATATTAGTATGGCGGGGGGACCTCGGCGGATGGAAAGACTGTCTGCTGCTTTTCCGCCCCGGTCGCCTTGCGGCTGGGGCGGAAAAGGAATAATATGGTGGCGGTGTCTATCAGACACCGCCAGCCATATTACAATGGGCATTTTACAATGCCTTTCAGTGGCGGCAATGCCGCCATGGAAAGGCATGCGGTCTTCACTCTGGGGGCCCCCAGCTGGCCCCCAGAGTGAAGATGGGGTGGGGGCTGCACACGGTGGGTACCTGTGGTACCCCCACATTTGCATAAACAAAGCAGCAGGCACCGCACGGTGCCTGACGCTTTGTTTATGCAAATGCTGAAATGCATTTCTAGCATTGTGGCGGGCGGTGCTGAGAGCAACGCCCGCCACAATGCTAGAATTGCACGATGTGCCCACCACTGTGGTGGGCACATCCTAATGCCCCCCACGGGACCCCCGCCCTTATGGCGGGCGGTCCCAATCCCCGTCAGGATGGCAGGCGGGCAAAGTACGCCCGCCTTCCTAAGGACCCCCTAAGGGTCAGATGTACTGAATATTTTATGGCAGTGATTCAGACCAAAAAAGCGTTTTTTACTACGTACTCAACCCATTTGAGGAGCCAGTAAACTTTATCAGCTCCTAAAATGGGATGTGGACCCCAAACCGATTCCCTATTTTGGTGGGCATGCTGCAGAAGGAGTCCCTTCCATATGCCAGTTTGTTATGAGATGTATCATTGTTTTGCAACAGAAATCCTGTTGCGAAACATTGTAAAATTAAATTGGGCTACTCTTGAGTTGGGGGTGATAACTCATTCACAACAGGAAATAGGTCCCATTTAAATTCCTTTCCCTTTGCTAATGTGAAAAAAAAGGAGGGGATTACTGCCAACTCTCAGGCAAACTTTAAAAAAAAATGTTTTAATGCAGCCTTGCTTTCTTTAAGGGAAACAGGCTGCATTACAAGTAAGTGTCATTCATTTAAAGGTGATCACAGACATGGTGGTCTGCTGACCAGCGTCGAATTGGTAACGCGGGCACTTGAGCAATGCCCCAGGGGCCGGTAGCCGAAATCCAGCTGTGGCCTGTTTTGTTGAGCAGCCTGGGGGGCTGATTTGGGCAGTTTCTGCATTGTTCGGATGCTGCCAGCGGCCCAGTGGGTGCCTGAGTGGACTTTCTGGAGGCAGATGGGCGCCCATTACCTCCCTTTTATCAACAGGGCAGAGTTGTCACTCCCATTCTTTTCTGGGCCGACCCATTAATATATATATATGCATATTGAGCGGGGCAGGGCGTCTGAGCAAATGTGGCCTCACTTGTTTTCAGGTGTTACACCAGTGTTAACTAATCCGTGCATTTGTTTTAAACCCCCCGCCCCCTTATTCTAAAATTTCGCCAAAGCACTGTTTTGCGGAAAGGCAATATGAAAATGTGGCTCAGTTTTTTTAGCATGCCCGGGCCGATTTTTAATCCCAATCCAACCCTGCTGCTGATTTTAGCAGACCCTATCCCTATGATGGCGCCAATCGGAGTGAGTCTTAATTTGTGATCTAGCACCAAAAATTAATGAAGTACGGCGGATTATGACCCACTCAGAATCCGAATTTTACAAACTGACAAAAGGTTAATTAAATTCTTTCCTAGTCACAAAAGTATTGCTCGAAATTTGAGACCAGGTTTTGAGATGAGTAGTCGGTACATATGGTCCTAATAAGTACATGAGCAGAAATGTAAGTTATCGCACGTTAATGCACCTTCCTTACATCAGGATAGACAGACATCTCGCAGCCCCCATAAGCATGCTGAAGAGCTCGCGAGAATCCAGTCTGACACCCTACATCCACTGTAATCCATGCTGAAATGCGCGCGCCTGATACTCCAAGTGGTGATTTTCATCACTTCCGCCTCTGGTCAGTATTATCAGGACACATAAAAGGAAGGCGGGTCACAGTCTTAACCGTGTCCAAATCACACATTCACTTCCTACGGCCTTAATCCGTCTGATTTAGTGAGAGCCGAGCCTGCCCAGCGTCCTGCTTAGCTTTGAAGCAGTGACAGAGAGCAGTTGGCCTCTAAGTCTGGGAGTTACTTGGAAGCTGGAGGACCAGAGACTCTCACTGCTCCAGAGGGGCCTCGGTTCCGGCTCCTTTAGGATACATTATGTTAAACTTATTTAATAGATACGTTTTGATTAAATGTTGTTGGACTTGTTCGGAAAACTCATATTAATAGTCTATGCTTAATGGAAATGAAAGAACTCGTGCCAGAGAACCTTACAGAGCGCTTTATTACTTAACAAAAAAAAAAGCGCAGAGGCCCAAAGGTTTAACGGGGAGCTCGCGCCCAATGGCAGGCTGCCAAATACCTAGGCCTTGATTGCTCATCTCTGTTCCATTCTACACTTCCTGTCCCTTTATTCGTGCTTTGTAGGCCCTTCTTTATCACCACGTTCTCCATTTGTCACTGTTTTCCTCTCCTTCCTCTTCCTTTTACCAGTGTTTGCCCTTCTCGATCTCTCTCTAGTTCAAAGTCCGATTTTGAGTCCCTGTCCCTGAAAGTGAGTACTTACGCCCAACATTTACAACAACCGAACAAAATTAGGCACTGCCTACGAGGAGGCACTTGAACATCCAGTATTTCAACAGTATGTGTTCTCCAATGGGAGAAATATAGACTCATGTAATTGATTCATTTGCTCTACGTTAGGTAGGAGCGAGGTTTTGTTTTGCACACCATCGGAGCAGCTATGAGCAGAAAGCTAGCTCTAGCCAAGCTGACTGTCCATTGACACATGACTGAAACAATTGCAGTCCTCCATAACCAGATATTAGAAAGATAAAATCATAACACGGTGACCCTTTATTGATGCATAAATAATGAGAAGCAGTGTTTTTTTAAACCAGGCTCTGCCTCCACCACGTTGATACATTTGTTGATAACTAGAAACAGAACCGTTTTTATGGGAGTGGAGACAGAGCCACATCATGGTTCTGCATTTCCCTGCCCAGTGTCTTGAAATGTATATATTACACATCTATTCTGTAATCTCACCTAATCTAAACATTCAGTCGTCCAAAAGGGAAATGTAGGTACCTGCTGGAGTGGGTATGTCCCTTGCACTGTCTTGTCTTCTGCCCTGTGTGTCCACCTCCAAGTATCTGGTTTCCAATGTTTGGATGTTGGCCCCAACCTCATGATAATATAGATTGTGGGTAAAGGACTAAGCCTGCCTTTGATACCTCTGGTTCTGAACTTGATCTCTTTGGGTGCACCAAGCGAGCCCTCGATAACGACCGAGAACTTCTGTCCCTGCATCAGGTTCATGTGCATAGCTTGGGGGTGGCAGCATTCTGTGTTTTGTAGGGGTCATGGTTTCATCAGACGTTTTTATCAGCGTCACTAGAGTGGAAGCCCACTGGCCCACTCATGCAAATTTCTACTGCTAGTGAAGACCCTGGACCCTAGCACTGGGATCCTGACCATATGGATGAATGTATGTGATGTGTGATGAGCAAGTTATACACTGTATGATGATGTAGGTAACTCAGACTGGCAAAGCCCTGCTGGTTCCATTTAGAAACTCTGGCCTGTTACTGTGCACGTGATGGAGGTGAGGTTGCCCTCCCAGACAGTGGCAGTCTGCTGCTGATATTCCTGAGACTGAAGGGTTGAAACTCAGGCACTGAAGTGAGGAAAGAAGAGATCAACTCCCCTTATACAGTCAATTAGATTTTTTTGATGTAGGGGGCTGCTGATTAGTCTTCCTGGAGGCTGCTATTCGATGGATGGCAGGAGGTAAGGGTAAAAGTTCCTGCTGTCAAGGTGTGATCATGATGAGGTGTGGGTCTGATAGTCAGGTGCATCATTCACAATGTGGAGAATACAGTTTCACACTCGATTATATCTAAACACATTGATATAGTGTACAAGTGAGTAATATTCGACGCACTAACCTTGATAATACACCAAGCCCTCCTTGATAGGGGCCTTTGTATTTGAACGAAAGGATCAAGGACTACAGACCTGGGATAATGCTGCACTCTAGTCAGGCTGGGCTGTAAGCAGTACCCTGCTTTAAAAAGTAGCATAGAGGGTTTTTTATGGACCGGGCTATGGACCTGTTGAGTCAGTTGCCTGGACATCTGAGGTTAATGATTGAGGAAGGCAGTTTAAAAATAGCGTTTAAAACGTACATCTTCAGTAGTTAGGTCAAAGGGGACTTCGGCTAGGTTCTGTTCTCTGTCAGACTGCCAATGCTGATGTTTAAGTGCCCAGACACTCCTCGAGTAGCTGCGTGCTATATAAATAACCTTCATTCATTCATTCATACTACTATTGTATGAAACAATTTTCCTATAATGTGTGGAAGTGCGTTCTCCCGACTCTTGTCAACTAGGCTTCAATTTGGGTCTAGCAGCCATGTTTTCCAAAATAGATGTCACCTGTGTCCTCCCCTGCACATCTTACTCTCTGTCATTTCTGCAGCACGTCGTCAAGTAGAATATTGTTTGCTTATTTCCATTGTCTTTGTTTATGTTGTTCTCGACGAGTCTTTTACATTTCAGTCTCAGTTACATTTTATACCTAGGTCTTTTCGCTAGATCTCTGTGCCATATTCAGCCATATAACACACTGGGGCATATTATCAAGGCGGGCGATACATTATCGCCGCTTTTATCGGCAGGAAACTGCCGATAAAGCGGCGATAATGGGCTTGATAATATGCTCTATCGAAGCCCATGTTAGATGTGAAGACACATCCAACATGGGCTTCGATAGGAATTCATAGAGCATATTATCAAGCCCATTATCGCCGCTTTATCGGCAGTTTCCTGCCGATAAAAGCGGCGATAATGTATCGCCCGTCCTTGATAATATACCCCACTATGTTTATATATCAAGTTTGTTTTACCCACCCTGGATGGCATTAGCATAGAGATTGCAGAGTCATTATTTATGCAGCGTTCTAGTGCTTAGATGCTAAGGCAATATGAGGTTTTATGAGGCTGTGCTCTGATTTGCTATGAATGTAACATTTTCCATCATACCACAATGATTTTGCAGTTCTGTTAATTTCATATGTGAAAATAATTTATAAAAACCATTGATTTTAGGGAGTGAACCAGAGACTTTCCTGTTCTACTAGGGATAATGTCCAGTTACCTCCCAGGAATACTGCCCACTTGTGGCTTCAAATATTTTTTGATTTCTCTGTCCTGCTCTATTTTGCTGAGAGCCTTCATGGCAATTAACCTGTATCGTACTTTTGAATTTTTATAGGAAATATTAAAACTATTCTGATGATCTAGAACTTATTCATTGATTGGGCCTTTTTATTTAATTGACTACATTACTCAAATTTGATGCGCTGGGAAGTGCCTTACCTCTGGGGTACATTGCCTTATGAAATTGAGGTTTAACATCGACTACGATTCATAACAAGCATTTACAATGCAACGGTTTCGCCTTTGACAAAGTTAGAGCTATTGGCATTGCAAATGACAAATTGTTTATTTATGTGTTGGTTTTGAAAACAGATAAATAAATGGCATTGTCATTTACAATGTCAATAGCTTAATCTTTCGCAAATGCGAGACCTAACAAAATAAATTACATTTGGATTTGATGGCTCCGGGCTGAACGATCGGCACTGCTGTAAAAAGAAATGGAAGGATGCACTTGCGGTATGCAGCAGAGAGAGGCCCGGGGAACCCCCCCCAGGATTGGGCTGGTTCGTGTATGGATGGAGACTTGTGTGCCAGAATGTTTACATTGACGAGGCCTTCTTTGCTATGTGTAGATTTTAGTGTTAGGTGATTATAATAGTTCAGGGATACAGTCGTCGTGTGGCTTCTAATTGGCTGACAGTGCTCACAACATTAACAACTGGTGTGCTGGCAGAAATAAAAGGGACCTATTTTGCAAAGATGGACAAATACTCCATGTGCCTGTTATTGTTGAGCTGCTTGGAGTAAATGTCACCCTATTGAGCAGTGACTGGATTAAAGTTAACACCAGCGCCTTGTCCTCCTCGCTAATTTGTTTTCACACCTGTCCAGGCCTTCCCCGGGGGGGGTGGGGGGCACTTTATGTAGATGTGTGCAGCCCCAGGCTATACATCACCCTGATTAAAAGATTACAAGATTATTCGGTCAATGAGGACACAGCGCTCCGCTCCTGGGTTTTAGTTTAAGAACAGAGTGAATTCTGGGAGTTGTAGTCCTGGTGCACTTTAGTTGACCAAGTGAAACTACAGCGCTCGAAAACATTGGTTAAGAAAAGACCTCAGAGGACTGAAGCAACGTGGAAAAAGGGACAACTTTGCATGTAATTGAAGCTGGGAGCATCTGACCTACTGGACAGCCCCTCCAACCCTAAAAAAAGAAATGGACAGAATTAACCGCGCCCGATGTCAAACTTGATGCCGGGAAGGAAATGCTGCAAAGCACTCTGCCCTCGTGGAAGTATCGAAATTAATGAAAAAATATATATATTTCTCACTTGAGAGACCTCCAAGAGGAATTCTGTACATGCAAAAAGATATATACTCTCCCTGTGACAGTGATCTCCCGGGCAAGTACAAGTGACAATTAACATGTAATTGTAAATGTCTTTTATTGCAAAACATTACATAAATAAACACACGCATATAAGATAGTTTGAATGAGTGGTTATTAAAGTGGCCTTTTTCGTAACTACCACTGTCAGTATGCGGCCTGATCTAAGCATCCCGGAATATGCTAATGTGTTACTGACACGATTTCACCTCCCAAGCAGTTCACTTCCCATGCCGGAATATGAGGCACTTGGTGGCCAAATCTAGAGCCCGACTGTGCTACCACTATCAGTGGTGTAGTGGATCCCACCCATCTGAGGCTGTCAGCAGCGAGCACATCCACGCATCTGTGAGGATGCCAGAAGTAAACTAGCACTTACGGGCACACGGACAGCGGGAGGGGGGTCTGTTCTGCTGAGAAACCAGCAAATATGATGTTTATACAGGTAAATGTTTCTTTATTCTTCTATTTTTTAATTTCTCCGTGGACAGTTCCAAGTTAATTAACGTGAAGCTTTTACAAGGGCATATTAAGGACATCTGGACTTTGCGGTCACGCGGCAGCAATGGGCATTTTAGTTAAAAATTACCGCTGTAAGAAATGCCCATCTGTAAATACTGTGTCCAGCATTGGAGACACAAGGTCAACTTTAGTCTACACAACACCGTACATTTAAAATAAAATAGAAATGAAGGGTCAGTGGAAGCTGTCAGCGAAGTGTCATTTAAAGCAGCTTTGGCATTTAGCACCCATTAAGATGTCGCCCTCATTCTAAGCACCAGCAGATAAAACAACAGAAACAGGGGCATTCCCCGCCGCGCCAAAGATCACACGGTTTGGTAAAGCGGAGAAAACACGAGGACCGAAGAACTAGACAATGTAAGGCTTATGTGTCAACCTCACCCGTCGACGAGGAGCCGCTCCTTGATGGAGGACATTGTGTGGACAGCAATCTGCCGAACCCCAGTTACTGAAAGACACGAAGGCGTAAAACAAAACACCCAAGCTCTCTGTCATCTAAAAAGTACACCCGAAAATAGAAACTGTCAGAGCTCGAAAATAATTATTTTTGCTAATTTTTCTTGTGCTACCAACCCCTCCCCCACCCAAAGACAGTCGGATAAAGAGACATAATTAGGTCAGAGACATTATTTATCCATGCTCGAAATAGTTCGACAAGCTTCTTTTTTGGCGTGTGTAGACTTCATTTACCCATGCTCGACAGAGTTCAATAAGCTTCTTCTTTGTTTGGAGGGAGCATATCACTTAGTCCTGCGTCACCATCAGTCAATAACAATAAATATTTCCTTTTTGATGGCCTCTTTTTGCTTTTCAAACCCATTTGTGACGTCGCCTTGATAAAAACAGATTACGAGGTTCCTGGATTAGACCTACTGTGACTTAATTCGCTGAACGTGACAAACTATGACTTATTTCCATTGGTGAGACCGGTGTATCCTAATGTACTGTGACAGCTCCTGGAGGACACATATCATGCGCTAGATAAAACGGGCAGCGGAGATCTGTTTGGAGGTCTAATGAGACACCCGCAATCTAATGCACATTCAGAATTAGATGTAGGGACATCTTCCACTGGAAGAGACCCCTGTCCGCTGTGACAACCGCTGTACAGTGCAGATTGTGACATCATTCGGTGATGAGACACACTGTGACGTCTTTCACCGAGGGAGGGACAGCGACGCCTGCTGGGTGAGACCGATATCCATTGTGACAGCCGATAATGCCGATTGTTTAGTGTAGTGGATCCCACCCATCTAAGGCTGTCAGCAGCCAGCACATCCGCGCATCTGGAAGGATGCCAGAAGTAAACAAACACCTACGGGCACACAGACAGCGGGAGGGGGGGCGGGAACGGACAGCAGGAGGGGGGGCGGGAACGGGCACACGGACAGCGGGAGGGGGGCAGGAACGGGCACACGGACAGCGGGAGGGGGGCGGGAACGGACAGCGGGACATCGCGCAACCCACCCCTGAAAACGCCATTTTGGAAGTGTGTCGAAAACAAAGCTTTAAAAAAATTAAATGAACCACCGCCCACCGCCGCATGACGAGTGCAAAGGGGCGGGATGAGTAAAAATCGCGGGAACGCCCACGAATCTGCTCGGGGAATGAGTGACGCATCTCTGTTCCAATGGCTAGCCTCCATTTATGGAGCTAGCCAATGGGACAGAGAGGCGGGACGAAGCCCCATACATGTAAACAAAAGTTTTTCGCTTGCGCAGCTTTCGGCGAGGCGAAACCTACAAATTGTGGGCTTCTTGGTGAAGTAAAGTTTGGGGTGTATAGATTTACGGTGTCCCAACCACACACAATTTTTGGTAGCCGAGGACGGTTGCAAGTTAAGAGCACCTTCTTTCTGCTGCAGAGATTATCTCTCTCTTTTGTCCCAATCTCCATGGCCGCTGGTTGGTGAATTTTTCAGTGTAGAATTTGCTAGTAGATCTTGCTGGGATCTTGAATTGCTAAGCTGCACGTGTTCTGGAAATAATCAGATCGTTAGTATGAATAGTGTAGAACGATTTTTTTGAGTCTTAGAGTGTTTCAGTTTGTTATTTTAAGTTTTGTGATTTGCGTTGCTTGATGGATTGTTTTGTTTCATATGAGGCTTTCGGTTATGGAATGCTGATTTTGGGTTCAATTGGTGGTTTGATTACTGCGATTTTAATGTGCTTTCTATTTGTAATTTGCCTCAAAAAGGTTTAGGTTCTTTTTATTATTGGTTGGCATAGTTATTGGATTTGTTGGAATCCAAGATCTCGAGATATTGTTGTTTACCTTATCTGCCTGCACAAAGTTAGTGTGTTTTGCAAGGCGGCACAGAAACACAGATAGGGATTTTTCAGAGTATTGAGTTTTCATTCTAGGAGTTTGTGTCCCTAATTTAGATTGGTGTATTTTTCTCCTCAGTGCACAGGAGTAAATACATTAGCCAAAGGTCGATTGTCAGAGAATGAGAGGCTGTTTAATGGAGATTGAGACTGGCAAGTGCAGCAAAAGGTGCAAGTCTTGTTGCTGGCATTGGCAAAAATTAATTTGAGTGTAGCCTGCTGATTTTCTCTTATTTAGGTTGAGCAGACAAGATTTTTTCTTCATTTGTGTGTGATTCATTGAGAAAAGATTGTGCAATTGTTCATGCTTCTCTATGATTGATTAGTCACTGAGTAGTCAGGCTGGGATTAGTGAGATGTCACACAGAGTTGTGCTGTCATTGGTTGGTTGTTGTCAAAGTCATGCTGTTATTGATTGACCTTTGGCATACCTGCGCTGTGACCGATTACTGCACACAAGTTTGGTTAGTGCGTTTTTTCAGATTATTTTGAATGAAATAATGGGTGCTGTGTGGGAAAAACATAAAACCCCTAGTGCACCTTCTACAGAGGGACAGAAAGTAGTTGCAGAGGGTACACCTACTTATGAAATGATGATGGACATTTGGTTTTATTCATGTTCCTCGAGGAGGCCTAGCTTGGACCTTGAGGGGGCCATCCAGGACTCACACTCATTGTAGCTAGGTGATCAGCTGACGGCACTGGCCATATGGGACATGGCAGGATCGGGCCGGCCCAGATAGACACTCTCAAAGGAGCCTGGCTGGTCTGATGGGTTCAGGCATGACCCTATTGAGGTTCTGACTGGGCCTGTATTGTCTGACCTGGTGTTTGGAAAAGCAGGGGAGCGCACAGACCTGCGAAGGCACTCAGGACTGGAGAGTGTGGCACCTGCCAAGATAAGTGGAGGTCTCCAACGCCCCGATTGGCATGCCGAGCTGAGTCCCTGAACAGGAGCAGTGCAGTAGAGTGGGGGTCGTAAACCCCATGATATTGTTATGAGCAGGTGGGGCACTGAGGGTGACAGTGGGTTGGGGAGCATTGTCACTTCACCCCCCTCGGTTGGACCCACCCAGGATTCACTTGGCTCCACATGCCCTGGGGAGCCCTTCCCTGGTAAGGAGTGCTGATCTCAGGGTGTGGTTCAGTGCCCGGAAAGATTAGTGGAGGGAAGCAGACAAGAGGCCAAGGGCGGCTAAGCCTGCCCCTGTGGGGCCTCGACTTGTGCTGGACCAGAAGACTCCAGGTCCTGCCTCCTTTCCAACACATGGACACCCCAAGGCTGTAAGCCTTGACTGCCCCCACGTAGTGGCAAGGATCCCCACCTGTTGGCCCAGATGCAGCACCCTCTGTTGGTGGAGAGTCACTGTGGTAGAGCTGGGTGCCCTTTTCTCTTTGCACCCTCTGAGACTCTGGCACACGAACGAAGGAGGACTGAAGGTTGGCACACCTTCCCTCTGCAGATCGCGGCGCTTGCATGGGAATGCTGAAACCCCAGACTACGGGATAGCAACAAGCACAAGCAGACCCTAACTGAGATGGGATGCAGCCACCACAGCCACTAGACTCTTTGGTGGTCCCTCTTCAATTTCAACTGGGCAGGAGGGACCAGACCAGACTCTAAGTGCAGACCCAAAAGGTGCACATGACACGCTGCCCATTGGGGGACACTCAACCAAGACCAGGCTGTGGACCTCCAGGTGACAGCCAAACTTACAGTACAGAGATGCTCTTTTTGGAGGACAGTCCCTTGTCGAAGCACCGATCGATGGTGTCAGAATCTGAGAACTCAGCATTGGAGAGTGGTGACCTACTGGTGGTCACACCACAAATGTCAGAGGACCTCATCTGATGGGAATTAGGGTGGCAACCTGGGGCCTTGGGGGTAATCCACTCCTCTGGCCTACTTGGGTGCCCTCCCCCATGCACATGCACACTCTGTTGCTCGGAGGGCCCTGTTCCACAGGGCGATGCCACAAAACCCACAGGGACTGTTGCTATGTGGAGTGTCCAGCTGGTGAGACCTTTGACCATGGAGTTCCTTCTTTGGGACAGATCTCTGGGTGGTACTGGTCACCTGCAATGACCGAGGTTGGTTGACTCTCATTTTGGCTGATGCACAGCTGTTTCACGTGCATAGGCTCGTCCCCGCATCCTGCTGGCCTACTGGTTAGAGGCCAAGCAGAAAAATGATTGATTCACGCTTTGTGACATTACAGTTTGGGTGTTAGGCTATTACTGGAGTGCTCTTGGGTTGGGGAGTTTGGTGTTGTTTTGATTGTTACTTGTCTCAGGACCATGCAGCATGAAAACCAAGGGGTATTGGCCTGGTGGGAAGGAGATGTCTGGCAGTCACTCTAATAGTACCTTTACATTACTGACACACACCATGACACAGTACTAATGTCATGTATGAGTTGAAGTATGGGATCAGAGGCTAAACAACACTTCATGCACAGGCACCTGGTGGGACAGGGAGTCCATACCACTATGTTACAGGAGACACATGTCACTGGGATGGAGGTGGAGCAACTGCTGCACAGGGAGATTACGTGATTTGCCCAGAATCACAGGATGTTGAGCGTCCCTGCCAAAACTCAAATCCAGTTCCCCCGCTTCAAAGTCGACCACTCTAGCCGTTAGGCCACAACATCTACTCACATAGTTGGATAGACCCCAGGACATCACAGACAAATGACCCCAGTCCCAATGGCTGAGTACCAGTAGCTCTTGCTTGCCAATAGCCCCCCAAATATGATCTAACTACACCTATGCCCAGTTAGTGGAGATACATACAGTTTCTGACTGTATATGGATAGTACTCGTGTTGCTTACTTTCTTAAATGCCCGCCCAGTTTTAGGATTACTACTATGCATCCATAAATGTATGAATGTAAATGCCTATATATTCAGCTCCTGAATATCTGAAGAATGTTAAAAGTTTACAGAAGGGATAAGAAACCATATGTATCTAAAACCCCGTTCCAACCTGTAGTTTTCCACGTTTCAAAGGAAATTATATCAGCCTCCCTGCTAGGGGCATAACTGGAAATATGCACCTGCCAGTCATACTAACTATTTTCAATTTTGTGACTCATCAACAATATTGACTTTTTGGCAGCCTTAGCATGTGTTACATCATGTGCTTCGCCCTCATGTCTGTAATATTCAGCAACAGTTAGAAAAAGAGGATGACTATCAAAGCGTGAGCGAGTAGCAGGTGGTTTAATATCAGACCCATTACACGAATAGAAGGAACTCCTTGTTTCGTGATAGTTGTCGTTCCCACATTGGAGATTATGGTTTTTGTAAACTCCAGTGTTGACAGGACTGGCAAGACATCAGTGCCATTCAAGAGCAATTCATCACAAAAAAACAAGAATTTGTTTCCTGATGTTCGCTGAAGAAAATATGTCCCTCGTGTAGTGATCCAGAATCACGGTCAGCAGTCTAGTGCTTTGTAAGCCAGCACACTGAACACCCACCCACCACTGATGTCATTGGTCAGGTGACACAGCTTTAATAAAAGGGGCCGAGCCCATGTGCTCTAGGCCAGTTGTACCCAGTAGCTGCCTGTGTCTGCGTCAGTCCTTGCTAGCAATGAGGGCCCAGGGCCCCCAACATTACATTGGCGACGAGGAGGGCGGACGCTAGCCACGCTTGCCGCATTTACAAGAAGAAAAACCCCGGAAAGAAGAAGGGAAGTGCCCATGTGCAGGGCTTTCCCCTGGGGAAGCGGCGCCGGCCGCCGAGAGGCCTGCAGGGCCTAAGCCGAGCCCCGGGCCTGCCTGCAGACGAGAAGGTGACCGGGAGCCTACCCCACACCTTCGAGCTCAGCCTGCACGGCCCCCTGCGTGGGGTGATGAAGAGCGGACCGACCGGAGCCCACCCGCGTCGGCCGCGACTGCGCCCCTGCCTGGGGTAAAGAGAGAGAGAGCCGTGCAGAGCCCACCTGCATCGGCCGCCACCGCTCAGTGGAACCTCCGCGGAGCCCACCCGCGTGGAGGAGGAAGGCCCGTCGGCCAGAGGTGAGCCCGAACGCTGAAGATTGCCGAGGGGGCCGCGCAAGCGAGAAGCGACCCCCTCATGATTGAACATTTGCGGAGCCCACCCGCATGACCAGCGCGCCTCGCCGGGTAATTGCAGCCACCTTAATTTTCAAATAAAGCAGGACCAGCGGAGCCCACCCGCGGCCTGCCTACAGTGTCTCCAGGCCCCCCGCAGTGCAGCATGTGTGGAGCGCGGCTGCCGCTGCGAGGGTGAAAGCCGTGAAAGGAAAGCTGAGCGGAGCCCACCCGCACGACCATGGCGCCCTGATTTACCGGGAGTGAAGAAGCAAGGCCAGCGGAGCTCACCCGCGGCCTGCTTGCAGCGCCCTTGTCCCCCGCCACGTGTGTGAAGTGTGGCGGCGGGGGACTGAACTTGTGCCAGAAAGCGCCCGCAGTGAGAGGGAAGCTGCGGGGGCGCCGAATGAATGAAGCGGAGCCCACCCGCTAGAAGGAGCCTGCTGCCCGTCAAACCCCCACGCCTCCAGAGAGGGGGACGGACGGACCTGAAAGCGAGCACGAAGCGCGAAGACAGCCTCCGGCCAGTAGCCGGATAGAGAGAGGAGTCCCCAGCGCCTGCACCGGTATCAGCACTGCGGGCGAAAGAAGCCCCCACTCGTGTGTGAGGCCGTAGCTCTACCCCCACCCCGCGCACCGAGTGAACAGGCTGAAGCTGCTGCGGGTGGAAGGAGAGCACAAGAGAGGACAGCGAGTGGCCCCCAGACACATGCCAGCCCCCCTACGAGGCCGCTCAGAGCGACCCCTCCCCGCAGCCCGTGAACACTTTGCCTGTTGCGAGGGGCAGGGACCGGGGAAAAGTGACTGCCAACAGTGCCCCTTCACGCTCACAGAAATGGCTTTTCCCCTGTGTGGCATTGCAAAGGAAATGCCTGTGCCGGCCTGCCTCCTGAAAATGAAATAAAAAGGACCTACCTGTCGTCCACGTAGCCCAGCACCGGCAGCTCAGCTCCATCTGGGAAAATCCGAACGAAGCTCCAGAGCAGCACACAAAGACGCAGACTGCCAACAGGATCTATCCAGCACTGCCACCTAGTGGCGAAATCGCAGCACTGCACCCGCTGCACAAAATACATTGCACACAGTGTCTACACCCTGTCATATCCCCAACATGAGACTCTGCCTCTAACAATAGACAGGGTCACAAGGGAAGTACCTTAACCAAGCCTGATTACCAGCAGTCACCCCAGGACTGTAGCTATGCACAGTGTGAAGAGCCACCAGCGTTCTGCCACAGAAGCAATCTCAGGCTGATGTGACCCACAACAAGCAAACCAAGGCACCTCCACCGAAGCACAGCAGTACACAAAGAAAAGCAAAACACGAGGTGACTGCGCACCAACGCAACCACAGTGTTCAAAAACCCACCGTCACCGCCCAGTGACACAGGACAGCATAGAACTGCGCAGGAACGCGCCAGAAGAACAAGAACACTGCCTCACCAGACAGCGCAGGAACGCGCCGGAAAATTCTAGGAACACGCGAAGTGACGGCGCCGGGACGCGCCAGAAGCAAAGCATTGTGCAGGACCGCGCAAGGAGTGAAGGAACTCCACACCTCAGAACCAAACAGCATTGCGCAGGACCGCGCAAGGAGTGAAGGAACTCCACGCCACCATGACCGAGTAACGCAGGGATTGCGTCCTCAAAGACCTGTCAGTAGGTCACAGCAAAGATGACTTGCCAAAAAGTCACCGTCAGATGCGGCCCAGTCAATTGGTCGCCCGGAAAAGAAAAGGAGAAGATGACTAGGCAGTTGGTCACCCGGAAAGAAAAGGAGAAGATGACCAGTCAGTTGGTTGCCCGGAAAGAAAAGGAGAAGATGACCACTCAGATGGTCGCCCGGGAAAAGAAAGGAGAAGCTGACAGTCAGAAGATCATGACTGCGAAGACATGCCAGAAGATCAAAGGCATAGCAACTGAATAGATCAAGAAGAGGTCCATGGACGGGACCCAGAAGAGGTCTGATGACACCGACCCGAAGTAAAGAAGGAGCGGCAGGAAGAAAGGTGCGATGCCTGGTTTGGCCATCGGAAGAAGAGAAAGGTGTGTCCTAGGGGTAGGACGCAACCAGGGAGATTTGTGTGGAGTGCACGCCACACGGAGATGGCCTGGGTGGTTGAAGAAAAGAAAAGGGACCAACCACGTCGTGAAAGGAAAGGTCGAGAAGGGAAGTGAGTGCCACGGTGCCACTAGAAGATCACAAGAAGTGAAGAGGTGTGACCAGTCAACTAACACACCCATCAGAAGAAGATGGTGACATGCACCAGAACACCGGAGTGCAACAGAGAACAAGTACTGGCATGAACACCGGCGGCACAAGTCAAAGATATCCACCTACAAGCCATCCATCCATGTGGCAATCGCAGAAGAGGGCAAGTTTGGACTGTTGAGAACAATCTACCTTTGGGGTTGAGCGGAAGATTGGATGACGAGAGTGCTCACACATCCGGCTGAGGAACTGACCACTCCACACCAACCCGTGGCAGCCCAAGAAGCAAAGGCCTCAAGGGACTCTGGTGGCAGCAAGTCCTGCAAGAGAGACGGATCCACGACGATGCGTCTGCAAGACCCACTGAGAGGGAAGCTTCGTGTGCAAGAAAAGAGTCAACAGCGTAACCTCACGGCCCGAAGGCTATGGTGGAGCAACATGACCGACAACACCAGTCCAGTGGAAGCCTGGCAAAGAGGTCCTCCCGGACATCTTGTGAGAGAGGAATACCGGCGAAGAAGGGCATCCTAGTGAGAGGGATGTATGCACCTACTCCTTTCATCTGCCCAGAAATACTTTGAAGCCTGCCCAGAGACATCACCAAGGACCAGGACTGAAGAGGAGAACTGAGAAGACAAACAATACTCAGATCACGTCATCCTTCTATCTAACTACCAACTGTCACCAGTGGTGCCAAGCGAAGGCAAGACCAAGAACAACATCCAAGTGGCGCAGATAGAAGATAGGACCCGCTGAACAACGGCAAACCATGACACAATGACTCATTGTCCTGGATGCAGCAACTACACCATCTGCGACCTGCAATCCACCAAAGAGACTCACTTCAAATCATAGAGTCCAGTGTTACATTTGTATGTATATTTTCTATCCCACAGGTTGAACTTTGTCGTGGGGTTTCCGAATTGTACTTTTTCTCCCACAGGTTGGACTTTCGGTTATTTTCATTTGCCCCCAAGTTTGGGAGGGATGTAGTGATCCAGAATCACGGTCAGCAGTCTAGTGCTTTGTAAGCCAGCACACTAAACACCCACCCACCACTGATGTCATTGGTCAGGTGACACAGCTTTTATAAAGTGGCCGAGCCCATGTGCTCTAGGCCAGTTGTACCCAGTAGCTGCCTGTGTCTGCGTTAGTCCTTGCTAGCAATGGGGGCCCAGGGCCCCCAACATTACACCTCGGTCTTTCATATACAACTATTCAATTCAATGTCCTAATTTTTTTTACAAACTCTTTTAATGGGCATTTTAGTTGTAGAGTACGGAAACGAACTGTATTCAGAAGCGTGGCTTGAGGAATTGCTTTTTTTGACATTCGGAAGCAGCAATCACTTGTCACATCCACGTATTCCAGCATCGAGTGCAAGAAGAAGAAAACAATATAGAACTACAACATTCCCCACACCCCTAACACACTCACCCATTCACAAGCAAAATATGTTGCATGCTTAACAAATACACGTCTCCCCTTTGGCCTATTATGAAAGGCCATTTCATGGTCAAAGCCCCCTTTTCACGTCAGTGAAACATTCTCTGGACCCTTACTGTGGGAAGGCATGTACCGCACATTGATCCTCCCTCGATGTGTCGTAGCACCTGCGTTCAGATTGCTAGGACGTTGTTGTGATCTTTATTTATGTGTAAAGATAACCTCTCAACAGTACCACATGCGCAGAGATTGGCGCGAGCATTGTTGTTTCCAATGTCTGGCCATGGTTAACCCGGTCGTTAACAAAAGCTGATAGATTCATTTTCAGGTCCCGTGGGTAACCTGCAAATCTGAAAACTGTGTGGCTGGGTGTGCTGATATCAGGAACCCCCACTAGGTCCTTCATGGCAGCTAACACCTCTTTCTAACATATGTTGTGAGGACTGGACCCAGCTATAATACTTGACATGGTGTGGCCTCTGCACCACACCACATCCAGCACCAGTCTAACGCCCCAGGCAAAGCTAGTAAAGACTGTCAGGAGGTAGGCAATACACCATCAGATCTTTCAAGGCAGACTCCTGGTGTTGGACTGGTATGATAATCTTGTTAATGCCCTTCCACAGAGTTTCCCACCTTTCCAACATCTCATCTCCACACTGGTCCCTTTCCCATCTGGTTCTATATTTCCATAACTCATATCCTTAGTGGGAATTGAGTAGTTCATAAACGCCTAAGACCCACTCTTTTGGTATGATGTCAAAAGCTGCTCCCCCTTGGTTAGTGGTTGAATGGCGGCTTCCTTGATGAATGTAGCACCCAGAGGTATATCTACTGATAGCAGATTTTTTTTATCTTGAAAGGATCTGATCTGTCCATTTATGAACATGTGCAAGAATTAATCTAGAATCCCAAACCTCAAACTGTGGAAGGTCAATCTCAACCCAAGCAGATACAAACTCCAGGTATGAGAAAGTGTATTATTAGTAGGGGATTAGTTGGGGTGGATGGTAATCTGGGCCACTGGAATTATGTAGTAGGGTAGCACCAAATTATGCGGCAGGGTTGACTCAGTTATGCAGCACAAATTATGTGGCATAATGCGTCACATTTATTGATAGTCATTTTTACATATGGTAATGCTGTCTGAGCAAAGATTTCACCACAGTAGTGCCAGTTTCCCCACCAAATACATAAATAAGCAACTGAAAGATAACCAGTTTGTGAAGGAACTTACAACTCGTGTGAATACATATCACTACATTTTTTGTACTTTTTTGAATGTTTGAGCAAGACCATGGGTACTCACAAACATTTGGCAGGGGCAACAAAGTTGGTTTGTGATGTGACAGAGGGCCGCATTGATGCTAGCAGGGTGGCGGTCGTAGAGGGGGGCCAGGAGGGTGTTTTAGTGGGGTTGTGGCAGTATGGTGGGCTTATGGGGAAGAGAAGCATATACATCTAATGTCTCAATCGCGCAATGTGGAACGAGAAAACCTGGGATTAATCCCGGCTTCCCCACTTTAACAAATTGTGTGAACTTAGGCAATTCTTTTATTTCACTTTCCCGCCTTTTTCTTCATTATTGCATACAAGAGAACCTCAGGAAGCATGATTTCAGGATGTGCACTGTTTTAAACAGTCTTCTGTGTTTGACTTAATAAACTATAATGTTGTTCATGTGTAATAGGAACGAATTCCATCCAAAGAATGCACATGACAACTGACTTGCCTCTTAGTTCACTACTGCCACTGTTTTCAGGGAGGGGGAAGAATGGATTCTGAATTAATGTTTAAAAAAAAAGACTTGCCTGTTTATTTAGCATCTCATACTGCAGCCTCAAGTAAACAGCAGCCCAGACCTGCTGTTGACCAGAGGGCCGCATGTAAAGGTTAGGTGGGCCGCATTTGGCCCCCGGGCCGGACTTTGAGTATCACTGAGCTAGACACTGCTTTATTGGTTAACATCTGCAGATTATGCAGCAGATGGTGGATTATGTGTCAAATGCGGCAAATCAATTATTCGGGAAATTCGTGTCCGCAGAACCTCATAATTCCAGTGGCCTTGATGGTAGTCCCTCCCAAGTAATAATGGTACTATACTTGTTAGGTCCAGTGTCAGTAATTTAAACCCGAGCACCACCCCTGGTAGTTATGGCATAGAGCAGACTGGCTTAATTTGAGAAAATGTGTAAAGCATTTAGACGTACCAAACCAATTAAAATTACTAAAACGCAGCACAATAAAAATCTAACTGCAATTAAAATAGAGAGCATTTTAATGCAGAAAGTAACACCAGAATGACAAACATCCAGTAAGGAAAACTGAAGATATGAATGTAAATTGTTTTAACAAAAATAGCACCAAAAACTGCAATGCACCAACCACGGGCAAAAATGCCACTGCAATTTATATAAATAGGGAATATTTGGATGAACAAAATAACACCAAAACAACAATCACTCAATAAAGGGAACCAAATATGTGAATTTTTAAAGTTTTAACAAAAATAGCACCAAAAGTGTAAAGCACCAACCGCAGGCAACAGGTCATGCTAGACCAGGACAGAGGTAATATTTAAGATGACCACGATGGGTCGTGGGTCAGATACAAGGACCAGGTGGGTTCCTGTCTAAGAGATACCTTTGGACTTAGATACATTTATGGAGAAAAAGTTGTCCTCTGCAAGTTGTCAGCGGAGCAAACTGGATTTGAAGGGGGGGCTCGACGAGAGCGGGTTGCTGAATCGTGGAGTTCCAGTATGGTCATGCACGAAGACAGTGATTTGACATTGACTTCTGCAGCTTTGATGGCAACTCCGGTCCCCATCAGTTCTCCAGGAATACAATTGGCATAAAGTTATTGAACCTCAGGTCTTGCAGTTTGGGCAGGAGGAGTATACTCTAAAACCAGCCAAGGGTTCTGGGACCTCATGAACAGCACTTAGGGGTCACGACTTACTCCAGAAGAAGCCATCAGGGGTCCAGCGGATGTCCAGTTAAAACTCTTCAGCTGCGCTATTCTTATAATTTTTGTGTCACTGTAGTTTAACAGCAGGTCACCCGCTGACCCTTGTAGTCTGCATCAAGTGTTGGGTACAATTGGGAGGAGGTCCAGCCATTAGGGTTCTACTCACAGGTCACCAAAGCAGTTGTAGTCCTTCTTCTGGCTTCCACAGATCCAGCAGTGTCCTGCATAGAGTGCCCAGGAGTGCCATAGGTATGCCTGGCACTAGCCTGTGGGTGAGAGTGAATCATGGGCCCTCCCTGATCAATAGGGAATAAGTTCCCAGGGGTAATATTGTCCGCTTTTGCAGCAGTTCTTGGACGCTTTACTGCAAACATTTCTGCAGTGCCTCTCTCTACCTAAAATGAGGATAGCAAAACCTCTCTACCCCTGCACTGATCTTCTGTTCCCACCCTAGAGATGTCAACAGATTAACGAGCAAACCCTCCCCTGTGGTCACTCAAACCTGTTCTGGGGGAAGCTCCTCTCCCACTGGGATTGGTGCCTGGCTGGCTAGAAGGACAATAAATGGGCCAGTCCCAGGTGTTAACTACACCTGCCTGTGACAGAATAGGCCGCTTTGAAGATAATTACGTTTCCAGGCACTGATTAGATATTCATCCTTTCAGAGCAGCAGGACATCTTCCCACAACCAAGACATTTTTCTCAGGTCAGCTCTGGAAGCAAATTCACACCTAATCAAGGACCTATTCAGCTCCTGGGTGACAGTTTAAAGCCCAGGCGAATGGTCTCCTAAATGCTTTAGGCAGGCTAAGTATAGCTTTTTAAAAGTACAATTTGAGAAACATTCATTACAAATCCAACATCACCAATGAATTGGATTTGTAATAAATATTGTAACTTTTTATCTGGTTTGTAGGCAGAGATAACATTATTGAATTTTAACATTAACTCCCAATGTTTTCCTATGGAAGAGCAAACCTTGCTACAGTAAAAATAGCTTTTTCGACCTTTCCACTGCACAGACATACTTTACTTTAAACCTTTACATGTACTGCTCTCAATTACCATGCACCCTGCCTTATGGGCACTTTGAGGCTAACTTAGGGGCAACATGTTGCTATTTAAGAGGAGGTTTCGGCCTGTCAAATGCAGTTATTTTGACTATTTAAACCTGAACAGTCAGGCTAATGTTGGCAGCACTGCTGTCATGGTTTGGATTGTCTGTTTATTGGTGGGGTGGTATGTGCTGCAGTCCACTAGTAACATTTAACCTACTTGCCCTGGCTACAGACCCTGGCTATGCTTGTTACAATATACTAGGGACTTATAGATATGTTGAAAAGGCCAATTAAGAGTATAACCATAGTTGACAAGTTTTAGGGTCGGAGTACATACAGTGGGGCCTGGCTTGCAGAGTCCTGGGGCACACAGTAAAAAAAAGCAGTAAAAAAAGCAGCAGCAGCAGCATCAGTCCAACAAGATTGAGGATGCCAAAAAGAGGCATTTTTTTGCACCAGGTTATATTCAATAGGTGTCAATGGGGATGTGAAGGATGTGATTTGACAGCCCTGTATTATTTCGTCCCTATTTCCAAATAGAATACACATTATTTTACTATAGTAAACATTTTCGGGGTTGTGTTATCTTGGCAACCATTGTAAACACCACAAGGAATTAGTAATCACATATTAGTCCATATGAGCCCTGTGCTTAGAAGACTCACCCCTCAACTATTCATTCACTATAGAAATTTGGATGTCTGTAAAACCAAAGAAAATATGGAAAGCCTAATCCACTTTTATTTGGAGGAGCTCTTAAAACTTTTCGTGAGCCCCAGGGGGAGGGTTTTTCTGCAACAAAAGCTCATCAAGCCATTTGGTGTTCTCTTTTCTATCCAAACTGGTAAGGACTGAAATAAATAGACTATGTTTATCTTGGACACTGCAGTGCAGCCTCTCCACTATATGTAAAGTTTGTTGTTCCTCCTTATGTCTACTTTAATGTCTTACGAAAACTCAGGTGCACACCCTGGTAACACATCGCTGTCTTTGTATTTTGAAAGGTACCTTGGCACCCACAGGTTGTTTTTTCCACACTGAGAGACCAAGGAGTAGTAGCTCCGATTTATAGTCATCTATTAGGTATCAAGATGTCTTGTTGTAGTTCTACAGTACTTTAATCAGTGGTGACAGTGACAATGACAGTGATGAGCCCCCGTAACAAAATTATGTTGACCTCAAAGAGGGATATTTTGTGTTCCTTTGCATCAAACATAGTGCTTTTCCAAAGAAGCAGATTAGACTATTTGTTTCCTAAAATAAATATTTTACAGTACTCCTATTTTGCAATAACCTAGCTGGCTATCTTAATCTGGTTTTTTAACTTCATTAGAGACTCCCAATCACCAGCATGACTGAGACCTTGTGATCTATTTAGGTCACCTGAGAGTGAGGATGCTGTCAAAATCTCACTCACCATTTCAAATGTTTGTAACAGTAGGAACAGACATCAAATCTGATCTACACCAGACCTCTACAACCTCTTAGTAACACACAAACTACTCTTTGGAATCTTTCAAGAATGCAGGGACACGATCCCAGTGTTAATTGCAGTATATGCTGGTTCACCAAATCTAGTACTGCACTTAACCTATGTCTGAGATACACTGGAAGCAACAGACACATACTAATTGCAGCACAATCTGTGATCTACATGATTACAAGTAAATGACAATGCTTTTGCACGACCTCGGATGTGGTAATGACTCGCATGATTAAACATCAACCAAAAGAATGGGGAAGTAGTTTACCATACGAGATCTCAGCCCCAAAAACGGAGTAGAGATGGTATGATAAAGCACAGGAAAAATAAAAACATTAATCTAAATCGTAAAACATTAGTAACAATATTTTTGAGTTAAATATTAATGTAAATTAATTTTATTTCAAATGTAGAATAAAGGAAATATACTACAGCACTATTATCTTCCCTCCTGAAACGTATAATTAATTATGTGTGAGAACACTCTGCAGTTGGGGTGGAATTCTGCGTATAAAAAGAAATGGGAATAGTGGAGGTGTTGGTGTTATTTTTAGGTCAAATAATATTTGCTCAGCATTATGAACATTTTACAAATGAAATAGCAATGCTGTGATGTACAGAACTGTGTTTTTTTGGCATAGGCCAAACTAGGCCTCAATTATGCCTCAACTCCATCATGGATTTAGAAATAGCCATGTTTTCATTGACACCACACACAGTAACCATGTGCACTGATATTTATTGTTGACATGCTGTTCCTTAAGAGCCTCCGAGGAATTTCTTTACTTAAATTGTTGCTGTCCAAGGTCTTTCCCTTATCTGTTCCCTGAAGGGCTCATTCAAAAAAGTTTTATTGTTTATGTCATCAGGTTTATGCTAACACGTTAAATGACATTAGGTCAGAGAATTATTAATTTAGGAGGATATTTTTAGGAGAATGGTGATATTATATGCTGTTTTATGGTGTACTATGATTTGCTGAAATGTTTATAAATTTGCTCACCCTATGCTGCCTGTGCAATTTCCATTGGTCTCTATGGTGAATTTATCTATAGAAATATGTGCATTGGGAGTGAGCCAGATGCTCTTCTAGCCTCTAGGGTAGCTGCCCAACATTCCTTTGCTTTGCTGCATATTCTGAACCTGGGCTATTATACAGACTTTTCTCATACTGCAACCACTTTTAATGATTTTATTCTTATGACTGGAATATTATGCACTTAATTGATTTTGAGATAACAGTATAACGCAAAATTACATGAGGAGTGTTACCGAGAATTTAGTAATATTTTCTTGGTGCAAAATGCACCCTTGCATTTAAAATTGAACATAGGATGCATTTTGTGCTAAGAAAATAGCGCAAAATACAACCAAACTTGAACTGCAGCAGTCGCTCTCTCTCACTGTGTTTGTTCTTCCTCTGCTCCTGCCAGGGGCAGCTCCTCTGTTGAGGAGGAGGGTCGCCCTACTAAAAATTTGCTCCCAGAGATGGAAAAATAAAATGGTACTTAAAGTTCATTTATTAACATTTTATTTTTCAAAACCCTGTCCCGAGCTGAGCTTCAGGCTGAGCAAGGCTTTCAGATCTCTGCTGTTGCCAGTCAGGCAGCAGCAGAAAGCAGTGATGGCAGGGCACTTTAAGTTTAAAGTGTGCATGTTTTTATGGCGAATTTCTCTAACTCAGCTATCCACCTTTCCTGAGATTGAGTCAGAAAAGATTCTTCTAGAAGATTATCCTGCTATGAAATATTGCTGAATTTGGATTTCAAAATGCGCATATGGTTAAAAGAATGGAATGAGATCAAACATGCAATGCGCTTTGTGAGAAGACTTAAATATTTGAGACAGAAAATGCCTGAAACAACTGCCTAGGCCTGTTACAGTATGAGACATTGAATGAATGGGATCATGTCACAATAGGAAAAGAGAGTAAGAAAAGGAAGGGTCAGGTTAAAAATTAGGTGAGCCTTTTTCGAGAATTAAGATGAGGCATGCAGAAAAAAGCGAGGAGAGAAGATATAATGTTGAGAGTGTGCGTGTGTGTCAATGAATTGGATAAACTCAATTATGACATGAAATTATGAAAATAGAAACGAGAGTGGAAAGGAAAATAAGGACAATTATTCAGGAGTGGGGATTATGTTTTAAATGATTCACTAAATTCCAGACCTCCTCCATATGATTTACAAACACCCAGACCAGCTCAAGATATTGGAGTGGCAGAGCCAAGTGCAAGTATATTTTCAATGCCTACCGCTCCACCCAAGAATGTACCGGGCACTGGTAGAACAATTACAGATCCCATTGCTGATATGGTTGGTCCTGATACACTCACTACTCCGATATGATTGTAGTTCAACCAGTTGAGCCAAAGAGAAGAGAAATTGATCTAAAATTGAAAAATTAATTTGGAGAATTGGGTACAATCAGCATAGAGAAATTAATTTCATGTAATATTGATGAATTGATATTATTTAGTAAACAGTCATCTAGATGTGTGTATGATGCACATGCGAGATTTGAGGAACTGGCAGAAGAATATGATGCAAAGCTATATAATAGAAGAGAATGGTGCAGAAACTGCAGAATGGATCTGGATGATGAGGCTGTTAATGAGATGAGTTTGACAGATGCATGTGCACATATTAGAAAATGAATAAATAGTATCAACAATGAGTTTGAATTTAAAAAACTTTAGAGAAAAATGAAATAAGAAAGGAGGTGGTAGAGCAAACCAAAAAATGGCTGAAGCAGTAGGAAAAAGAAAAAGCGGGGTGAGTAAGCCTGAAAAGGGTTTAGTTGTGACTGAAAACTTTTGTGAGTTGTGCATAGACATAATTAGGTGCTTGTTCCTTGGCAGAGTTCAGATCTCCTTGGATTTACAACCAACTCTCAGAAGCTTAGAGAGGAACCAGCAAAGTGGTGTTCAGAAATTCATAGATTATTGACACATTGTGATTAAGAACAATTTGTGGGCTGAATGTAAAGCATCTGGAGATTGGCCCAACCGAAAAGTCTCAGTGGGAGTTTCTGCATATTACCTCAGCTGTTTTAGTTATGTATAAGTACAAAGAAGTGATTGCATAATTAAAACACATTTTTCTAGAGCATGACATAGACTTTTCAAAGATCATGAGAGCTACTGAAGAGCCAAAAGAGTGCATGCATGTTATAAGAGGCTTTTGAAGATTTATAGAAAGGTCAGTGGAGTTGAAGATCCCATAAAATAAAACAGCGGTTTCAGGTAGGCTTTCATTTTAGGCTAGTGTTTGGAGTTTAGTTTTGATCCTTCATCATCAAAGGTTTAAAAGTAATCAATACAAACATTAACATGTTGAAGAAAACTACCCCTTGTCATTATTGTGGGACGATTGGCCTCTGGAAATGGAAACAAGTTCAAATCTAGATCAAATTCTGAATAATGTTGTTCCTTAGATGCAGCAGAGTGCAAATCAGGTGACAGTTAAATGCCTCAGCAGAACAAAATGTGCAAAATCCTGGCCAATTCCATATGAATGAGCCTGTAGCTCCATTGATGCAGTAAAACATGATAAATAACATGACTTACTATCAGCAGAGATCAGGTTTTCAGCAAAACCCTCTGGTAATAAATAGTGAATCCCCACAGTTTTCACCAAATGTTATTATTTCACAATAACAGGGCCTGAGGGTGGTGGAGGATTGCATGCTTGGTGTAATCCTAGAGGTAGATTAGAACAGCCTTTATGTAGATGGTAAGGTGAATTGTCACCCAGATTCATCTTTGATTGATACAGGTGCTGGCTCCCAAACCTATCCCTCTTAGGTAAAGAAATCCAGGTTACAGAAGACTCAAATAAGCAAATTACTAATCAGGTTTTAGCAAATGTTCCTCTAAAAAATTAGGGCAATTGAAAATGATCACCAATTCATCTTTTTTATCTGAGCCCTTTTAATTTATGAGTCAGAGATTTGCTTTGCATGTTCACTACTGGCTCATATCCCTCAGTTTGGAAAGAGGCTATCATTAAGCCACTCCTAAAAAAACCTACTCTTGATCCCCTTCTCCCATCTAGTTACAGACCCATCGCATGCCTCCCCTTCCCAGCAAAAGTATTTGAAAAAGCTATGAATGTACAACTTTCTAAATTCATAGATAAAAATAACTTACTGGACGAAACCCAATTCGGGTTTAGACAGGGACACGGAACTGAAACCGCTTTAATAAAAGCGGCAGACGAAATAAGGATCACACTGGACAAAGGAGGAGCGGCAGTATTAATACTGCTAGACCTCTCTGCAGCCTTCGACACGGTCGATCATGCCACCCTGATCGACCGTGTCTCAGCAATAGGCATTCAGAACAAGGCCAAAGAACTCCTCGCCTCCTTCTTAGCTAACCGCTCACAGGCAGTAAAAATGGGCCCTTTCACCTCCCATACCTTCACCCTCCCGTGCGGCGTACCACTGGGCTCCTCGCTAAGTCCGACACTGTTTAACATACATGTGTCGGACTTGGCGAGGGTTTTAAAATCCTACGGCATTGCCCTTACGACCTACGCCGACGACACCCAATTGGTGCTATCTGTACACAACGACGGTGCGACAGTTGCTGCTAACTTTCAAAAAGGAATGCTGGCAATCAATTCCTGGATGTCAGCAAACTGTCTCAAATTAAACTCTGACAAGACAGAGGTGATGACATTCAGGAAATTGGAACCTATTTGGTCCCCCCAATGGTGGCCAACTGAGATGGGATCTCCACCAGAACCTGTCACCAAGGTTCGCAACCTTGGAGTTATGTTTGACAATAAACTAACCTTCCACCATCATGTCAACTCCGTAGTCTCCACGTCCTTCTTCACCCTGAAAAAAATCAAAAAACTTTTACCCTATCTTCCCATCTCAGCAGGTAAAACTCTAATCAGCACTTTGGTCTTCGCCAAAACAGACTATTGTAATGCACTCCTCCTTAACGCCCAGGAAAAAGTCCTTAACAGGCTTCAACTAGTACAGAATGCCTCAGCCAGAATTCTACTGGGCATTCCTAAGTTCACTTCCATCTCTCCGTATATCCAACAGCTGCACTGGCTCCCAGTCAGGAGCCGTACAAAATTTAAGGCATTATGTATTGCCTATAAAGCCGTTAACAACTTAGGCCCACAGTTTCTCAAGGATGCCCTCTGCCCGCTAGAAAATCTAAGAACGCTTCGCTCCTCATCAGCTCATCTGCTCAAAATTCAACGAACTAAAAAGGCCAACTGGGGTGACAGATGCTTCGTGATTTCCACAGCCAAACTTTGGAACACTCTCCCCCTTTACATTAAAACCGCCCCTACACTCATTAGCTTTAGGAAGAAACTAAAACCTTGGCTTTTCCCACATTAAATTTCTGCCATAGCTATCGTTCTGTTTACTGAGCGCCGAGACACCCCCGGGTAGTTGTGCGCTATAAAAATTGCAAAAAACATAAACATAAACATAAACTTGCATGATATACTTTACACTGGATGGTGTGGCAATTCAAACTCAGGGTGAAGATTTGGAGTTCAAAATAAAATCACAAATCAAAAGTTCAGCTGTTCCCAGTCTTTAGGAAAAAAAGATTTGCCTCGCGATTTAAAACACATCATGAAAGAAGAGGTATGGGATTTCAAAGGCAAAGAAATCAGACTAATTAAGAGTGCAGCGCCAGTGAAGATTACAGTAAAACCGGTTTAACCTCAAGTTCCTCTGTATAGCATTACATGGAATTACGAGATATCAATAAAGATTGTGATTGAAGGGATGATAGAGAAGGGCATTCTAAAAGAAACTGTTAGGTAGCATGTGGAACTCACCTGTAATGAGCATAAAGGAATGGAGTATGGTCAGAGACCTGCGAAAAATGTATAATACTGAAGTTCTTGTGTTTGAATCGTTGACATGTGGTACTGAATCCTGCTGTGATTTAATTACAAATTCCTGAGGATGCAGAATGGTACACAGTCATTGACTTGTGCCAAGAGCTTTTCCATTCCTCTTTATCAGGATACCCAGTTTCTCTTTTCGTTCACATTCCTCAATTAAGTCCTTGGTTTGTTTTGAATCTCACAAGGCTTTACAGGAAGCACCTAAACCTTTAGTCAGATCTTAAAGAAGGATTCGGAAAATGTTATGTAACTCAGTGAGGAATCTCTCTTACTGACTCGTATATGAACTCAGCACATGACAAATAGCTGCCTAATAAAATATGTACAAATGATATTGGCAGCTGACATTACTTCAATTAGAAGATGCAATAATTTGAATCCTGCAACACGGCTGTTGATTTCAAACAAAGATTAGGATGATGAAGATTGAAACCATTATTGTATAGACATGACCAATTCATGTGCTAAATCAAGACCCAACATTAAAGATACTCAACTTGAAGTTGTTAATATTTTTGTAAATGGTTCTTATCGAAGTGGCAATCATGGAATATTGAGAGCAGCATAAGCAGTCTTATGTTTCAGAAATTATTGAAGCATCATACTTGTGTAATGTAACTTCAGCACAAGCAACAGAGTTCATGACCCGTACAAGAGCGTGCTGTCTGGCAAAATAATTATGTGTGACAATATACACAGACAACTACTATGGTTTGGGTGTGGTACATGATTTTGGGCAGTTGCTGCCGCAGAGGGGTTTTGTGACATTTTTCTGGTGACCCCATCAAACGTTTGAACCTGTTAGAAGCTTTGCAGCATCCCAAAGAAATAATTTTTGTAAAGTGTCTTGCTCATAAGAGTGGTGATAACATGGTCACCTTCAGCAGTTACTATGCTGATGAGGTGCTACAGTTTGTGCTCATGAAACTGTAACAATCAATTAAAAAAATTCAAAAGAGCTAGAACAATGTAAAAATGGCATTGTGACTGATGGCCCTAACAATATAAATTGCTTTTTGTAGAAACCTGTAGAGACAACATTACGGAGTACATGCTTAAGAGAAGGTGTCTGAAGATGAAAAGAATAAATGGGCAACAACTGGTTGTAAGAAAGATTTAAACGATGTCTGGATAACAGCCAATAATACATATGTTTTCCCTATCTTATTGTTACAAGCAGTGGCTAGGTCCAACACATGTGAGTCAAGATGGAATGGTGAGGGTTTTTAAGAGATACTGGTAAAATCTTCACTTCAGGTCTTGTAGCAGAACATGTTTGTCAGTGATGCATTACCATTCAACAGATTAATTCAGGAAAATGAACAATGGTGACTATGAGTCATATAGGAAAATCAGAAGGACCATTCACCACAATACAGGCAAATTATGTTGAAATGCGAGTTTACAATGGTCATAGGTATATTTTAGCAATTGGCTGTTAATTCTCTAAATTGGTAAAGACCTCTCCAACAAGCAGATGCCACAGTGGCCAAACTATTACTGAAGGCATTGACCTCTCTATTCAGTGTGCCTAATTCTATTTAGAAAGACAGAGGAACTCATTTAATAAATGAAGATGCTGTGTCTTACAGATTTAACAGAGGTTCTGTTGCAGTTACAGACAAAACACATCAGGAGTGGTTAAACAAATGAATGGCACTATAAAATCCAAACTGGTAAAGAGTGTGCCTTGAATTCCTTGAAATTGACAGATTCACTTCCACTTGTGTTGATGAGCAACAGAAGCACTCCAGAGAACGATTGGCCTTTCACCACACAAGGTGCTCATGGGGGACATGCTTTGAGAAGCCCTTGTATTCTCTCGGCTGCACATGTGTCAATAGGTGATGTGATACGTTACATCAGTCTCTGAGAAGTCAACTTATATGTAATTGCCTCTTAACTAGTCACTTTCATATAATGATTTTAGAAATATATTTTGTGGTAGAAGTCTCAGGACCATTCCTTTCAGATGCAAATTCTACTTTGGAAGAATTTCCTGAAACTGAAGCTCCTTGGAATCGTGATACTTTTTGTGAGCTTTAAAAGCCTATTACGCAACATAACCCAATCTATATTTCCTGACAAAAAATGAGTTTCAGGGTAGACGAGCGTGAGTTTATTAAGGAATATAATTAAAAAAGGTGAAAATTATGAGAAATTGGGAAGATGCGAAAGAGATTAAGATACAAATAGAGGCTGGAGCGAAATTTCACAAACTCAAATGTGTATCCTAGGTTGAGGATGGACCAAATGAGTAAAGGAGCTTTGTGCATGGTGTAAGAAAGATCTCAAAGTAGTTGTTTAATAGAACTAATTAGAGATAGTGATTGTGATAGAATTTATGTAGGTGATAAGTATTTGATTGGTGAAGAAACTATACTGAGAGGAATGTATTAGGTTTGTGGTAATACTGCCTATTTTAACCTATCATGTAGGTGGGTGGGAACTTGTTGCTTTGCTTAGGTATTCCCTCAAGTTTACCAAGTGAATTAAATGAATGATATTTGTGCTAAATGTCCTTTAGGCTATGACTCTTCCTTTAAATGTGGCTTTGAATAACGTGAAAATTAGAAAATTGTCTATGCATCTAAATCACTTTGTTTCAAACTCCATTGGAGTGTTTACTCATGTAAATGAGGAATTAAAGACTATGGGCCATATGTATCAAAATGTTGTTTTGCGATTCTCACATTGCGTTTTTCAGCAAATCGCAATTTGATAATCGCAAAATGCTATGTATGTGAGATTTGCTAATAATTTTGCGAATCCCACATATTCCTTATTTGTGAATCGCAAATTGAGATTCGCAACCAAGGAATACCTTCCCATTCATTCCTATGGGCTAGGAGGCCCATAGGAATGAATGGGAAGGCATTCTCAATTTGCGATTAGCAATTAGAGAATCGCAAATTAAGAATGCAATTTCAAGGGTGCCAGGGTGTCAAAAGGACACGCTGTTGCACCCCTGAAATATGTATGTGTGCACATGTGGCGCACATACATGCCCCAAAGGCATGTATGTGCGCCACATGGCACTTTAAAAAATGCAAAAAAGTGAATTTTTCAAAGAAATCGCAAAATACCATCAACTTGAAGTTGGTGGTGATTTGCGATTCCTTACGGCCAAATCGCACTTTTTCTGTGCTTCCCACATTGCATTTAAGGAATCGCAATTTGCGATTCCTTAAATGCAATCGCAAAATAGGGAATCTCAAATTTTGCGATTCCTTATTTTGATAGTGGTTTTCTTTCTCATACATTGCACACAGCCAAATTGCGATCACAAATGCTGACATTCTGCGAATTTTAGAGTTTGCGAACGCAATTTAGCTTGATACATATGCCCCTATGCTCGCTATGATCATGCAAAATCGTCAAGTATTAGGCATTTTGCTTGAGAAAAAGGGTTGAGTCTGTCATGTGTTAAATATATAAGGGAGTTTTACTTTCACCCCAGAGAACAGTAAGCTTAGTAATGAATATATAAGTAATGTTTCTAATGATTTCACTGGAGGTAAAGGTTCTTGAAGGGCATAGTTTGTTGGAATCATTTGGTCCTGGCTCAGTGAGATTGAACAGGGACTTACAGAGGTTGGTGAGTGGTTTGATAGTATAAGTAGGTTTCGCACAACTCCATTCACTATTGTGTCAATTTGCATAATTGGTTTTATTCTTTTGCTTACAATTTATGAAGCGATGAGTTGTAAAGAAGGACTAAAGTGTGGGACCGAAAAGCAGGTGACTGCAACATCTATTATTAAGAGAAAGGGCAATGAATATAAGATGGAAAATATAAAAATATAAGACTATGGTGACATCAAGGCATTGGAAGAATTAAGACTCAGTAGAGAGAAAGTGATGGAGACCGTATTATACATAATATTCTGAGATATTGGTGATGATTACAATAATCAGAAGGGGGAATGTGTTGTTATTTTTAGTTTAAATAATTTGTGCCTAGTAATAAGAATTTTTTTTATTGAAATGACAATTTAAATGGCTGTATTTTTTTGGCATGGGCCACCTGGGCCTAAATTAGGCCTTGACTCAAACTTGGATTTCGAAAAAGCCGTGTTTTCATTTCTCATTTACACTGCACACAGTTAAGAGTGCACTGATGCTGCGTGCTGACACGCTTATCCTGAAGAGCCTTGGCGAATGTTCTTACTTATATTTTGACTTACCAAGGTCTCTTTCTTGTCTGTTGACTGTTGGTCTATCCATTCACAAAACATTTATTGTTCATGTAACCACATTTGTGCTAACACCTTCAATAACATTAGGTCAGAGGAGATTCCTTATCATACATTTAAATGAATAGTGTTAGGATGGTGGTATTATATGACTTTTTATAATGCTGTTGTATTATTTGGTGTTATGCTGATACATTTGCTCACCCTATGCTGGCTGTGTGATTTTCTATGGTTTTTATGGTGAATTTATCTATAAGAAGTGCTTTTTGTGGTGAGCCAGGTGATCTCTTATCCTCGGCAGATGCCGCCCGATTTTCTATTGATTTGATGCATATTCTGGACTTAGACTATTTTCCAGATTTTGTCCAAGCTGCATCTGTATTAGATGAGATGTGAGCTTTATCTTGTGATTGGTGTTACCCCAAAAATGGTCCCAGGATGCTTGTTTTAACGGTCCAGGGAGGAACTGGCCTGGCAGTTGGGGCTGGACTGTTCCCATGGGTAACAGGGTCAAGACTGAGTTGCATATTAATGGGTCTGCACTGGAATGGCATGGCGTGCAAAACAAATGGATTTAACCCAGATCTGTCAATGGCAATGAATGTTATATCAATTCAGCATTCCATCCATCATCTGTTTTTTTTAGTGGTGTTAGGCCTGGCACCTTTTAGAATGGTTATCTCAGTCTTTTTGCCCCTGACCTTCTGTTTTTGTTGAGTACTAAACTTCGCTTTTGCTGGTGTTAGGACTCTGGGCGCTTTACCACTGCTGACCAGTGCTAAAGTGCAAGTGCTCTATGTCTAAAATGTGATGGCATTTGGTTTCTCCATGATTGGTATATTTGATTTGTTAATAAGCCCCTAATACAGTGCACTATGTGGGCCTGGGTCACTGATTGTGCTGCCCCCATAAGTAGCCCTTCAAATGATGTCTAAGGCCTTCCACTGCAGACCCTGTGTGAGCAGTTTTAACAGCCATGTCGACCTGGAAAGTATACCTACTTGCCAGGCCAAAACCTACCCTTTAACTTTACGTACGGTGGGCCGAACGTAGCCCCAGGGCCAAGTTGCAGTGTATTTAAAAGGTGGGGCATGTGGATTTAAGTTTTACATGTCCTGGTAGTGAAAAATTGCTAAAATCGTTTTACACTACAGCAAGGCCTTTCTCTTTCTTAGATTAGCATTAGACCTGCCTTGTAACATTTTACAGTGTATCTTACAATTGGAAGCTGAAAGAAATTTGGAGTTTCATGTCTCTAGACTCACAATTTAAAAACACATCTTTTAATGAACTTGGTTTTTAAATTGCAGATATGAAAATGCCACTTTTAGAGGCTAAGACATGGTGTGGTGCAAAGGAATCACCTATTCAAATTAAATATTGAAAGAAAGTTGTCCTCTCGGATTAAGGAAACCAATTGCAGATGACCCATTTAGTTATTGGTCTGCTGACGTACCACAAAAAAGTAAAGCTTCTGCTGCTTTTTAACAAAGTAATAAATTAACAACTGAAAACAAATTTCACTTCACCGGCAGGAGCATAGCCAGCCCATAATGAAAATAAAAACAAAAAATAATGTCCCACAGATTGTGGTCCTGAGGAGAACCCCCACATTTAGGGTTTGAAATGCATCAACAGGGAGTCTGTCCTAAAAATAACTTTGGCATTCTGGGACCACCCTTTTTGGACATTGAGATGTTCATATTGGGTCCCTATTGTTAGGCTTAAAAAAGGAAGTGATATTAAGGAGTGCCTGGTCTTTGTCTTTATAGAGAGCCCACATTACCTGTTTCGTTTCTTCTGTATTGATTTTATGGCATTTTTTACTGTAGCTAAGATATATATATTCATAATTGTTTATATTGATGCCATTTATGGTGCTACCTGTTGATTTTTGGTAAATTAATGTGGAATTAGGTGTTAATTGGATTTGAAGCACTTGGCACTTTAAATCTGGGTATGTTCCTGATGATGGTAGATATCGTACATTGCCATTCATGGTACTATTTGTTTGATTCTTGTTAAAGTAATGTGGTACTAGATGTTAATTGATTTTGATGCACTTGGCACTTTAAATCTGGGCATGTCCCGGATGAGGGTAGATAACACGCACTGTCGCTTCCATGGTATATTGATGTCTGTTTTACTGAAGTTTTATCTATTTATTGTCTAGTTTTATTGCTATTGCACAGTTTGTATTGGAATTGGCACTTGAACTGCGTAACATGTCGCTTGCGCTGGGGGTGCTTACAGTTTTTAGCCTCGACTGATAATAGTATTTTTGGCAATAATATGTTTATACCTGTGTATTGCTACTGATGTTTTAACTTTTTCTTTGTTTTGCTGAAAACCTTGATGGTTGTAATAACCGAATAAAGTAATGTACTACTACTACTACTGGTTTAATTATCATGGCTCTATTGGGCACAAGAGGGCGCCAAGCAAGATGGCCGCACTGGTGTGAGGCTCCTGCAGTTCGGGCTCAAATCTCTTCAATATCCTGGACATCCTGCAGCGAGTTGCGGCGCAGAGAATACCCGAGACGACCTGCGGCCCCCAGTCACTGCCACCACTTGATAGACTGGGGGGCTCTTGCTCGCTTATTGGGTGCACTGCTGCTGTGAACAGGGATGGCAGCGGACATCTGCCTCGCAGAGTCTGCGCTTACGGGGGCCCGGACCTGGTGCTGCGGCCCTCTAGATCCTAGTAACACTGCCATCAGCGCCTTTCCCACCCCTTGATTTGAGGGGCCCTCACCTGCGACCCACCTCCCCCTCCGTGCACGCTACTCAACACTTCTGGACCCCCTATTGTGCTGGCCCTATGCTCCTGCAGCCCTAGCAAGCCGTTATTCCCCCGAGGAGGCGAGGTGCACTTTGACCCGGTCTGACACTGGGAGCCACAGTAGCTGCGTTGATACCCGCGCTCGCTGGGGTGGCGCAGCCTACACACGGAGACCGCTGCCTGCACCCGCTGAGCCACCGCCGAGGCTTGGCAAGGCCCGCTGGAGGAGCGGGTGCACGGGGGCCTGCCCACGACGCAGAGCGTGCGGAGTCAGACATAGTCAATAGGTGTACGGACAATACGCGTGCGGGTCGCTGTTTGCCCTGCGCCCACGGTGGCACCTCGAGAGTAGACACGGATCTTCCCGACACCACATTCAATCGCAGGTCCTCCCACCTGACCGCGATGGGGAAGCTGGATAACAGGCAGCCGAAGTTCACCTTTGACACCAGGAAGACTCCCCGATCCCAGATGGGGCCAGATGATGAACAGGCCGAACCTGCGACCACAACCAGAGCAGACCTGAAGGAACTGCTACTCGTGATGCAGTCCAGCTTGATCTCTATCGAGTCCAAAATGGACTCTATGTCGACAAGAATGGATGGCCTCATGCATAGGGTTGAAAAACCCGATGACCGATTGACTGAAGCGGAGAGACGGATATCAGACCTGGAGGACTCAACCACAGCCACAAATACTCGTACTCTTGAAATGGATAAAGTACTGAAGGTGATAGCCGCCAAGAACAAGGAACTGGAATCGCGCTCAAGGAGAAACAACCTCCGCATTTTAGGGGTACAGGGATCCACTGCAACCGGGAAAATGGAGACTTATTTGAAACGCTTACTCCTGACACTGTTTGAAAGAGAAGAATTCTCGACAGTCTTTGTGGTCGAAAGGGCACACCACTCAGCACACCGCTCGCTGGCGAGTCGTCCTCCCCCTGGTACTCCCCCTTGTCCAATAACAGCTAAAATTCTAAACTATCGCGATAGAGACACTGCCCTCCGCCTATCTAGGGAGAAAGGATGCTTCAATCATGAAGGATCAGAGATCTCCATATATCCAGACTACACTATGGCTGTGCAAGAGCAAAGACACAAATTCCTTCAGGTCAAACGAAAGCTTCAACAACTTGGCATCCCCTATGCTAGGTTGTTCCCGGCCCACCTGAAAGTCACAGCCCAAGGAAAACAATACCTCTTTACAAACCCGCAATATGCTCAAGACTTCATTAAGACCCTATCCAAACCATCTGGAGAACGCCATTCTCCTATGAGGCAGGAAGAAGAGAACAGGGGCGCATTGGACTGGCCTTACAATAACACGCAGTCGGGCCCTCTTGCGAATGGACACGTACACCTAACAGAATATCCGGACCTTGGCTGCAAAGGGAAAAGATCATACTCATGCTGTAAACGATGAACATGACTCCCCATCTTCAGGGACACGAACATTGATACCGCAGGAGCCCATAACACACGGCCTGGTCATGCTATCCCCTGCCCAAGGACAGGACGATTACTCCCGAGCTTGGCCTGGCATGCTCGCATTGACCCCTGCACTGTGAACCTGTTATTGTCTCAGGCCTGCTCCGGCCTCTCAATTCAACTATCTTAAATGCCTGAATGGACTGAAGATTTTAAGCCTGAACGCCCTCGCATCTGCGAGGAGTACCTGGTTGCCCTTTTGCCGCCACCCACCAGGCAAACCCTTTCACGTGACTTTGTGCAACGCGGTTGCAATGTTTCCTTACTGTCCCCTGTTGGGACTGGGATTTGTGGGATTGCTGGGTGGGGGAAGGCTGATATGCACAGCAAGTTGGCTTTGCTGTTGTGGGAGGAGGGAGGGATTGGATATTGTTCTTCATGTTCCTTTTATTCTGGCACTTGACACGATTCCACTGCTTGTTCGATCTTCATGTAGCTACACACAATATGGCCCATCACGTTTTCTTCTATCATGACTATGACAGAGACCCGTCCCGATATGCTCAAATATAACTTTTTATTGTGGAATGTGCACGGTTTAGGAGACCCCGTTAAACGCTGTCATATTCTTGCTTATCTCGACTGCCACAATGTTCACTGCGCCATGCTGTAGGAAACACATCTATTTTCCAATTCATCCCCTAACTTCGCCGCCCGCTGGGCAGCCCATGGAGGCTTCTCCAGTTATTCCTCATATGCCCGGGGTACTGCTGAGATGGTACAACACACACGCCCATAGGCTCCTATGCAGCTACTCAAGGGAGGTATAATGTATGTAATGGGGGGCAGGCTATTGGGGCAGTCCATTACCATGGTGTCGTGCTATGGCCCAAATTCAGATGACCCAGAGTTTTTAGGGTGTTGTGGGGGAAGATAAAAGACGTAGACACCATACACCTGATATGGGGTGGAGACTTTAATGTCACGCTTAACCCAGGCCTAGACAGTTCGCACCCACAATCACATCATTACACAGCTGAGCAGCGAGCCCTCGGGGACATTGTGGAGGAACACAGCCTTGCAGACCCATGGAGAACCCACCATCCAGTGACAAGACAGGGCTCTTGCTACTCTATTCACGCTTACTGGTCGCGCATAGATTACTGGTTGGTTGATAGGGGATTGGCAACTTGGACGTCACACACCACCTACTTATCACGCACATATTTGGACCATTCTCCAGTACTGCTTATGCTTACCCCGCCACAGGAGGAACCCCCATACTTAGCATGGCACCTCACCCGCAATCCATACATGATCCTGTCTTCAAGGACGAAGTAGAACAAGAAATATCGGACTTCTTCCTTCGTAATACTGGCTCTGTCCCCCTAAATTCTACCATATGGGAGGCTTTCAAAGTCATCATACGGGGCATCTGTATCGCAAAGAGTGGCGGGGTACTGAAAGACATAAGAAACACACTCCACAAATTAGAGGTAGAGCTGAAACAAACTGAGTCTGATCTCCAGTCTGCGCCCTCTCCCACATTACAGACGCGAATACGTGAGCTCCTTAATGACTACCGAGAAACTGCAGAACGCGAGTGCAAATTCAGGGGGAAATACCACAAAGCTCGGCTTTATGGAGAAGGCGAAAGACCAGGTAGAGGTCTGGCCTCCTCTCTCTGCCCTCCCCGGTTTACTAACACAGTATTGGAAATTGAAGATGAAGACGGACTGATACGCAGAAACTCCTCGGACATTCTAGCGGCGTTTAGGCAATTTTATAAAGGTATATACTCCACCCACCGCCACACTCCAGTAGATTTTGACTCCTTCTTTGTTGACACTGCCATAGCCTGGTTGGAAAATGGCCAAAGGGAATTCCTGCTAGCCCACCATGAAGATGACGAAATTATCTCTGCTCTCATGCAATTACAATCTGACAAAGCCCCGGGGCCTGATGGCCTTCCGGCCGAATTCTATAAATTATATAAGCATCTCATTATTCCAGTGTGACAGCACGTGTTCGAGGGAGCCCACAAGACTGGCATCCTGCCCCATACAATGTGAGAAGCCCTTATTATATCATTACCCAAGCCAAATAAATCACCTACGCAACTGGACTCGTACAGACTCCTCTCTCTTATAAATGTAGATGCCAAAACCCTCGCCAAACTAATTGCCAACCGCATCAGTCCCCTTATGCCAGTGCTGGTCCTCCCAGACCAATCGGGCTTTGTCCCGACTAGGAGCACTGCTCACAACTTGAGGACATTATTCGCCTTACTTCACGACATTGACCTCATGGAGAATGCGTCCACCATATTTCTTGATGCCACCAAGGCATTCGACTCCCTAGAAAGGGACTACCTGTCCTTTTTTTTGGTACACATGGGCTTCCCCCCCCTTACCTGGCCTGGATTAACTTATTGTTTACTGGTCTGCGCGCCACAGTGATGGTGAATGGACTGCGCTCTTCCTCTTTCCTGCTGGCATGAGGCACCAGGCAGGGGTGTCCCCTTTCCCCTCTACTATTTGCATTGGCTATTTAACCCCTCGCTGCTGAAATCAGACAACATTCAGGACCATGCTATCGTCTACCCAGAGCGGCAGATTCTCATATTCTTATACGCTGATGATATCACTCTATATTTACGACACCCTGACTTCAGCTTGAACCCCATATTACGCCTATTTATCTTGTTTGGACAATTATCGGGGGGTCAACATAAACTGGTCCAAGTCCCAAATGTATCCACTTACTGACTCCACCATGAGATTCACTCCGGACTTCCCCCTCAAGTGGTGTGATGACACTCTCACCTATCTGGGCATTATTGTGTCCCGCTCACGCGATGAACTTATGACAGCCAACTACGGGCGTGCTTTAGACTCCATCACCGACCAAATCATACGGTGGATTGCGCTACCTCTGTCCATGGCTGGCAGGGCATCATTAATTAAAATGGTCATCCTACCTAAACTCCTGTACTTATTTGTTAACATTCCCTACGCCCCCAGCCATCATTTCTTCTCTGCCATGAGGTCCCAACTAATACGACAAATATGGGGAGGGAAGCAAGCCAGACTCAGATGGGACACACTTATGCGCCCTTACAAAGGGGGAGGGTTCTCAATACCAGACATCGAATTATATTTCAGCTGCGCACAAGTGCATTTTGCTACATAGTGGATGAAGCCTGTTGGGGTTCAAGGGGGCCTGGTTCCTTCTGTTTAGTTCCCCGTTAGCGGTTTTTCTTAAAAGTGCCAAGTGCATATGCGAATTTATGGACGCTCCCTAGAGCTCGCTTTAAAAGGGGGCTGCCAACAGGAAACAGGTGCTTGTTTTCTTTATTGGTCCCTTGCCGTGTGATTCCTGTTCCTGTCGTTCTACCTTGTTTCCCTTCCTTTGGGCTCCGTTCCAGCGGTCTTTTCTAGTGCTGGGTTTTGATCCCCATTTTTCCCCTGCTCCCTTGTTTTCCTATTCCCTTGGGCATTTCTGAACCCTTTATTGGGGACCTGTTTTTGATCTTCGGTGACGTTCTGGGATTCGTGGCTGCATTTCCTTTGTGTTTTAACGTCCCGTTATTATCCCTTTTTGTATCCAAACCATCTTGTTATACGCTGTGTTTGAGTGGTTTCACAAAGGAGCTGAATAACGGCTGTTTTTGTGCTACCTTCGTGTTCTTTTTTAGATTCCAGGTTTTTTTTGGGTGTCTTTCGTATTCCCTTTGATACCATTTTTCCCCTGTTCTTTTTTGTCCTAAGAATTGTGAATTCCACCCCCTTTGTCATTCTCGGTGTTTCCCGAGGGGCCGTGGTTGGTCTGGGGTTACGCAAGAAAAAAACAATACGATTGCAGTGGAAGAATTCCTGTTTCATATCAAGCCACTCCCGTTTGTTATCTGGGGTAAGCAGGGAGGTCGGTGGTTCGTGTGTGTACTTGACACTGGTAATAGAGGTAGGGGTGTGTTTTAATCTTGTCTCCTTCTTTCGTTTTAGTGGTCTCGTCTGTGTCAAGCTGTCAGCTGCCAAGAAGCCAGAGGAGACGAGTTGTGTTCCCCAAAACCTTGGGTTCCCTTGTTTTGTTACCCACCTTCTCCCGGTGTCGTGTTCTCCACCATCCGTTTTGATTGCGGGTGTTGGGGGTCACGGTGAGGGTAGAGGATTGGGACGTTCTTCACTCCTGCGGTGTTGGGCCGGTCGGCATCGGAACAAAGCCCCCCTACATGCCTCATCTGGTGATTGAACATGGCTGCATGCGCCCCACTCCTAGCACCGCCTACATCAGCGTCCCTCCGGCCACCAGGCACATTGTATCTACCACCGTTCAATGTACAGTTAGTGCATGGCATGAACTAGCTAAATTGATCAATTACACTCCACTATATTCTCCTCTCCTTCCCTTTCACGGGTGACAGGACCTCCAGTTGCACAGGAGGGTGGATGTCGGCAGCTCCTCCGTAAACTCTCTATACATACCTGGAGACATCTATATACTGATGGGAAGTTTAGCACTAGTGAGGAATTCTTTAAAGACGCCGACCCTACTCCTTTAGACCGCTTTTATGACATCAGACTCCGGCAAGACGCGAAAGCTGCTACACCTTCTTTTCCTCCAGAACCCACAGTGATGCCCCGGCTACATGTCCTGCTACAACAGGATGCCCCTGAACATGAACTGTCGAAATTGTACCGTACCGTCCAAACCAATAGAGAATATGACCCACCATTGGCCCAGGGCAATTGGGAGACAGAACTCGGTCATCCCATAACCGATAAGCAGTGGACATACTGCTATGCACAGACGGGTGAAATTTCCTCTAGCAGCAGATTCAGGATGATACATTACAAATACCTACATCGCTTATATTACACACCAACGCGACTGTACAAGCTGAAACTACGAGACAACGATCGCAGTGACCGATGTGGTAGGGAGGGTGCTGACTTTAGACACCTAGCCTGGGACTGTCCGTCCATACAGCGCTACTGGGAGGAAGTGCTTGCTGCACTAGATCTCATGACTGACTTGCACGTCCCTACTGACCCACTTACTGTGCTACTAGGTTATACCGAACCCATTGTTGCTAAAATGCAGAAGTACACCTCCATGGCACTACTACTCGCCAAAAGGAAAATTGCCTGCAGGTGGGGGAGGGGGAGAGCGCCAAAATTTAAGGACTGGCTCCAGGACCTAATATATTGCCAGGAGCAGCTACACACTTATGCAGAACTCCAACCCCCCTCATCACGCCAAAGAGATATATGGGGCCCTTTGCAAACCTATTTAATGGAACACGCCGCAGATCAAAGTGCGGAAACCTCATAACTCATATCACCTACTCCCTGACGGTCTCCCCCAGCAAAACACACACCTGTCGTGCAGTAATAGGCTTGGGACGATGTATGTCATAGCTTTATTATTCATGGGCCGTAACATCTCCTCATCATGATCATGACTTTTTTTTAACATGTGACACACAATTGGAATTGGCTATTTTCTTTTACAAGATGCCTTAGTTGTGTATTAACGTTATTAACAATATATATGTCTGCAATGATAATTCTGCCTTCATAGCCAAACACTCCCACTGACGCGGCCGGCCCGACGGGGTTGTAGGTGGCTCGCTGTGTACTCCCCTACCCCCGTAACACACCCGTCTTATATATTTGCAATGTCGCTATGTCGGCCAAGATATGGTTGTAGGCAGTAAGTGGAAATGTATGACTACTGTTGGTCTTTAATAAAGGTTTTTGAAACTTTAAAAAAAAGTTATCATGGCTCTACCTTTTGTCAAACCTAGGGTTTGGTTCTGTGATCACTAAAAAGTAATAATTTTGCCAAAGAATGATGTCAGTATTCTTTTGTGGTTCCTAATTGTGTGGTGGCATAGCCGTGCTGATAATAAATTGGCTAAACCCTCTTTTTTTACCTAACTTTTAGAAATTTGGCATTTTCTTGCTTAACCATTCTGTGCCTCAGCCTGTCCCTAGAATACACATCTGGGTTGGATGACAGTTGGTCTTTGTGAATTCATTTTAGACAGTCACACACAAAGGGGGCTGTGATCTGCCCTTCATATATAGATGTCCCATCACCAGGCTGATTAGTCTTCCTGAACTAGAGGTGTTGACACTGGCACCTAAATAGGGCTATGCCTGTCCCATTGTAAAGCAATCACTACCCCCCTGTTGTGTGTCTGGTGACATAGCAAGGAATGGCAGGGTCTTGTGCACTACAAAGACCTTTCTTTGAAGATTGCCTACATCAAAGGCAAAATGGGTGTAAGTACTGGATCTTTGACATCATATACTCAGAACACTTCTGGACTGAGGACATTCTGACAAGAAGAAGATCTGTTGCGCTGCAAGGAGGGACTGTGACTTTGCTGCTGCCTGCTGCTTCTGTCATGGAAGTGAGAGGGCTGGACTTTGATCTCTGCATCCTGCATTCTAAGGTTCTCCAAAGGCTTGAGTTAATATTGCCTCTTGTTGGAAGTCTCAGGGCCATCAACTACTTCACCTGCAGAGCCCGGGCTTTTCTTCCGAGAGCCCTACTCTGCCAAGTGGTGCCAAATCCAGTTCCTGGGCCCTTGGAAGTGAGTTTTCTATATTCAACAAGAAGAAACCAGCGTATCAACTTTGAGTGTGATTTCAGAGTTGGCGCCGCTGTTCGACACCACACCGCTGCCTGCCTTGGAGCTATGGTCCCCACTCAATGCAAGGACTATGACTTGCAACACAGGCCCTGACACCACTGGAGCACCTCCAAAGAACTGCCACAGAGGGGGTCCTGAGTACTGCATCACCAAAGTCCATGGGCGTGCGAATCCTACTTCACCACCGCACCGGTGGCCCCGTAGTGTGACATTGACAGTGCAAAATCGACATCTCATGGCTTGACTTTCGACACTTCATTGACCCCGCAATTGCAGAAGAACTAAAGCCTCGCCACTAAGATCACCTCCCTGTGCCTTTTAACGCCCCAAGCACCGACGTACCAACAGTAAGGAACTGATGCCTCATTGGTCCCAGTGATGCCTCACCTCCCCACTTCCTTGGCACCTTGCAACATCTTTGTGTAGCCATCGTTTCCAAGGTACTGTAACCAGGGTCTGTTTGCCTCCATTACCTGTCTGCATTCAATCGCGGTCGTCCCTGAACTATTAGATTTATCTTTGTCAAGCACGTCGTTATAGCCCCAGTTGGAGCTATTGTATTTCTAAGCACTATATCTGCATTCAATCTTTGAAACTTTGTATCTCGACTTGTGTATCTTGGATGTTTGTGGTCTTGGTCTTGTTTTAATCAGATAGATATTGGCCATTTTTCCAAACTGGTGTGGAGTCCTTTTGTGGGGTTTTCACTGTAATACTGGGTGTGTGTACAAATACTTTACACATTTCCTCTGAGGATAAGACTGACTGCTCCTGCCAAGCTACCAAAGGGGTGAGCACAGGTTATCCTGAGAGTTTAATATTCTTACCCTGACTAGGGGTGTGCAAACCACTGCCAACCATAGAGCTCATTTCTAACAACTGGTATATAATACACCTAAATGATTTTTAGACTGCAATATGTTGCCTTCTGTATTGCACTTTTATGTTTTAATAAAGCTTCATGTTTTCCAAAATTACTGATCTCGAGCTGATTTGAGTCAAGGCTAATTCATTTTGATTGCTTTTTCAAATACTGTTCAGGGACACTTTCTTCATTTATTTTTGAGGATAACATCATCATCAACCCAGCATTAGGAGTTTTATTTCTAACATGTCAGATTACCAGAAATCGTGACAACAAAGGCATGAACAGCGTTTTGTAGCATGTTTGTAGTACTATTGTAGTACTATACTACATACCATACTGCAAAATGCAGTTTGAGATTAGGCCCCTTGGTTACTCACTTCAAAGTAAAATGCACTCAAATGATGAGTTGCATTGGACACTGATTGAAAAGGTCCTATGCACTTATAATCATACCCCGTTTGATCAAACTTTATGGGTTTAATGAAAACATCGAATGGGGGCAGGTGTAAAAGCCTCATACAAAAATTTTGAATTCCAGCTCCTTCTGTCTGGACCCATTGCATTCTGCATTACTACAGGACCATGACCTGTCACTTGAGGATGATCCATCACCTAACTGATTTCCTGCAATGAAACCCAATTCCTCCATCAATGTTCAAATGATCAGTACTAAATTTAAACCCTAACCCCTTTCCTAATGATCTTCTCTCTCTATGGCCACACTTGCTGGTTTAGTCTCCATTATCAGCCGTATACAAAAAATAATGCTTTACCTTTTGATAAGTAAAAAATTCAAGATATGCTTAGGCATATCAATTTTTGCAACAAGTTAGTTTTTAAGTAGCAGACATGCCTGGGGTGCTCCCGCATATTCTATAAAACATGTCGTACTCGTCCAAAAATGGTGTCCAATCTAACATCGGATGTATGCATGCTAGGCAGTGCTCTGACACACCGCATACGACTGCTCGTGATGCTCTACGGACTTCTACACTGATCAACACTCATCAGGTGATGGAGTGTATTTATTGATGGTGGTGCAATTGTGTTTTCTTTTATGACAGTGAAAATGTGTGAACCTTACAACACAAAAAGATGATGGAGGGAACGCTGAACATTGACAAACATTCATCCCTATTCACAGATCTGGTTTTAATCCATCGTTATTTTGCTCACCAGGACATTCCAGTTTGGACCCAGCCATATGCAAATCAGCCTTGAGCCTCCTCCCCATGGGACAACCCAGCCTGAAATGGCAGGCCAGGTCCTTCCTGGACATGGAAACAAGCATCCTGGGGCCGGTTTTGGGGTATCACCCCTCATCAGCCAGGCTAGTTTGAAACCTGTGGCATAGCGAGCAGGGGCCCATGTTTGGGTATACCCTTCCCACTTAGGGTGAAAATGCAACACAAAAAGATGATGGATGGAATGCTGAACATTGTCAAACATTCACCCCGAGTCATAGATCTGGGTCTAATCCATCGTTATTTTGCACTCCACACCATTACAGCTTGGACCCACCCATATGCAAATTAGCATTCACCCAGCTCTCCATGGGAACAGTCCAGCCCGAACTGCCAGGCCAGTTTCGAGGTATCACCCCTCATTAGTCAGGCAGCTTGAAACCGGTGGCATTGTGCGCACAGTTCCAACATCTGGACAAAACGTTCCCACTTAGGGTGAACATGCAAAACAAAAAGATGATGGACAGAATGCCCAACATTGTCAGAGCGTGGTGTGGTGAGCAAAATAACTTGAGTTTCAACACTCCTCCCATACTTTTATTTTGTGATGTTGCAAAGTGTGAAACTTTACACAGCAGTTAAGCATGTTTTCAACTTGTGACTGCAAGTGTGTAATGGACTCTGTTGATAGGCCCACAAATGTGTGCAAGTTGACAATTATCCTGCCTTCTTGTAGGGGGACTAGCCAGTGCTTTTACCGTTCAGGAAAGGTATAATCAATGTTTACTCCTTTCTCCCTTCTGTGCTACTGTTTCAAAAGACACAGTGACTTACAACTGATGGTAGGGCATGAAATAGCCAGGGTTTGGAGCCAAGTCCTGATGAATGCCCTGGATCGATAGAGACCGCAACAGCTGCGAACAGAAATGTGTTGACACATTGCCAGAGATCTACATTGTATGGAGACATGTTTGCATTTTGTTTTCAATTATCTTAGGGAGGTACTAATGAGCAAGAAAGCTCCAACTATCCTCTGTGCATTTTGAATCCCTATCGCTCCCAACAACGTAGCCAACTAGGAGGTTTCATTCTACAAACAAGTCCATCTAATCTTAAAGAGTTCCAGTGAGATCCCACAGTGCAAAACAAAAGTGAAAAAGCCTGTTGGTTGTCATGGTGAGGAGAGCACTGATGAGCAGGACAAGATGGCTAAGAGTCTTTGTCCTGTTTAGGGATATCCCCATAGGAAATATTACAATTATTACACTATGATATTATGATTGAATTTCCTAATTGAATCCTCTGACCCTTGCTTTAATGTTAGCTTCTCTATTTGGGATTATTTGTTATGCTAGGTAAGGTGTATCCTGACACATTTCCTCACTCTCCCCAAAGTTGTCAGTGAGTATAAAGATCTTTCTGGTCCATGGGATCCCTGCTCGACAATCAAGATGTTTTGTTTCTGCAGCCAAGAACTTGCTGCTTGAACCCCTCGACAACTTGAGGAGAGTTATTGTCAAACCCACCATGCATTCTGGAATCTATCACAATGTTCACAGAAGAATTTTAAAGATGCAAGCATATTAGGCTTTTAAGCGACTTCAAACATTTATTTCCGGAGTCTATTGCATTTGGTAAGTTGTAAACTAGAAACAAAACATTGTCTACAAGTTGAAGGGACTATGAACTATTGTTTCTCAGTACATTTTGAACAATATTATGTGAAGTTAATAGATAGGATACTTTAGGATCAAGTTGTTATTAATCTTTAGGAAGTACATATTGGTGCCTATTCACAAAGTGCATTTTGTAGTATGTTTAGTATACAATAGTACTAGTAATAGTACAATAGTAATAGTAATAGTACTAGTGGTGAAGTGGGGGAAAATAAGTATTGGAACTGTGGGCGGAGAATCAGAGGGAGGGAATAACCATCCATTGGATTGGATCAGTGGGGGGAGTTAGAGGTGTGACAAAACATTCCAATTTTAAGTATTTTCTGGGTATTTCAGTGACAAGTTACCCCTTATTGTTTTATTTAATTCAAGCAATGGATACACATGTTTATTTAGGGTTTAATATGAGTTATTGACATTAAAATGCATTCACAAAGTGGGGTATGTTTCCAATTACAGAATGTCCCAAATACAGTTAAACGTGGAATCACAAGTCATTTGTCTCCGAGCCATGCAGTTTCTAACATCAGCACTTCTCCTCCCTTTTACTACAATAGCAGTTCAAACATGAGTTTCCAAATGTTTTCTATATAATTATGGCTCTCATATTTGCCACATAATACAACATCTGCTTCATAATCTGACAATTTTAACTAATAAATGGTTGGTAGCTCACACAAATCAAAAGTTACAAAAATATGACTTGTGTTGCTGCGAAATGGATGGCCCTTTGCCTGGGTTGACTGGTCACCTTTCTCATTGCTGCATGTGCATGATATACTGATATTAATACTACGAAATCCTTCCAGAGACTGTTAGCTTGTGTAAAAATGACAAAATAATAAAGCATCAGAAAATATACTGCATTACGGTGCAGCCTTGTTTTTGCTGCATAATTTAGTCAAAACTGGGGCATAATTGTGTCCTCCATTGCTACATAAATCCAGTGATATGAACTGGTAAGTGTGCCATCAAGAGTTTTATTCTAGTAGTTAGTTCTCATTAGTTTATGTTCTTTACTCAATGCAACTTTATATAGATTTCTTGCAAATTAATTTCTTTTTTATATATAATGCAAGTATGTATAACTCTCTTGCAGATTAATTTATTTTGTTTAGAATTGGGCAAATTATATAAACATGATTTATGAACAATTATAGTTTCTCAAACAAAAGTGTACAAATATCAAATCATGTCAAAAAACTATTTCGCAACAAATTCAAACACAGGTATATGTTAAAAAGCAGCTTATTATCATAAACAAAAGTAGAGAAAGGGTACTGAATCATTTAACACACAATGGAACAAGAAGATATCATACAATCCAAATGTTATAGGCTTCACAATTTGTGTACATTTTTTCCAAATACAAATCTGATGAATCAACTGAGAATTCAGCTTATGTTGTTCTTCAACAGAAAAAAAGTTCAACTGTCGACGTTTCAGTCTTTATGCTGACGTCTGTAAGACCATCTTCAGGACTAAACAAATTAAAATGATTGAGCCCTAATAAAGCATGGAAAAAACTATTAGTACAGTGTATTCTTTTAATTAATTAGACTCAGATAATCACCTGTGTGCAAAAGAAAAATGAAGATGAATAGTGTCTTTTGAATACATTATACAAAGAGATAGATCTAGATGCTACCTTAACCCTTAGTTGTTTAGGACGTAGGAGAAAGATTCAAAATTTTGAGAGAGTGACTTAATTGTACTTACTCAAGAGTCAGTGAAGTCCCCTCTGTCACTGTACTATCCACAAACATTTATAGTGGACAGCAATAGCGGAAAGCCAGTCCGTTCTTGTCTGTAAAGCCAATATATTTGATAAATATCATGGAGAAAGTATCAATCAATAGTATGTGCATGTAGCAAAAATTGTTCTCAGCCATGATGTGAAGAGATATAGGGCGAGTCAAACTATTAAACTAAATATCCTTTAGATTCTAAGATGGATATAACTGGCCATTAATGCATGCGCTTGTTAAAAAGCAGTACAGTATCAATCTAAAAATGACATTATATCTAAATATCTTCTCCTGTTTCATGAACAGGGAGCTATGTTGCCCGTTGACCTCCTCATGAGTAAATATTTCTCAATAGGTTACACCTCATGTTTCTTTTCATTAATAGGAATTATTTATACTGTCCAGATGGAGCGTGAGGCACTTTCGAAGTGTTTACCAACAATTCTATACAACTACAAAAAACAAGATTGTCTAATTGCTCAGTTTTGTATTAAATATAGAGAAAAATACCTGGAGTTTATGCCAATACTTTGGCTCTTTATCGCATCAATGTGTCGAATTCTCACAAGCTAATGTCGTCTAATTATCCGAATTAAACCTGAAAAAAAAGAGGAAAAATCCACTGAAGTTTTGCGATTATATAAAAAGTCTATTCAAAAGGTTGTGTCTCTTATTTCTAGCAAAATACCTGAACTATTGTGGTGGGATCGTGTCAATGACTCCGAACCGGGAAACACGCTCACTCGAAGTCGGCGTCTGCTGAGAACGAAGTCTACCGCTTCCATTCGTTGAATTGTTTGAAGCGGGAGAGAGTACTGCTCGTTCTATAAGCCTGAAAGTGTTTCAGAAACGGCGGCCATCTTAGCCTAGTGATACTCATGTATAAAGTAGCTGGTACAATATATGAATAATGTTTATTCACTTCTTGTTGTCTTAATGGGTGAACTAAGAAGGTATGCTTTCACAGAAAGCGAAATTACTCTATATAAATATGACAACAAAAAATCTATTCGTTCACTGATAAACATTGACCTGATGGCGGCCTCTTTGACCTAATGAATCTTATATTATGATGTGAGCATTACGTTGTGTATGCTGTCTGTTTAATATTGCTGCCGATAAAGTTAGTGATAGGCCATTACCGAGAAAAGAGTTAGTTAGTATAAATATATATTTTTCTATTGCGAGTTGGACTGGCTTAAAGTCAAAATTAATATTTGCAAAGAGCGAGATTGATCGATACAGATTCCTCATTCGGCAATCTGTTCTAAAAGGATAGTTATAGTTGTGATTGATCTGGAGAAACACAAACTCTGAATTTAGAATGTAATACCATGGTTGGGGGTTCTCTTCAATAACTAGAATTTATTTCTACCCAAATTAATCCTTCTTGCAACATTATGATAATCAAAGACTGGGGAAAAAACATAATGCTCTCATTTATAGCTTGAATTTGCATGCAACTCTTAGATGACAGTTCATAGTGCACTGTTCTATGTTAGGATTTTGACTTATAAACTGCAAGTAACAAAAGAATCTCACTGACAAAGGCCGTAACCCACTGACCTATTTACATTATGTGCACTTTGTGATCTGCAGGGTACATGTTCTTTTCAGCAGGCACAATAATCCTCTGTGCTACCTTTCCACAAGTCAAAACTTCCAGTTGACAAAACTCCATCTCTCTCTAGGAAGAACATTAATCACCTGAGTTATCATAACATTTTTATTGTTGCGAAAATTGCTGGAGGCGAGGAAGGAGGCAACAAGTGCTTTTAAAACCATAATATATTTGCAAACACGACGCCCCCACCCAAACTCAGTGCTGGGTGCGTTTCCAGCAGTCGCACTGCCCTAGAGCCAGCTCTTCTCAAAGGTCCTGTGCCGTCAGTGACAGAGTCACTGTTGCTCTAGGGTGTGCTGCTTCATAAGCCTGCCTGCAAGACTGGAGGTGAACTTCAGCATGTATTATGGTGCACAGGCCTTCATGGTTAACCCACACTTGCCACCGGTAGGGTCTACCTGCTGGTGCTAAGACACCAGGGCTTCTAAGGTCTTGCGGGCCTTCTAAGGTCTAGCATGGGAATGCGCTCCCACAGGAGTGTGGTCTGGCGGACTGATTATGAAGGCTGAACCTGGTTGCCCAGTTCCAAATTTGGCCTCTGACCATAGTGCCACATCCTCTCCCCCAGGGAACTCCATACTGCCCCACTGAGAGAAACTCGCACTGTCTTCAACTACAACCCAATTGTGCTCTCTATAAACACCTGGATGCGACTCAATTCACATTATGCACTAGACAAGAGCAATAAGTTGCCTGGAAAAAAAAGTAACAACATCCTGGAAAAAAAAATACTCATAGCAAATGCAAGTTTAAGTAAAGCACGTGAAATGTAAGCAGGAGCAACATGGTTACCTTAATGCTTTTACACTCACTATTCAGAAATCAGTGAGTTCTTTTGCCTGAAAAGTTGAGGAAATGGCCACAGGGCCCGGAAGGGACCCATTTTAATGTCCATTGCTTATATACTTATAAAAGGTGAACAGTATGGTTTAGAAAGAACTCATCCCTGAACACAGAGCCGCGGTACACATTTTGTTTTCCATGCCACCCATCAATCATGCATTGCAGTACCTCCAGGATTGGGGCACTTGCCCACCCGGGGAAAACAATGTTGTTCAAAATAAGACAAGTAAACAAAAGTAGCACTTCACTGGCAAACTCTGTAAAGTGGCACCAATGTGTTTGGGTGAGAATGAAATCAATCTGGCTAATTTACGACCACTCTGTCTTGCTTTATTTAGTTATTTATTTCTTTTTCATATTTTGAACCTTGTATTCCTGAAGCTGCACTTTGCAATAGAAGTTGTCAGGAAAGACAACATTTCCAGCAAAATTGTTTTTCTTTTTTGAATCCATTTCACAGGAGAACAAATAAATGAAAGGAGGAAAGAGAGGGTGAAAACCATTTCTTGAAGGCACGGTCTTCAGTAAGTGATGAGGAGCTAGATAGCAAGAGAGCGAAGAAGAGGAAGAAAGAGTGGGGCAGCTGCCAGGGGCAGAGCAGAAGTAAACACTGGCCTTTTCTTCTCTGGGCAAGAAGGAAAAGACAGAGTCCTTTTCCTTTTCTGCCGTCCCGACGTCCCGAACAGGCCACGAACGTTGAGCCTAATTCGTAGGCCATGGCTATGTCTGCAGTCCTGGGGTGCATCTCTAAAATAAAAAAGTAGGGGAATGGAATCTATTGAATTCAAGAAGTAGGTGCATGCCATGCCCTACCAATCCTGCCCACTTCAACAACTGAATAGTACTACTAAAGTGCATGTACGTTTGCCATTTAGTTGTTAATGTGGAAGTGTCTGGGGTATTGACTGGAAAAAGGAGCACACTTACTACTAAATAGGAGGGATTGAGGGAGATACATGCACCTACCCAAAAAAGAGTAAGTCTATTGTTATTCAAAAACTGCACTTCTAAATTTACTACCACCAAAAAGGGACCTAAAGCAGTCGTACATTACTTTGGCTTGGTGCCAGAGTAAGACCAGCATCACACAATCACTGGTACTGCAACACCGGCACATAGAAAACAATTGAGGTAGGAACTGCATAGGAAATAAATGATGTAATAAAACATGTCATGAGTGATGATATATCAGTACATGGGGGTGAAAGTTATAATTAGCTCTGCTAGCTATAACTGGTGAATTTCTGGTGTTTTTTTTAAATACAAAACTTTATAATGTTGTCACTGACATATTCACCTAACTATAACGTTACTTTAACCTTTTTTAGTGAATTTCTAAGGTTTCTTTTAAACAAAAACAGATCTTTTTATCACACCAATTGTAATATTACTTTAACTTTTGGGTGCTTATTTACAAGCCCCTTGCGCCGCTGGTCTTCCACTTTTAATACGAGAAAAGTGATGTACTGATGGCGCAAGGTGCTCCTAGATAAGTCCTTTGGTTTTTTTCAGAGAATTTCTCTTTTGTTTAACATAAAGTAATATTTGATTGCAATACATAAAACCAACCTTCTGCCATGTGCGGTCGACCATGCACAGTAAAGTGTTGGCCACAGGGCCTGGGCACCCCATGGTGCGCACAGCCTTTGGCCGAGCACAGCGAGGGGTTGGCCACAGGGTTTGGCATGCCGCCAGGCTTAGTGTCCAAATTCTCAGTAGGCTGCAAACCCCCAACTGTAACCCCACTCACTGCACTGCAGACCATGGCTGAAGCCACCCTCGAGCATGAGGCTGTTATGGGAATTGGGAACATCAACACCTCATCACCTGGAACCTCACAAAGTAAGAGCAAATTCTTTACTATTATCACATCTCAGACTTCACATCCAAATCCAATTCCAAGTCCACATAGAACTGTGGCATACATCACAGTTGTTCCTAAAATTAGTCAAAAAAGTCCTGTTATAGTGCATTATGGAACATGTAGTTAAAAAGACAGCCCAGAAGTCACATGGATAGGTTTATTGGGGTACTGCTATCAAAGCATACACTTTGACATCTTGGATCAGTGAGTAAACAGAATTAATTGTTTCCCACAGATATCCTTGAGGTACATAGAGTAAAATGTGGAGTGAGTGGAGGACGCAAACATGGTAGCTGAGGAACCCATCCCCATTGCCAGTCACCTAAGCACAACACTAGCACAATGTAGCACCGTCTCATTGTCACCTCAGACAGCATTAATGGAGGACGAAAAAGTAACTCTGCTATCCAGTCTTATCCAGCACCCATGTGTGAGGCAACAACAGCAGTGTGTTCCAGGGTATGGGAGCAGTCAGCACCGTGAGGTACATCACCCTGTAGATCCTGAAGCCAATGCATAGTTGTTTGGAGGCCTTGAGGTGTCAATGATCTAAATTCAGCATCTGCTGCACAAGCAGAGGAAACTCATGAGCAAGAAGATGCAGATCATGCAGCAATGTATTTGTTGGGAAATGGTCCTCTCTGTAGGGTCACCCTAAACCTTTTGCCTTTTAGCTCCTGTTTTTGCTTATTCTTTGTGTTTGCATTACGACTCTGAGCACTTTACCTCTACTAATCAGTTATAAAGTACACATGCTTCTCCTTTAACATGGTGACATTGTTATATACCGGATTGGCATATTTGATTTACTAGTAAGCCCCTTGTAAAGTGGTATGAACTATACCCAGGGCCTGTAAATCAAATGCTACTAGTGGGCCTGCAGCATTGATTGTGCCATCCACATAAGTCACCTTTCACACCTATGTCAGACCTGCCAATGCAAGGCCTATATGTGCAGTTTACTGCCACTTCAACGTGGCATTTAGAACTACTTGCCAAGCTTTAAACCCCCCATTTATCACTCATAAATCACCAAGTCACCACTAAGTTAGGCCTTAAGTAACTCTAAGGGCAGAGTGCCATGAACGTAAAAGGTAGGACATATGTCCCCCTCTCATAGGCTAGCATTGGGCATTCATTAATACACTTTTAAGCTAGAATTCCTGATAAGAAAGGAGTAGTTTGTTCTTGTTTCATATCTTTGGAATGGTGATTATTAACCCTCCTTACTGATGAAGTTGGATTAGAAATGTTACTTTTAGAAAGTAGACATTGATCTGCACTTACTGCCCTGTGAGCCTGACAGCCTGCCTGGGATGGGTGACAGCTACACTTTGTGCATTCCCTCTAGACAGCCACAACGCAGGGATAATAGGTCTGAGTACCCATCTATGTACATCTGCATTGTGAAGGCATTGCCTGGGCAGGATGGAAGGGAGGGGTAACACTTCACTTGAATAGATTGTGTCCTGTCCCCAGACAAAGGATTGATTACCCCTCACAGATAGCTTGACAGACATGTCTGGGTTGAAAGGGATACTTGTGCACTTCAGAGAGCTGCTTTAAAGTCATCCCCACATCAAAGGCACATTTAGGTATAAGTACTGGGTCTCTGACCACCCTAAAATCAGACACTTCTGGACCTTGACCTGAACCTCTGTCAGAAGGACTGCTGTGCTGCTTAAAGGTCTCATCCTTGGACTGCAGACTTGGAAGACCTGTTATATGTAGTGTTGCCCTGCTGCCTGATGCTCTCTGACTTTGCTAAAGGAGAGCTCGACTCTGCATTCCCTCAAAGTGATCTCCAGGGCTTGTTGGTTTGCCACCTGTTGCTTGAGATTCAGGGAAATCAAGGTCTCTACCCCAGCTCCTGTGCCTGGTTCACTGAAATTGGACCCAGATACTTGTATCATCGGAACCAATGTGAGGCCCCTCAAAGCCTCGTCACACAGCGTACAACTTCTCAGAACAGATGCTGAATGATGCAAAGTCTTGCAGTGCAGACTGTGTCCCAGGATCCAAAGTAGTCTGTTCAACTCCATCGCGATCGGCCTGAACTTGTGACTTTGTCCCAGTCCGGTGTAAACTGATAACCCCCATTGGCGCTTTTTGTTTCTAAGTGCTAGAACTCTTTTTATTCTTTAAATATACATTTTTCACATCTACACATTGGATTTTTGTAATTTTCGGTCAGGTTTTGTTTATAATATAATAATCTATTTTCATAGACCTGTGTGGAGTCTTTTTGGGTTGTAATCATTGTTTTGCTGTGTGTGGGTTGCACAAATAGTTCACACATTGCCTCTTTAGATAAGCCTGGATACTCTACGCCAAGCTACCAGAGGGTGAGCACAGGTTATCTTTTAGTGTGTAACTCACTTACCCTGATTAGAGTGGTGGTTCTTGCCTGACCTGGGTGCATACTTCAGAAAACCAGGAATCCAATTTCTAAAAGTATTTAATTTGGATTTTAGACCATTGGGACACAACTGGCAACCATGAACACCAATGTGGTCACCCTCACCACCGCCATAGAGGAATTATGCCCGAGGTTGACAATGCCGAGATCGTAGCGCTAAGGCTAAAATGGGCGGCCTAACCCGTTCCATTGGTCGTTTGGACAATGCCACTTCCACCCTATCAGGGAGACAATAACTCTGCAGGTGTCAATGGGACACTTTTGGATTGACGTTACCAGGGGCCTGAGGACAGTGAGGGCATCTCAAGTCTTAGCAGTGTCTCTGCCAGTGATTCATGTGCCCTGTGATGCAGCAGCAGCCATACTACTGCTGGAGAACTAGTTTGGTGATGTAACCAACATTTATTTGTACTTTAATGACCACTTGGTTATCATACAGTTTACAACTTTAACTATGGATATAGAAGCCTAACATTAAAGGTTGCTTTAGTTTGCCTCATTGACTTTGCTTTCATAATTTCAGTGAGTGAAGTGTCACATAACACTTACCTTGAGAAGTAATTTGTTGCAATGTGATCCCGTCTGCGTCTCCCCTCCACTGCTGTACTCTGGTCTCCAGGCTGCTGAAGAGGTGGTTCAGGATCCTCATCTTCAGATCAGAATCAATGTTCCCGTAAGTGATGGGTAATCTACACCTGGTCGCTATGTTGTGCAACATGGCACACTTGTCCACAATTTTCCAAGCTGTATCAGGAGCATATTTTTGTGCACCTCCACTCTTGTGAAGGTACCGAAATCTTGATTTCATTATGCCAAATGTTCTTTCAATAATCACTCTGGTGCCTCGATGAGCAATGTTATAACGCCTTTCATTTTGGTATGATGGGGCTAGTTCTGGAGTCAGTAACCAAGGCCTTAATGCATACTCATTGTCACCCGGAACAAAAAACATAAGCGTGAGCATTGCAGAACCTGAGATTTGACAGTCACATTCATTTGTGTTGTGACTTAGCAACACATTGCCAAATAAATCGCCATCCTCAAAATCCCCTCTTTCCAGGCATTGGTGTTTTCCACTGTGCCTGAAGATATATGAATTATGGAGGCTTCCTGGGTATTTTGCCACTATATCTGTAATGGCATTATGTGCATTATATACAATTTAGATATTGAAGAAATGTGTATTTTTCCAATTTTGAAACAGGTATTTTATATGGGCTGAGGAACAAATAGGAATAAGTGTTTCATCTACACATCCTAAGTCATGGGGGAACTTGGCTACTCTGTAAACATTTCATTTTGAGATTTGAATATCCTCTGCATTCCTGGGTAGGTATATGCACCTGTTGATGTTTAGAGGCATGGCATCTAGGAACTTTTGTAAAAAGCGTGACAGCGCACTTTGCGAACCCACCAGCAAAAGCAGTGATGCCCTGGTAGCTGCCCAAGGCCAAAAGGTGCAGTGAGCAAAACACCTGCACACGAATAGAGATGGAACTGCTGTGCTGTGTACTGCTTTCAAGATGTAGTTTCAGCAATTCAATCAAAACTGATATCACTGCACTACTTAACCTGTGTTTTTCAAAGATTTCCTCCTCTGTCAATTGGAAAATGGTAAGCCTGGTTCTAAAGATCCTGTCTCTGCCTCCTCCACTGCTGAGCAGCCAGTAGTTGCATCCTCCTCACAATAACATAAAACGCATGTCTTGTGGAAACCCCTGATGCCTTCTGTACCAGCTTTTACAGTTTGCATATAATTACCACCTGAAATGAATCAGTGCAAAATTGCATGTGCAAACTGGCTTTTTTGCTACGAGTTACTAATTTCAACAGCCTCAAATATAAGGTTTGTAAAAAATAGTTATTCTCATATCAGTCGCATTGCTATTTTTTAGTTGCTTAACTCTTTGCGACCGATTTGTGAGTTGCAAATCATTCGTATATCTATCCCTTAGTATTTGATCACAATTGGTGAGAGATTTGAAAATGATCCCGCCAGACAGGAGCAAACACTGTGTCCCACAGGCGGACTGCCCGGGCCATTAAGGGGTCAGGGATGGGGAGGTGCAGTCCCCTCCCCTTTAATCAAAGTCGCACCCTGGGGGATGGGAATCCCAGGGCCATTTTAAGGCTCGGGGAGGGTGGTCGCCGTCACCTTATTAAATAAACTGCATCCTGGGGTGGAGTCGCTGAGGCCAAACATTTCTTGGGGAAGGGAGGCTGTGCATCCACCTCCCCTTAATAAATGAATTGGGCGCCAAGGGATGGGGTCCCTGAGGCCCTAAATGGGCCGGAGAGAGGAGTCTACTGATGCTCACCTATCCATAAAAATGTTATAAAATGGCTGCCACCCATTTATTTATTTATTTTTGCCACTATCATGGGGCGTCCCGCTGGTTCGCAGCAACATTTGCTGATATATTTTAATTCCGTCCCATGGAGGTCCCTCTGAATCTCCCCCATGGGGCCAATGGTACACGTTGTCCGTGCCCTTTCCCCGTATATCTTTTTTTTAAACTTCAGGGCAGGTGACTAAGTCCCTGAGTCATGAAATTGCTGCCAGCAACATTTTTCTCATGTTGTTGGTAGCCAATCAGGGCAGTCAACCCTGCTAGAGTCTGACTCCTGTGGGAGTGAATTGGTCCAAAGGAAAAAGAAGATCCCTGGCCAACCAGAAAGCTCTACTTTTAAATTGCTACTCCAACATGTCTCTCAAGAGACTCTTGCTGACCCAACCATCTAGATTTACAATTATTTTTTAACCTTAATTTCTCAAAACTACTGAACAGATTAACACCAAATCACAAATAGCACATTTTGTGGACCACAATCTAGTTTCCAGCCAAATTTGTAATTCCGTTCAGTAATTTTCGCGATAGCGCTCCCTAAAGAAGTCTATGGAAAATGCATGGGCAAATTTGCTCTTGGTACTCCCCCCCCACTTTCTTCTCACTCTCACCTCCCCCCATGCCCCACTTGACTGATCATCCCAAAACTTTCCAGGAAGGAGCTGAAGTGAAGTTGCTTTTTTGGGAAAATTTTGTGGAGAATGCAATTTGTAGGGAAAAACAATCCCACCACTGAGTTATATAAGTATGTGCAATTCAATTCAATTTACTTAAACTCCATGCCGAACCTAATACATCCTTTTCGAAGTGGGTTTACTAGATTAATTTATGAAATATTGCAGAACCTCACCACCTGACATCCACCTTATGTGTATCAATTCTACACCGGATGCATTCTTGTCTGTCTGGTGTAGAAATTATACAAACCAACAGCTAAAGTGGCATTATAGTTATGTGTTGGAATAAGACCCAAGCTAATGTTAAAAAAATTGAAAACCTCTGAAATATGCCAGTTGTAATTTAGTGAACTAACTGTATCTTTTGTCCCCATCATGCTCTGCTTATGACTTCACATATTACTTTACTCATGGCATATTACATGACTTCATTGATGACAACACTCATGACTTCTCAGCCTTAGCCTACGGACGGACCCTTCACCCAATCAGCATCAGGATTTGGATTCAGTGCCTATGCTCTGGCAAGGCCTTGCACACAACCCTCAACAAACATCAAACTTCCACTGCACATGATCTTCAGCCACACACACTGCAAATTTGACACAATGCTTAGTCTGCGACCAGGATCCAGGGACATAGCTTCATGGTTGGGTGTATGGGATGGAACTCCCCTGATAATTACATAGTCAGACTTGCCTGGCATTATCAGTCAGATCAGCTGTGTGCAGCAAAAGTGACATTAAGTCACTGTTACTACAGGCAGGGTAGAGGTGGGTAAGCCAACATATTAACAGGAAATGTTAAGCCAGAAACAAATCGAGTCGGGTTTGGCTATAAAAGACCATGCATGAGCAGAGATATGAAAATGATTGGCATATAAATCATGCAGCATCATGTAAATATGCTAAAGTCGCTTTTAAAAAAGGGCGATTTCTTTCAACATGCAGATGGGTTTCATCGCAGTACTTCAGATTATATCACTACATTGAGAGGCATTTATTAAAACTAATAGTTTTAAAACATACACTTATAAAAATACATGCCTTTACAACAATGTCACTACTGAAATCAAAGGCAAGTCATTTGTCATGTGTACCCCCTATTGTGGCCAACATTATTATAGATGGAGCAACATTATAGTCTTTTAAACTTGGTTTTGTCCAGCGCACTTCCTGAACTGAAAGTACTCTAATTTGTGATAATGAAGAAAAAAGAGACTCTGTGAAATAAAATATTTGCCTAAGATCACACAGTTTGTTCAATCGGGGAAGACATGATTAACCCCAGGTTTTCTGGTTTCACATTATGCAATTCAGATTCTAGATGGATATCTCAGACATTAAGCAGCACAAGTATGGTGTTAGTAGTACTGTTTTCAAGTAATAGCAATCAATAAGGTAAGCAGGTCTTTCTACCGGTGTCACTGCACTTGTGCCTCCACGCCCACTTGAGCAAAGTTCCACTGCTGTGTGCTTAACTCAACCTTGGCCTTAATCGGAAAGTATGTAGTGCTGGTCAGGTATGTGGGCCTGTGAAGTGGTACAGTACATGAGAGTTAGCGTGCGCGGTTGTCTGTGAGTGTTGGAGTGTATGTGTGCCTGTAAACAGTGGTGGCTCATGAACTTTGAAGGTGGTGGGGTGTATATGCCTACCTTAAATTGAACACAGAAAGCAAAGCAAGCAAACACAACTTCCTCTCAAAGGGTTAGGGATTAGGGAGAAGAGGGTCTCCACCCTTACAAACATTTGAAAATATGGCTGAAAATGGCATGATTTGTAATACAATTTCCACACAAACTGGTTTAACATCTAGATAGTCTGAAGAGGTACTAATGAAATATTATAATACGTTCATGGTATGAGAGGAAATTCTACCCCTCTTAGGACTGTTTATGTTTAATTGACTCTATGAACATTTTCAAAACATCGCTTACATGAACTTCAAAGACAGAGACACTAAATCACATTTGTGTTTAGAAATAGATTATAAAAAGGGGAGCTTGAGGCTACCAAATTGTCAACTTGAAGCTGTACATTATCGTGATGAAGCTCAGCATGAGTTCTGTCAATTAGTATTAGGGTTGGAGACTGAGGGTCTGTCAGTCTCCCATGTTGGATTAAGGGACATGACTTAGGAGAATCAAGAACCCTCGCCATGGAACAAACACAAGGAGATTATGGACAGAGCACTGAAACTTTTCAGACACTCACCCCCAGTCACAGATCTGGGTTGAATCCATCATTGTTCTTCAGCTTACTCTGCCACCCCAGTTCAAACGCAGCCATATGCAAATCAGTCTTGACCCTATTCCTCATGGGAACAGTGCAGCCCGAACTTCTAAGCCAGGTCTTCCCTGGACCGGAAACAAGTATCCTGGGACCGGTTTCAGGGTAACACCCCTCATCAGCCAGGCTAGCTTGAATCCATTGGCAAAGTGAGCAAGAGACCCACGTCTGGGCATACCCTGCGAACTTAGGGTGAACAAAGCAAACACAAGGAGATGATAGCACAAGCCTCTGCCTGACCTGAGACCAGAGGACCCTGTGAGAATAAGGAAACTGCCTGGAGGAAGCGAGATCCAGTGAGGATCTTGTTCAGTGTATCCTGGGAGCAGAGTGTGTGATTATAGTCTGTTGGGATCCACAAACCGATCAAGCCACCAGCCTGTGTGTGCTGTTCGCAACCCCCATATGCCAGATGGGGGACACAGTAAATATTAATAGCTGTCAATATGGTGCAAAAAGAACAAATGATGGACAGAATGCAGAACAATGTCATACATTCACCCCAGTACAAAAACCTGGGCCTAAACTATAGTTTTTTGGCTCCCCATGCCATTCCAGTTTCAGCGCATATAAATCAGTCTTGATCCTGTGCCCAATGGAAATAGTCCAGTCCGAACTGCCAGGACATGTCCTCCCTGGACTGGAAACAAGCATCCTAGGACTGGTTCAGGGGTTTCATCCCTCATCAGCCAGGATAGCTTGACTCTAGTGGCATGGAGAGCACGGGACCTATGTCTGGGCAAACCCGTCCCACTTGGGGTGACAAATGCAAAAAGAAAATTTGATGGATAGAATGCAGAACAATGTCATGCATTCACCCCAGTACAGAAATCTGGGCCTAAGTCGCTAGTTTTTTTGTTCCCCATGCCATTCCAGTTTGAACCCAGCCATATGTAAATCAGTCTTGATCCTGTGCCCAATGGGAACAGTCCGACCCGAACAGCTAGGCCAGGTCCACCCTGGACTGGAGACAAGCATCCTAGGACCAGTTTTGGGGTTTTGTCATTATGGTGTAGCACAGTGGTTAAGACAGGGCCATCGCTATGTGCATGGTTGTAACCCAAAGAGGGATTCCACCTTAAGTGTTTGGCACTAGAGCCCCGTATGACATGTGGGGGGTGCAGTGAATCTTAAGAACCATAACCTTGATGCAGTGCTGTGTTGAAGATAGGGCCTTCACCCTGAGCAGTGTTGTTACCTCATGAGAGACGTCAACATGAGTGCCCGGAGTAGGACCCCCATATGCCAGGTGGAGGTCGCAAAAGAAGCAGAGGGCTGATGCCCATAAACAGTGTGTAACTGTGAACACAGAGCTGATACTTTGTCATCAGAACTCGAGTAGCAGCCCAGGTTTACCATCGGAGGCCAACAGTACTTACAGCAACAATGGAGGAGAGCTGTGGAGGTCCAGATCCTGTGCCAGCGGCGGCAAGACTACTGATCATGGCTGGTACCAGCCAGGGTTGACCACAATTCAGTACTGCCTAATGCTCCTGGGCCTTCCTTCTCATCTGAAGTGGGAATGGGTAAGACAAGCGTCAGAGCATTTGTAGGGGATTGTGCTCTGACTAAAGCGCCAAAGGTGCTGGGATACTTTTGACTTTAAATAGCCATTGTGGGACTTCTAAGACTCACATTCTTTATTAGGGCTAAAACTTGATGTTGGTTAAACAAATAAAGAATAGTCCCGGTCTGTAGTTAAGAGAGGAACGCTGGTGCCACGCTGACTAGTGCTAGAATACAGCTCTTATGACGAGTGTGTTGTTATTTAGTGTTTACCATATTTCTCTTTGTGTGTGTATTAATACTGCTTTTTATAAAATCGAGCATTTGGATAGGCAGCGATTTACTGAGGTTGCTGAGCGTACATTGAGTTGTGAGCCTGTGCTCGCTCTACACCTATCTTCTCCCAGAGAAGCCTTGGACTGCTTGACTTGTCCTACCACCAGTGAGCCAAATGTGGAAGAGGTACTTGGCACACTTACGCAGAGCCCATAATAGGCAGAGCCCTGTGACATCAGGAGTAAAAGGGCTCAACCACCGCTGTTAGGCAAAGTAGCTCCTGCTTGCCCGTGGCACTCTGAAAGATGTTCTGACCAGAACTAATCAGCTTATTAAGAGTAAGCCATATACCCTCACCAACAGTGTTATAAGTTCTAAGGAGATCAGTAATTCCAAGGCGGAGGAGAAATACTCCCCATTATATGTTTTGGGGAATAACATATCTGAATCCGTGTTCTGCATCAATTCCCATATGTTTTTCCACAGAGTTTCACAATTAGATTTTCCCTGCTTTCAGCAGCCAGACTTCCAAGTGAAATTTGGAAATGTGATGGGTATGATTGCTTCCTTTACTGTCCTCTTAGAGATTATTCGGCCTATCAGAATAAGGGGCAAACGAGATAGTTCTTGCAGCTATTTTTAATGTGCCATAGTATGGGATCTCCGAGTTTTGTGCAGCCTTGCCAGAGAAGTCAATAACGAGGTTACAGTATCATGGAAAAAAATTCTTTTGGTTTAAAACCAGCTAGCATGACTTTGGCTTGTACTGAGAAGTTAATAAAAGAATTAATGTGAAGGTTAGGCCAACTTCTCAGTGGGAACCCTGTATTCAAAATGCAAACTGTATGAGCTGTACAACACTGATTGTTTGTAATCATGTTTGAGCTATTGATGAAACACCCAGAACTCAACCGTTTTGCATATTATAGTGAAATGCATATGCATCTTTATCTGGAGTCTTGTGCTCATAGTTATTGCACTCTCTTCTGGGTGTTAATAGCTGTTAATCGCCCAACCCACAATTACAAGCATGGGTCAAAGGGAACAACATGAATTAATTGAGCAATGTAACGCCTGACAACATTTGGGCATCGAATCGCATGTATATATATTTACTTGGGTAAATCTGTCTATTCATTTGGGCAAGGAATTGTATTCATTTAGGGCCCTATTCCAACGTGCTGTGTTCCACGGCTCAAACAACATCGCATCACCCTCCCTGCTCACCTGCCAGGAGGCTGATGGGATTGCAGTCGTCCCTCTGACCTCAGCCTACACATGGAACACACCCATTGGCCCCGTTTGCTTCATGTTACTCTGTTCTATCGATCACAGGTTAAAGGGCTCTTTTTGATTCCATGGTTCCTTCGGGTCTTGTCATCACATGATGCATAACAGAGAATTTTCCTAAAAGTGCCGCCTGCGATTAAGTTCTATTTGCTAGCATATGCCCTCTTATTTCTTCAGTTCTAAAATGACGGTTGTGTCAGGATGAAGCTTGATTTCAATGTGGTATCAATGTGGACACATCATAGCAAAGGTCCCACTGCAAAAGGGCTGTCTCTTACACAACCCCACCCGCATCCACCACCTGGGTCACCGGTCATATAAGAGGGCAAATATATAGGAGCGATGGACGCACGTCCTTTCTCGAGTTACCTACCAACTCTTGGAAGTGTGTTGTTCTCCGGCAACATGAGCTGCACCATGCTGACTACGTCCTTTGCCACGGCTGGATTACAGAAATCTGTATAGGTGCTAATCAATTTTGCACCGGTATTTTCACCTGTCAACTACTTCATAAATGGAATTTGCACTGAACTTCGGAAGCAATAATAGCATTTGTACTGTGACTGGTAAAGAAATTGTAGTTTAGCACACACTGGTCAGTGCAAATGTCATTTTGACCTTGGTCATTTGGTGCAAGCATCATGCCAATAGACTGATACTGGTGAACATTTACATAATCCTTTGCACCTAAGTTATAGTAGCCCCAATTGACACAAATGGTCATGTACACTGGAACACATGCTATAAATTAAACAGAATGGCCTCCTTTACAAGTGCAGATGGAAGTTGTGTGCTAATAATCACACAGTGTTTCTTTGATAGCTTCCAGCAGGTCAAACCTGCCCATTTTTATTGGGTTAAAGGCCCATTATAAAGGGAAAACACCCATGCAAAAATGAAAAACGGAAAAACATGTGAAAATCAATGTATGAAATATTAATTCCATGTTATGCTTCCTTTCCAATTTCAAAGCTCAGGATTGTAGGGTATTTACCACAATGAAACATACCTCACCTTGGGCAATGGTATTACTAGGGCCCTCCCTGTCAGTGGCCTGGCCTGGTAATTGGTGTTAAATGTATTGCACCAGAAAATTCCGTCTTCTCCAATGTCGGAATTTATCGGGTGCAATAAATGCCACCCGATTACGAGTTGTTGTGAAATAACACGTGGATGTTGTTTACCACACCAAATTCACATGCTCCAGTAAATACTGGGCATTTTTACGCTGATAAACATGAGCAGGTTTGACCTACCATTATTTAGGAGAAAACTCATAATTGCAATGTGTGCAGTAACAGCAGTTATCAGACTTATACGAATTAACTAGGCCGCTCGTAATGAGAGCCTATGGATGGTAAATAAACGAAATACCTCACCCAGTTTCGGACAATTTGTAATAAGGACCAATGAGCAAGCAGGCTCCGGTCCATATGACCCCACAAGCCACTCCCTTCCCTTTCCTCTGCAGTCACTTCTAATTACCTAGTTTCAGTGTTTACCAGGTCTACAGCTACACACATCTCACCGGAAGCTGTCACAATCTCTGCTTGCAGAACCAGTGGAACAGTAGATATAACTACAGACGTCAGCAAAGAGTTCCAGATGAGGAAAGAAAGCCCTAATATTGCTCACGCAGCATATTGTTCTTCTAAATCATAGTATAAATAGAATACTTTTTCCGAAAAGAATAGTAACCGAGGAAAAAAGCTTAAGAAACCGCTACAGCTAAATGGATAAGAATTTAATTAGTCAGGGCAAAAAATATTCTGATATGGAGAGCAGTAAAGAAAATGCATCTTGAGTGCCAAGCTCTGAAAAAAACCCTCGGCTATGACCTGGAAGTCTGAGCTCCCAGAGTACACGGGTTCAAGTGTTTTTTTTTTTGTTTTGGCATACTCGGCTGTAATTTCCAATTTACTGTTCATGGGTTTGGAGAGAGACTATAAAAGTCTGTCCAGGTTTCAGGGATAATGACCTGGTGCTGCAGTGATTTACAAAACCTCACCGCGGTGCAGCCACTCAATCAGAGCCGCTCTAATCCCTTAATGGCCTGGCGGGGCTCTCGGCTGCATCCCCGAGAATTCCTTAACCTCTCCATTACACTGGGCTCAATTACAGCCACTTCGTCCATCCCTGTTATCTTATCAGCTGGCTAATTCCCACAAATTATTGTGTATTTTCAAGAATAAAAAAGAAATAGCTATAGAATCATAAATTTGTCACTCTCTGCATAGCTGTTCAGTCAGTAAAAAAGTCATCCAGAGAGGGTTAGTTGTTGGATCGGTCAATGTAGCTGAATTTCTGCGTTTGGTTTTTCTGTAGTTTTACACCTAAACTTATTGTTTATTGAATGTGTTTTTTTAGAACAAGTATTTACACTTAGGTAGAAGGTAGTCATGTATCTGATGTGATAAAATGTGATCGCTTTCTCTTTGAGAGGAATTTTGTTCAGGCTTACTCTTTATAATAATAACAAATGATCTGTTTTTTCCCTATTGAACTTTTACGATTTTTATGCACTGTAATTGACAGGTGTTTTAGTACCCTACATGGAAGGCTGAGCTGGCACTTGCCAAACATGTGACCTGAATCTCACAGCAGATACCAGCAGCAACTGTTTAACTTACTGAACAATCTTGCCACTCCACATTAAATATTTTAGGTCGAGCCTTGGCAGGGCGCAAGCGCTGTCTGGAGGACCTGCAGTAATTACTATACCAAGGGAAATTCCTCCTGCTGCTTACCAGTAGTTCGCTTATTCGTTGGTCTTCCTTGGTGGCTCTTCATTTGTTACCACTTCCGATACCTCACTTCCGTTTTCAATGCACTAGCACCGGCCAACTACAGTGTCCTTATGAGTTAGCTGTTCATGTGTTCCTTTGGGGGACTACTTCAATAAAGCAGAAGCTTACAAACATAGCGCAGCAGGAAGATTCAGGATGGCTATGGCTTAATTTCTCTGTACTGCCTGACAACCCCCACACCCACCCCCTTTCCAAATGTACCCCCTATCATTTAATTAAATTTTTCGCATCGCCATGCCGCTTCCACTTTTATGAAGGCGCATGCCCTTGCTTTATAATCCGGTAGAAGGAGTGTACAGTCAATGCGGCGCACACACCAGTAGGGCTACTGTGACCTTTAATATTTTACTAATTGTAATTCATATTTCCTGCACTGCTGGCAGTTAGTGGGTAGGATACATTTTTCCCACGTTTACTGTAGACCGAAAGGGGCTTATTTCTCCGTGTGGTGTAATAACGTGTGAAGCTCAGGGTTAGCACCGGATACTGACAAACAGCGTTTGACTACCGTCTACACAGCGTACTTTGTGTTAGGCCGAGATCGGGTTTTACTTCATGGTTTAGTTATCCGTCTCATAAGGACTAGAACTTCTGTTGTCTTTTGTTTTTTCCCATTGTTATACAAAGTGATCTGACATTATAAATCCAAAACATAAGTCTGTTTGCAACATTTCAACTCGGAGGAGTAAGCAAATGTATATACGTTATCCTTGAAGTTCCCATTAAATAAGGATAATGTTTACCGAAATGAATGTATATATCACATGTTTTTTAACGGACTTCTGTTAGAACTCAATGTTTGTTGGCAATCACTTTAGACAAATTGTGTTTGATCGCGGGGGGCCCCATCACACCGTATAAAAGCACTTTGTAGCTCCCTGGCCATCAGAAAAAGTCTTAAAAGGCGATTTTAACTGAGATAGGGCAGTAAAGGCGATAACAACTCCCATAAGAGCCCTTTGTAGGGTTGGTGAGTTAGGTACGGATTCAGTAGTCTTATACTGAGGTGATGTGAAGATCCTCTGAAAGTGAAAGGGGAGTTTTTGCTAGCTCACTTCTTAATTTTTTGCAGATTTATACAGCACAAACGTGACCCTAAGGTATCGGAGCGCTTCACTTGAGCACCAGTGCAGAACATTCATTTTTGCTAGGCACAGGAGGATTAAGTGATTTGCCCGAACCACAGGATGTTGAGCCAATGCCGAGGCTCGAACCTGGCTCCACAGCTACAAAGTCGGCAGCTCTGGGCAATAGGTCACATCCTCTCCTTATACCCTATAGAAGAGGGTATGCATACAGACCGGGCATCATGGTGTTTAGATTTTCCACCTATACCATGTTCTTTCATGTAAATTGCAAGTTTGCTGCAGGCAATGCCTTAATTGCTGCCTGCATCTCTGCAGCAGTTTGTATGTGAAAGGACTTCACCAGAGCCAGCATGTATGTTTTAGAATATTCTGGAGTTGGCTTAAATATTTATTCGTTTACTGGAACTTTGAATTCAGGCCTTGAAGGGAAAACATCCATACTGCAGCAGACAATGGAGCTGGAAATGTTTCTGCTTTATAAATGCCACACAATGACCCCAAAGAGCAGGCAGTGATATTTTGTTCTTTTTCATTTTTTATTTTGTTCTTTTCTTATCTTGGGGGTGAGCGCATAGAGCTGGTTTCACTTGTTGAACTTTCTTCATTTGTTTGATTTTTCTAATCCTTTGGATTACCTGCTTCCCATTTTCTGGATTCTCTCAAAGTCAAAGTCAAAGATGCTTTATTCGGTTTGTAAAATAACACAACCATGTAGCAACAGACATAACATTTTACACATATTGAAACAGCTATAGAGAAGAGAAATAACAAATACAGGATTGCGCTTAATATAAAAACATTAAGCAACTATAATAGTACAAAATCATAAGGTCATCTAGAAAAATACATTTGACTGTAGTATTGATAATATACGACCATTGATAATGTGCAAATAAGCAGTTAAAAGTGCTAAGTATCATCTCTGTATTAATACAGATTGATAATTTCTAAAAGGAATTCTGCTGCATACTTCCTAAAGTGCAATATGCATATAACAGCGTCTAATCAGGCTATTCACAAGGAATAACTATGACAAACTATGACAAAAGTGCAAGTGCTGAATCATTCCAATAGTGGATATTGTACCATAGCAGCAAGTACTCAAACATATGTGTGCAAATTAGCATAATAATACATGATAACAACAACATCCTGTTATAAAGTGCATAATACATTTAGCAGCTTACAAGATTCATATAATAATTGATTTTCTAGCGGAGATACATTTTAAAATATAACTAGCCACATAAAAACATACATCTGGGGACTCTAGATTAAACACTAATTTCATTGCTGTTTGTAAATGATGCGTATCATATTTTAAAAAGATGGGTTTCAAATAATATTTCCTAAAAGACGTATAAAAAGTGCAAAATAGCATAAAGTGACATACGCTCTGTTTTGATTTGCCATCGCATGGGCACGGGCACGTTCCAGGTTGTTTAGGCACAGGGAAGGCCACAAGATGATGCACAATTCCTAAACGGAGACGGGTTAGCACAAATCGATGGGAGGGAATACTAACTAATACAAGATAAAATTGGAAACCTACGTTAATGTTATATTGTTGGTAGAGATTGAATGTACTTTGTTTCTTATATTTTTCCACTCTAATCTCTGCTGAATATTTCAAAAAAGAGGCCTTCAGCTCCCGTTTTGATAAAATAGGATCCATTTTAAAATCTTTAAAAATGTCCAGGCCATACAATGTTTTATACCAATAATGTATATGGTTCAGCCAAGGAATTTTTGATCGATGGTCAAGATTAATACAATCAGTTATTACATCCTGTGGAAACTTTGTCTCCTCCTCTGCCCATATTGAACGCCATAAGGACAGAGGACGGAGCGCAATTAGATCTTTGACATAATACAGGTCTAATTCCTTGTGTAATAACTCAGTTGAAGCCGTAGCTGGGGCACTGATTAGTCTTTTTAAAAACACATTTTCCTTCCCCTGAACAGTTTTGGCACTCTGTGCATCATACCCCCAAACTCCAGCCCCATATATGGCTGACGAAATGCATCTGGCGTTAAAAAGGGTCAACATGTCAGGAATTCTGCGATCCCCTAGTTTCGCAGCAAATCTGAAGATACAGTTAGTATTCCTGGCCATTTTAAAAAGAACACTTTTTTGTTCATTAATCCATTTCCCGTCTCCTGAGAAGGTAATACCTAAATAACAAAAACTATTAACACTTTCTAATTTCCCCCCTTCTAAGAAAAAAGACTTGTGTTTTCTTTGTTTCTTACCACACACCATGGTAACTGTCTTCCCTTTATTAATTTTCAATCCCCTGTTTTCTATAAATACGTGGAATTGATTAATTAGGTGTTGCAGTCCATTATGAGTTCTGGAGAGGAGGACCGCGTCATCCGCGTATAAAAGGATTGGGATAGGGTTACCTTTTATAGTTGGTGCGTCTGCATTGGTCATTCTTAAAGTTGTGTCAACATAGTTAATAAATAAGGAAAGTAATAGGGGGGCGAGTACGCATCCTTGACGGATGCCTCTCTTGACATCAAAAAAAGGGGTGCATTCACCATCTGTTCCAAACCTTACTTTGCTTGATAAATTATTGTACAAACGGGCGAGCAGATGGATAATTTCAGTAGGGGCGCCCATTGCCAGTAATGTGGGCCAGAGCAATGCGTGTTCCACCAGATCGAATGCGGAACTCAAGTCGGCAAAGCATAGGTAAAGATTACCAGGTTTAGCTTTGGTATACTTGCCGACTATGAGTTCCAGCTTCACGCATTGCTCCATTGTTCCTATTCCCCTACGAAACCCATACTGCACAGGGGACAAGATGTTATTCTCTTCGGTCCAGGCTTCCAGTCTCACTAATAGGACTCGACTAAGGATTTTAACTGTCGAGTCCAGAAGCGAGATTGGCCGATAATTCCTAGCCTCTGATCTGGAACCTTTTTTGTAAAGGGATATAATGATTGATTGGCCCCATGTCGCTGGTAAATTACCTTCCACCGATGCATTAAAATAGCGAGTCAGGATTGGGGCCCATAATGATATCTCATATTTGTAAAAGTCCATGGGTACCCCGTCGGGCCCAGGTGCTTTCCCCCTTTACTGTTTTTAATTGCATCAGTCACTTCATTTAATGTTAAAAACAACTGCATTTTCTTCCATTTAAAACATAAAATAGACCCATCTGGATTAAAATCAGATTTAAAAATCTCAGAAAAGTGTGCAATCCATGCTAGACAACTAACGTGGGAACTGACCTCTGGAATATTTTCATTCTTTAGAAATGGGCCATTTATAGTATCCCAGAACAATTTATGATTTTTAGTTGTGACAGCCATATCAACTTTGTTCCAGGCATCGTTCTGTAACTCCCTTTTCCTAGTTGACAAGGCCATTTTGTAATTAATACGTTCTTCTCTAACTATTTCTTTATCTCTGGGTTTAACATCAAGTACACTATCAACCTTTTCAAAGTCTCAGCACAATGTTTGTCAAACCAGACAGTTTTTTTTCTTTTAATCCTACTATTTCTTCTTAACAAAGTATTTTCAACTGTGCATGTAATTTTCATAAAATTAGAGAGAACGGCTGTTGCTATCACATTAGGTGCAAGACAATATTCAACCTCTCTAGTGCATTTACAAATAACATCCTTCATTAACTTGTCAGGGTCAATTTTAGCCCATTTGATTCTCGTACCATTTGGTCTCACAGCGGAAATCCCATGGACAGATCTACCGTACACAACAGTTTTTGGGCCCCAGCCCATTAGCTCCACTGAGATGCTGTTGTGATCACTCACAGGCTGCTCTGTTACCCAAACATTGGAAAAAATCGAACCACTAGACAATAAAATATGATCGATATTAGAATGGGCATCTCTCCCCCTAAATGTTGGGCACATTTCATTATTTTTATTTTTTGTACATTCAAGTAGTTCCAGATTGAATTTGGCTATTGAGTTGTTCAATACGCTGCCATAATTACTATGCGGGAAGTGATTAACGTAAACGCTATCACCCCCTGCATAATCCTCATGGTGACCACAAATTCCCTTCCGGGCATGTCTACAGGCTTGAATGTTAAAATCGCCTGTCCACAGTATTACAAAGTTATTCTTGGTAAGGGTAATTGCAGCTTCGATAGCACATTCCACCTCGGGGACGATCTTATCTCGTTTAGAGCCCACAATATTATTATAAAAATTTACAATAATAAAGTCCCTACCATGACTATGTATTAATCGCAATACTGATGCATGCTGGCAAACTACAGTGTGCCCCCCAGCAATAAATTCCGTTAGTTTAGTTGAAACCAAAGTCAGTAGACCACCCTTAGCTCTACCAGCCTTGGAAGCTACTGCTGCCACACTATGGGAGATATAGCCTTCAACTTCTATTAGTTCTGTATGCCATGTCTCTTGTAAACAAATAATGTCATAGCCACATGTAATGAAGTTATCCCAGAACGGGGTACATAATTTGGAAGCGATTCCCGCTATATTCCATGTGACAATTATAAGGGAGTCAGCACAACTCGTACCTAAACGTTCGGGATTATTAGACAGAAGTGATGTTTCCTGCCTTACAATCAAACTATCATTATCATTAACAATTGTTGCGGTTATATTGTCATTTATAACATTATCTGTAACATTGCCTATACATAGCACATTTTCTGGCAATAATAAATGTGGCTCAGTTATAATTTGCGAACAAATTTCATTACCCGACTCCTTTTCCAATATTAGTATGTCACCCATTTCAATGCTACCAGAGTATTGGGTCAAGGATAAATCAGCCAGTCAGTCGTTCTCCTCAAGTGAGTTCAACAACTGAAATCTATTAGAAGTTGAGACCAGGAAGTTGTCATATAGATTGGGGAGTAAGGGAGGACAGATGGGTACAACATTAGGATACTTTATAGTAGCCGCTCTTGGATGTTGGAAGTTATGTGTAATAATTTGTCTTCCTGCCAGGTTCCTATAGAAATAGTCTAAAGGGAACAGCGTGATGTTAAATTCGTGGCTTGATGGCATCGGTGCGTGTAAGAACGAATCTCTAGCCCATTCTGTAGTCCTAAAATTTATAATTATGCAATCCCCATCTATCTCCTTTTTATTTGGACCCACCCAACCTACCCTCTGTGTGGTTATAATCTCATCAGCACCTCGTGTTGGGAAACCACAGTTTTTCACTAACCAATACAAGGTTTTATTTTTTAGGGTTTCTTGATTTTCAAATTGGTTGGGCAGCAGCTTCGGGACATTCGCAAGTATAGCTACAAATGGTCTACAATCAGGTGGCAAATTAATAGTGGCTGGAATAACATTATTAATATGACGCCTCGGTACAGGTAGGCTCTGTTTATTATATGCCGGGTCATTGATGTTTCTTTGACCCCCAACTACATTTTGCCCACTCATTGTCTTAGGGGTGGTGAGTGTTGGCCTCTGCCTACCACGTGTAGAAAGCACCGGATTTGCAGCCACAATGGGCATTTTTGAGGTATAATTTACTGAGTTTAATTTGTTTTTGCTCGGATTCCCAGATTCTACATTAGTTATGTGGGGTCCGGCTTGCGTGCCCAGATGTTCTAGGATATCCAGGTTGGCTATGCCCAATTTTTCCAGATTCTCTATTTTTTTACTTAGAGTTTGTAGAGTTACCATCACAGGTGCAATATAAGTTTTTATCACTTCCTCGAAGCATGCTGTGAGTGCCTTAACATTTGTTGGAGATAGAGTTTCCAACTGTGTATCACCCTCTCTTTCGTTGGTTTCCAGGGTTTGTAGAACCCTCTTTTTTCTTCTTCCATATATTTTTGGCTGTTTTTTAATTATTATCCTTTTACGACCTTGGGTAAACTTCCTTTTGGGGGGTACAGAGTCACAGTCAGTTTCACTATTTAATAGACTGGTATCACTAATTTGTACAGTTGGAATGGCAGTGTTAGTATCACGACCATCCAAATCTGTGACGTTTACCGGCATATCACTATGAGTTTGGGGCTGTGGCAATATACTAGCTGATAATTCAGGTGTTGTTGACAATCTACACTCCCTGGTACAAGAGACAGTAGGTGTTAAAGGTGGCAATATACTAGCTGATAAGTCAGGTGTTATTGACAATCTACACTCCCTGGTACAAGAGACAGTAGGTGTTAAAGGTGGCAATATACTAGCTGATAAGTCAGGTGTTATTGACAGTCTACGTTCCCTAGTACAAGAAACAATAGGTATTAAAGGTTGCGATACTTCTGGTTGGCTTAAACCATACCTTGGCAAACCGACAAATGATTCCAACAAAAATGAATCATGGAACATAGTTGTTTCATTTGTAGCGCTAACATGTGTATTAACAATTGCTGGTATTTGACTTATTGGACACAGACTTGCCGGTAAAGAAAGTCTTCTTTCTGTATTTTCGATAGCGTTAGCAACCACTCCAATAGTTTGTTGCAACATCCTGTCAATTGCAGTTAAAGTCGGTAGGGGAGCTGGCGCCAAAGTTTGTTTCCTTGTAGTTGAGCGTGTATGCATCGGAGTTTTTCTATCCAGCATTCTGTTCTTAGTTTTACTTTTGGCTTCCATAAGGTCAACAGCGAAAATGTTGTATTTAAACAATCACGAAATGCAATGATTACCTTTGACACGCTGGGGAATGAAATAACAAATAACAAATGACAGGGGGGTAGCCCGGTCCGGTCTCCCGCGGTCTCCGAGGGCCACAGAGGGCCCGCCCTTTGCCCGGGCTTCGCCCGGCACGCCCCGCGCGCCCTCGCGGGACGAGGGAGGAGTTCTCCCCTTATGCGCCTCCTGGCGCTATGCGCTGACGCTGGGGGAGGCGCTCTCACCTCAGGGCTGCTGGGGGTTGTAGTTGGGGGAGCTCCCGACCGGCGGAGCCAAGCTCGGCCAGCCGGAAGTGCTGGTCACAGAAGCGCTGCAGCGGAGCAAAGCCCGGCCGCCCCTTTCAACCCTGCTGGTACTCCTTTCGCCACAGATGGATGGAGCCTCGGTGACCTGAGGTAGGCTCGCAATCAGGAACTGCCACACGATCCTCGGCAGGAGTTCTCCCCTTATGCGCCTCCTGGCGCTAGGCGCTGACGCTGGGGGAGGCGCTCTCACCTCAGGGCTGCTGGGGGTTGTAGTTGGGGGAGCTCCCGACCGGCGGAGCCAAGCCCGGCCAGCCGGAAGTGCTGGTCACAGAAGCGTTGCAGCGGAGCAAAGCCCGGCCGCCCCTTTCAACCCTGCTGGTACTCCTTTCGCCACAGATGGATGGAGCCTCGGTGACCTGAGGTAGGCTCGCAATCAGGAACTGCCACACGATCCTCGGCAGGAGTTCTCCCCTTATGCGCCTCCTGGCGCTACGCGCTGACGCTGGGGGAGGCGATCTCACCTCACGGCTGCTGGGGGTTGTAGTTGGGGGAGCTCCCGACCGGCGGAGCCAAGCCCGGCCAGCCGGAAGTGCTGGTCACAGAAGCGCTGCAGCGGAGCAAAGCCCGGCCGCCCCTTTCAACCCTGCTGGTACTCCTTTCGCCACAGATGGATGGAGCCTCGGTGACCTGAGGTAGGCTCGCAATCAGGAACTGCCACACGATCCTCGGCAGGAGTTCTCCCCTTATGCGCCTCCTGGCGCTACGCGCTGACGCTGGGGGAGGCGCTCTCACCTCAGGGCTGCTGGGGGTTGTAGTTGAGGGAGCTCCCGACCGGCGGAGCCAAGCCCGGCCAGCCGGAAGTGCTGGTCACAGAAGCGCTGCAGCGGAGCAAAGCCCGGCCGCCCCTTTCAACCCTGCTGGTACTCCTTTCACCACAGATGGATGGAGCCTCGGTGACCTGAGGTAGGCTCGCAATCAGGAACTGCCACACGATCCTCGGCAGGAGTTCTCCCCTTATGCGCCTCCTGGCGCTATGCGCTGACGCTGGGGGAGGGGCTCTCACCTCAGGGCTGCTTGGGGTTGTAGTTGGGGGAGCTCCCGACCGGCGGAGCCAAGCCCGGCCAGCCGGAAGTGCTGGTCACAGAAGCGCTGCAGCGGAGCAAAGCCCGGCCGCCCCTTTCAACCCTGCTGGTACTCCTTTCGCCACAGATGGATGGAGCCTCGGTGACCTGAGGTAGGCTCGCAATCAGGAACTGCCACACGATCCTCGGCAGGAGTTCTCCCCTTATGCGCCTCCTGGCGCTACGCGCTGACGCTGGGGGAGGCGCTCTCACCTCAGGGCTGCTGGGGGTTGTAGTTGGGGGAGCTCCCGACCGGCGGAGCCAAGCCCGGCCAGCCGGAAGTGCTGGTCACAGAAGCGCTGCAGCGGAGCAAAGCCCGGCCGCCCCTTTCAACCCTGCTGGTACTCCTTTCGCCACAGATGGATGGAGCCTCGGTGACCTGAGGTAGGCTCGCAATCAGGAACTGCCACACGATCCTCGGCAGGAGTTCTCCCCTTATGCGCCTCCTGGCGCTACGCGCTGACGCTGGGGGAGGTGCTCTCACCTCAGGGCTGCTGGGGGTTGTAGTTGGGGGAGCTCCCGACCGGCGGAGCCAAGCCCGGCCAGCCGGAAGTGCTGGTCACAGAAGCGCTGCAGCGGAGCAAAGCCCGGCCGCCCCTTTCAACCCTGCTGGTACTCCTTTCGCCACAGATGGATGGAGCCTCGGTGACCTGAGGTAGGCTCGCAATCAGGAACTGCCACACGATCCTCGGCAGGAGTTCTCCCCTTATGCGCCTCCTGGCGCTACGCGCTGACGCTGGGGGAGGCGCTCTCACCTCAGGGCTGCTGGGGGTTGTAGTTGGGGGAGCTCCCGACCGGCGGAGCCAAGCCCGGCCAGCCGGAAGTGCTGGTCACAGAAGCGCTGCAGCGGAGCAAAGCCCGGCCGCCCCTTTCAACCCTGCTGGTACTCCTTTCGCCACAGATGGATGGAGCCTCGGTGACCTGAGGTAGGCTCGCAATCAGGAACTGCCACTGGATTCTCTCATTTGCAACACACGGAAGTGCTGCGGGTGTATAGCCTGTAACCACCGTCTCAAAGTGACTAGTACTCTTTAAATCCATCCTGTTATTTTTTTGCCACCATGATATTGCATTCTGGGACGTGTAGTTCTAAGATTTACTATTAGATGTTTGTGATGAAACCTTTGTCAGGTACCCATTACTTGGCAGTAAAAGGTTAAGACTTGTCCGGAATTACCCCCAGGTGTCAGACTAGATCCGGAAAGTTTTTTCGGCAGCTGTACCTCTGTGTGTCGGAAGGTGGCATCGGTCGGCTCGGCATTCGTCGTTGGCATCGTGTCGCCGTGATGATGTCACAGCAGCTACTTAGACGACGGCCTCGCACACACTGACGTCAGTTCTATACACGAATTTCCGCACCAGAAACTCAAAGCCACGAAAGACACTGACCACTGGTGCACAAAACTAGGGCCTTGAGAGGATAACCATAACCCTAGAAATCAGTTCGCAGAACGGGGAGGAAGGGTGGGGAGTTAAGGAATCTATAACTAATTAATCTTTCTTACAGATATATTGTTACCGCAGGTAAGAAACTTGTTCATCTGAAAGAAACATGTTAGTTACAGATTCCTTACCTTAGAATAGATACCCCAGCAATACCAACCCTGGAGGTGGGGTCTGCGAACCCAGATCGCACGGGAAAGTCCTGGAGAACAGAACGGCCAAAGAAGCCATCTCTCCAGACTTGACTGTCAAGACAGTAGTGCTTCGTAAAAGTGTGCAATGAAGCCCATGTAGCTGCCTGACAGATGTCAGTCAGAGGAACGCTTTGTCCCAGAGCAGTGGTTGCCGCTGTCGCCCTGGTGGAATGGGTGCGCAGCCCCTCTGGAGGCTCCTTCTTAGCCAAGGAATAGCAGGCTCTGATACACAAGACGACCCATCGGGAGATAGTTTGTTTGTGTATGGCCTGACCTTTCTTGGCACCCACGTACCCAACAAAGACCTGGTCTTCCACCCAGAAATGTTTGGTATGATCCAAATAAAAGGAAAGCCCACGTTTTTGGTCCAGACGGTGGAGCCTCTCTTTCTCCTTCGAAGGATGTGGATGCAGAAAGAAGGTGGGCAAAGTGATGGTCTTCCCGATGTGGAAGGCAGTGACTACCTTGGGTAGGAAGGATGGACGAGTCTTGAGGACAACTTTGTCCGGATGCACAGATAGAAAAGGAGGCTTAGGAGAAAGTCCCTGAAGCTGACTCACCTGTCTAACACAGGTGATGGCCACCAGAAAAGTAGTTTTAAGATTTAAGAGCCTCGGAGTACAGTTGTAAAGCTGCTCAAAGGGAGCGCACATTAAAACTACGCTCAAGTCCCACTGAGGCATAATGAAAGGAATCGGAGGAAAGAGATGAGTCATGGCTTTCAAGAAATGATTTACCACAGGGGACTTGAAAAGGAAAGGCTGATCTGGGAGCCAAAGGAAGGCAGAAATGGCCGAGAAATAGACCTTGATATTGCCCAGAGCAGAGCCCTGCTGGGCCAAAGAAAGAAGGAACAAAAGAACCTCAGAAAGAGTGGCAGAGAGGGGATCCACAGCCTTTGCTGTGCACCATGCCACAAATTTGTTCCACCGGGAGGCGTATACCGTCTTAGTGGAGGTATGCCAGGCTGCCTGAATAACATTGCAGACTTCGGGAGGCAGATCGAATTACATCAACTGCCACCACTCAATCTCCAAGCAAGGAGGTGGAGGCTGGACGGGTTCGGGTGGAGGACTTTCCCCTGTTGCTGCTCAGAAGATCCTCCTGAAGAGGCAGACGGGTCGGAGGATCATTGGCCATGTTGAGCAGCTCGGGATACCAAACTCTCCATGGCCAATCCGGAGCTACAAGAATGACTTGGGCCCGGTCATGCCTGATCTTGTTTAGCACTCTGGGCAGAAGTGGTATAGGCGGAAAGGCGTTTAACAGACCACAAATCCCACTCGCGACAAAAAGCGTCGCCTAGCGAGTGCTGCCTTGGAAATTCCAACATGCAGAATTGCGGACATTGCACGTTGTCTTCAGTGGCGAATAGATCTAACCAAGGCTCTCCCCACTGTTGAAAGAGACCTTGCACCACCTCCGACCGAAGACGCCATGTGTGATCCATCATGCGCCTGCGGCTGAGTTCGTCGGCCCTGGTGTTCAGTGAACCTGCCAGGTGGTGAACCACCAGGGATATGCCCTGATGTTCCAGCCATTGCCAGAGGCGGACAGCCTCCTGATATAGGGGCCACGACCCCACCCCACCCTGTTTGTTGCAGTACCACATGGCGGTGGTGTTGTCCATGAACACCTGCACTACTATTCCTCAGACAGAGCGAAGGTATGCGTTTAGTGCAAGATGGATCGCCCGAAGCTCCAGAAGGTTGATGTGGAGCAAAGACTCCACCGGAGACCAGAGGCCTCTGATTTCCGCCTCTCCCATGTGGCCACCCCATTCCAGAGGGGATGCGTCTGTCACCACTGTGTGTTCTGATTGGGAAAGGCAGAGGGAACTACTGTTCACCCAAACCTGGTTTGTGAGCCACCACTGCAATTGTTGTGCAGTGCCTGCCGAGATCTGGACCAAATCAGACAGATTCCCCTGATGCTGCGCCCACTGGAACTTCAGGGCCCACTGCAGAGCCCTCATATGCCACCTGGCATGATAGACCAGCAGGATGCAGGAGGCCATGAGGCCCAGCATCCACAGGGTCATGCTGACTGAAACCCAGGATAGAGGCTGAAAGATCGGAATCATAGCCTGAATATCCCAGACACGCTGTTTGAGAGGATAGACCCGAAACCGCGTCGTGTCCAGAACCGCTCAGATAAAGAGGAGCTTCTGAGAGGGAATCAGGTGTGACTTCGGCACATTGATGGAGAACCCCAGTGAATGCAGGTCAGCCATAGTCTGGAGGTGGGAGACGACTGCCTGGGACAAGCCCACCTTCAACAGCCAGTCGTCGAGATAGGGGAAGATTGAAACCCCTGATCTGCATAGATGAGTTGCGACCACAGCCATCACTTTCGTGAACACCAGAGGGGCGCTGGTAAGGCCAATGGGGAGCACGGTAAACTGAAAATGCTTGTGGCCTAGCGTGAACCGTAGGTAACACCGGTGAGCCAGCAGGACGGGGATGTGAAAATAAGCATCCTGCAAGTCCAACGCTACCATCCAGTCTTCTGGGTCGAGGACAGACAAGACCTGAGAAAGAGTCAACATCTTGAACTTCTCCTTCCGGAGCAGCGGTTGAGGTTCCTGAGATCCAAGATAGGACACAGGCCCTTGTCCTTCTTGGGGACCAGAAAGTAGTATTAAAAACAACCACCACCTACTTCTGGGACAGGAACGCGCTTGATGGCTCCCTTGGCCAAATGAGCCATAATTTCCTGCTGGAGAAGGGCCAGGTGATCCTCCAACATGTGGTGGTATTATGGTAGCATGGCTGGAGCGCTAGCTTCAAACGGAGGGAGTAGCCCCTTCGGACTATCTGCGAAACCCAGCTGTCCGATGTGATGGTGCACCATTGGGGGAAGTGATGGCGAATCTTGCGGCCCACTGGTATTTGAATGGCCTAAAATGTCAGACTAGGAAGGTTTGGAGTCTGCTGCAGAGGGGGGGGGGCTGGTGGACTGGACCGCCCACTGGCCCCAGAAACCACAACGGTTGTTCCTACGTCTCCAGCCACGCAAAGGTTGGGTAACTTGCTGCGGCCTGGGGCTCTGGGCGGGATGTAGGGATCACTGACAGAATATCGACAGTCAAAATATTGAGGTAAAAATATAGAATGCCAGAATATCGACTTCCTATCTACAAACAGGTAAGTACAAAAATATCGACTCCAAAATATCGATAGGAAAAAATATAGACAGTCAAAATATCGAATTAAATATCTTAAAATTAATTTAAAACGAATATAATAATAAATATAATTAATTTAAACATACTTAAAATACTTAAATAAACTTAAAATTAATAAATAATTAATGTAACTTAAAAAAAAAAATGTAATTTTAAAACATATATATATATATATATATATATATATATATATATACATATATATATATATATATATATATATATATTCACTGAAAAAACCATAGGTTATAGACCATATATAGTTAGGAATTAGCATTTAAAAAACCTTATTTTACTCACACAAAACCATTGAAATTCCATATATAGTTAGTAGTACTAACTATATATCGCGCGCCCGCAATCCACTGCTGATCATGTCACATATTACATCATTCATGACATGGTCAGTGACATCACTGATGACATCACTGATGACATCTCAAATGACATCACTGATGACATCACTGATGACAACATCCAGTGACTGTATGTTTCTGTAAAGTTAAAATATGTCTTACATATGTATAAGTGTCTGGATGAAGGATTTAGTAGGTGCATGACTGACTGTATAAGTGACTGATTAAATGTGTCTCACTGAGTGCATCGGTTAGTGACTAAACTGTTTTAAATTGTGCATCATTGTGTCTGTTGTTTTGTAATCTGATGCATGTGTTGATCATTAGCTATATGACTAACTATATGGGTTATTGATTAGTTGCCCAAGTATTTGTATGGGAGACTGAGTGTGTGTGTGGGTGTCTGGGAGGTGTATGACTCTGTGCATAGATGTGTGAGCAGTTGATTCACTAGATGTATGGGTTCAAAAGTGCATGTGGAAACAGCTGTATGGGCGGTTGACTGTGTGCATGAGTGTATTGGTGAGTGAATGGATATCTCAGTGCTACATGTGAAAGTAAGTACATATGTAAAACACAGTACATGTGATAGTTGACATATATAAATAACTGTGCATAAGAGCCAGTGAATGTGTGAGTGGCTGTATGGATTATTGTGAACTTGTATCAGGGATTGTATAACAGAGTAAATATGTGTTATTATATGTTCCAATAAGTAAGGTGTGTATAACTATATAGTTGATGAAATGGAGGTGTGATTGATTCTTTGCAAGACTGACTAGGTGTGTGTGTAACTCCATGGATGAGTGACAGTCTGTGAGTGTCTATTTACACTGAGTGTATCTAAGGTTATATTAGAGTCTGAAGAGGTTCATTGTATCATCACATGAATGATGTCATCAGTGATGTGATCAGTAATGTCAAATGAGATGTCATCAGTGATGTCATCAGTGATGTCATTTGAGATGTCATCAGTGATGTCATCAGTGATGTCACTGACCATGTCATGAATGATGTAATATGTTACATGATCAGCAGTGGATTGCGGGTGCGCGATATATAGTTAGTACTACTAACTATATATGGAATTTCAATGGTTTTGTGTGAGTAAAATAAGGTTTTTTAAATGCTAATTCCTAACTATATATGGTCTATAACCTATGGTTTTTTCAGTGAATTTTCAAGGTTTTGTAAATGCTAATTCCTAACTATATATGGTCTATAACCTATGGTTTTTTCAGTGAATTTCATTGGTTTTTTAAAAGCTAATATCTATAGCTGTAAAATGTATTCTTCTTTAAATCCAAAAATATATTTTATATGTTTATTAATAATTTTTTTTAAATATTTTTTTTGTTTCGCTCCCGGTCCGCGAACCGGGAAGCTTCCCGTTAGCTCAATTTAAAGCCGCGACCCGGTCCGCGAACCGGTAAGAAATCAACATAGTGATGGTATCGCGTTGCCGCGTAATGCGTCTTATGACGTACTGCGTTAGCGCACCCAGAAGTGCCCCAGGGCGCGGACCGAGGCGCGAAACGCAGCTCCCCGGAAGCGATGCGCGTCGCGAAAACGCGACGTATAGCGTTGCCGCGTAATGCGTCTTGTGACGTACCGCGTTAGCGCACCCGGAAGTGCACCGGGGCGCGGACCGAGGCGCGAAGCGCAGCGACCCGGAAGCTATCCGGGGCTCGGACCGGAGCGCGTAACGTAAGCATAACAGGTCATGTGACTTGTTAATAACACTTTTCATTGGTTCATTTCACTTTTGGTTTCATAATGATGTAAGGCTAGGTCAGGTGACCTAAAAATAACACTTTTCATTGGTTGAGAAGTATTGTTTTTCCCAAATGATGAAAACCCCTCCTTCTTTCCTCACTCTGACTTTCATCATTGTGAGAGGAAGACCTTTACTACTATATGAGAAATGGCTTCATTGGTAGCTTCAGCTGGTGGACCCCCACCACCACCTCCACCTCCTCATGGGAAGAGAGGACCACCTCCCCAGGTCATTACCAACACTGAGGAGGAAGATGAAGAAATGGATGAGGAGGGAGAAGAACCACAGTTCTTAGAAGAGGTGCCCCGGGTTTCCAGAAAGAAAGCCAGTTTCATCTGGCAGTTTTATTCGATCCCTCGTGGCCAAAAAAAAGTCAATGCGAGGTATGTCACCTGCCGCATATGCAAAGAACAATTATCAAGAGGGACGGACAAGAAATATAGTTACGGAAATCACACAATGCACAGGCACATGACAAGGAAGCATCCACTAAATTACAGCCGGGCGGAAATAAGGGATATGCAGGACAATCCAAGACCAACTCCTGTGGCCAGACCAAGATTACCAATTGCGTTAACACCAGAAGAGGCACGGGAAACTGTGCCAAATATACAAGAGAATTTTGGCCACATGATACACTCTTGTATGCACTGTCGTGCGTTGTTAGCGTGTGGCAACATGAGCATCAATGCTATAAACCTGGCGTATGAACACCATGATTGCCCTAACCGCCCCTAGTAATTTTTTTTTTCTCCTGTTGAGCCCTTTTCAACGCCTGTTTTTTGTTGTTTCCCCCCCCCAAAAAAAACCAAAAAATATATAAAATCGTTCAAAAAATATAAAAAAAAACAAAAAATGTTCAAAAAATTAAAAAAAAATATAAAACAACAAAAATATAAAAAAAAAGTTCTTTTCAGAACTACCTTCCCTTTCAAAAAAAATTGCTAGAATGTTTAGCACTCTGGCAAGCTCTATTTCTTTTGGTTCGCTCCCGGGTTAGCTTCCCGGTACGCGGACCGGGAGCTAACCCAAAAAAAAAAAAAAAAAAAAAAAGAGTAAGTATAAGGAAAGTAAACAGAGAGTGATGTTAAAAGAAAGACAGCTATAGGGAGTAAAGAAGAGATACTGTTTAATAGATCTATTTACCGAAGAAAAGACGGAAGAGGGTATAATTGTGAAAAACAAAATAGATAACGAAGTGAAAGAAAAAAAAAGAGAGTATAACATTAACAAAGAAGAGTTTCTTGGAGAATGTGAGTGAATGTTCAAAATAAGATTAAAACATGAGGAATAACAGAGAGAAAAAATAGAAAACAGAAAACAAAAAATAACAGAAAAAGATTAATTGAAACAGCAAAGAAATGTAAGTAACATAGAGCCATATCATCAACATAGGCAATAAAAGTTTTGCAGCTTTTATTGGCAGAAATGTGTCGCTAAAGCTGCTTTTAGCGACAGAAAACTGCCGCTAAAACCACTTTTGCACCAGTTTTCTGCCAATAATAAGAGCAATAATTTTATTGGCTGTATTCATAATATGCCCCTTAGTGTGCTTCAACTACACAGAGAAAGCATTATGAACAAGTAGTGATAGAGTGATCAGTCAAAGACACTAAGAGTAATAGAGACGGAGTGAGTGAACAAGAGTGAGGAACTATGAGAAGAGAGGGACTGAGAAAAAGAGTGGAAAGAGTTGAGTAAGTAGGTAATAGAGAAAAGAATGAGGGAAGTAGCAAAGGCAGGAAACTGAGGGTTAAAGAAATGAAGCAGTGGAACTAATAGTAGGTGAATGTGATAGAAATGTAACGAAAAGAGTACAAAGCATTTACCTTATAATTGTCGTTAAATTACTCACTTTTTGTTTTTATACTTTCAATCTGAGAAAGAGAGAACAAACATTTCAAAAATATTAAAACATGTATTTAAAAATTACAAAAGACAAGGGAAAAGATTGAAGGACAAACAGTTTTTCAACAACTTTGACACTTACAGAAGCTTCTGCTTCTCCAGGCCCCCTACACAGTCCTAAAGATATACATTTTAAACTAACAGTATCTTGATGCAGATGAAGTGAGGCCTATCTTAAAACATGGTGCATCTTTTGCATTGCTGTTGTCTCAGAAAAGTGTCGCAAGACACTAAAATTTTAAATAATTGCTTCAGGATGCCAATAAGATGTGTCCTATCCAGAGTTTTTTTGAGTTGAGGCCTACTCAGGGTTGCAGATGAAATTTCGAGTTGTTGAAGAGAACAGAGGACATAATACATGTGAAGGTCTACCAATGAAGTTTTTCTGAACTCATTCAAAGTGCATGTATTTCTCCATGACGTCCAGTGTTATGGTAAAAAGTTATGTCTCTGTACTACACTTATCCTCAAGGCCAAATAGTGTAGGAGCCATGAGAACTTCTTGAAATTCCTCAGAGCACATCCCGAGATTCTTTCCCTAAAATTTTGGTTTTAAAAACACCAGGTAAGAGTTTTTAAGGTCATATGGCAATTTTTTTTTTTAAATTAAAACAGAATCATTGCAGAATGACCAGCCATTTCTACACTTTAAATAAGCTGTATAATGTCCTGATGTTATTGAAGGGCCGTCATGATATATAATTGCTGCAGTTACAAAAGTCCTTCCTGATATTGACAACTGCGAAGCTACAACATTTTTAATTAAAGTTGTCAATTTTGTTCCATCAGGCCTACATCGTTGGAACATTAAAATGACATACTGGCCATATGTTCGTATAAATAATGTGGACATCATTTCAGATTTACATTGGCTACACTCCATGTTGTGATCAGCTGCTTTTACTAGCTTATTAAAGGAGACTGATTTACTGTCTGACAAAGTTAAATATATAAATCTTTCTGAGTCTACACTAGTAGTACTTGATACCATACAGTTCTCGCAGTCATGCTGCCATTGATAAGAAAGCCCAAACAGCTGATCTACATCTACACCTTCAGCATGCAATACATCAAGCATATACATTAAAAACTCCTGACAATCTTGCTGAATATTTTGAGAGAATTGTGTTTGGCCTGAACATCTGTCTAACAGATTTCGAATTTCAGACACACTTTCTATGTTTCTTCTATCAGTGCTACATTTCTCTAACACAGAATTTAACAAACTGCAAAATCTTTGATCAGAATTGACCACAATCTCTTCTTTTACATTTTCTAGAGAAAACAAAACATTAACCACTACATTAGCATAGCAGTTGACACCAGAACTGTTTTCAAATTGAAAACCAACAACATCTTCAACAGAATCCTTTTTGTTTCTGCTTGTAATTTTAGGTTCATCGACTTTTCGTCTTTTTGCTACAACCTCCCCAGTATTGGTCACATTTCTTCGTTTCCGGCCTACCACACGTTTCTCAAACAAAGGATACTGAGGCAAATGTGACGCATACTCTCTTCTTAACCTATTGTATTCCTTAACACAATCTAGATCCGCACAAATGTTTGTGACATCACACTCAATCAAGTACAATCCCGATAAAGTTCTAACTCGTGACAATGCCACGTATGCCATACCCTCCTTGAACACAGAACTGCCAATATTCACCAATGCACAGTCTACACTTAAACCTTGCGATTTATGGATTGTCACCGCATATGCCAAGCAAACAGGAAACTGCTTACGGCGAACATATAAGTCTTTTACAAGCAAAAATCTAGCAGAGCAACGACCAATTAGCTGTACTTCCTCAATGCCATCAAATTTAATTTTTAAAAATTCAATTCCATCTCTATTTCTGTATTTTACAAAATCAACAACATTACCCATTGATCCATTTACCAGACCTCTTTCAACATGTAAATTCCTTCTTAAAATTATACGGCAGTTCAAGCACACATTCAGAGTCTTTTCAAAACCTGCAGTTTTAGATATACTCTTCTCTAATGAATCCAATTTTGTTTTCAGATTCTCAGACAAAATAATTGTTGATACCATATGCTCTACTCTGTCAATAGCTTCCAGTTTCACAATCTCTTGCTTTTCTAAATGCAACATTTTGTTGTTGAATTTGGCACATTCTGCAAGAGTTGGCATCAAACATATTCCAGATTTCTTATCAGTAATTTTCTGAAAAATATTCTCAGGCACAACATCTTGTTCTGGATATAAATTTGACAGTAATCGTGCATGTAAAGCTTCTTTCCCATGCTCGGTCACTTTTCCAATTCTAACATCTTGTAGAATAGTCTTGTAAACTTCATCCTTCGCCTGACGCATATTTTCATGCAGTTCAGCATAATTGAAGTTTAACCATATATTGACGTTGCCAATGCTGCCTAGGCACTTCCTGGTATCTTCATGCGTGAGCATTTTGAACACAGGTTGCCCTTTCACTGGTGTCAGCTGCAGAAGATCTCCGAAAACAATGATGTGTTTGCCACCAAATAACACATCATGCTCTGTTTTGAGAACTTCTTGCATTCTCAAATGCACAAAGGCAAGCATGACATTGGAAACCATGCTTACTTCGTCAATGATAAGAAGTTTCATTTTCCTCAAGATTCTTGAAACTTCAAAACAAGCATCTCCAGATAGCTTGTGATATTGTAATTTGTTGTCATGCTCCACTGGCAGCATCAGTAAATGATGTAAAGTAATCCCTTTAATGTTATGTGCTGCCAGTCCAGTTGGAGCGGTGACAACACAAGACAGCGATGACTCTGTCCTTTCCTGCAAATAGCATGAAATTGCATTAATGAGGAAACTTTTTCCAGTTCCCGCTTCTCCACTCACGTACAGTCGGACAGGCTTCAACGATGTACATGAGCACTCTTTCTTGTCATGACTTAATCCATGATCAATTTGCATGGTAACTTCGTCATATATTTTCCTCTGCTCAACGTTGAGTTGTCTTTCCAACTCTTCTAAGTTAACCGCATCCTCCTGAGCATGTGCCATGGCTCTTTCCACTTCATTCATGGCAGTGGCAGCTTCATTTTCGATAACAGGTCCTCCTAGTGGATCCTGACTCAATGAAGCAGAACTCTGACTGTCCTGAGAACTGTCTCTGGCAATCTCGGCTGCAATCGTTGCTTCCTGCTCAATTTCCGCATTCAACATTTCTACATATTTGGGAAATGCAGGACATTCTATGGTCTCCTTGGCGGCATTGAAAGAGTCTTCGTAACAGAGGAAATCTCCAAGCAGTTCCTCTTCTGCACGCCAAGGCTTGAAAAGTTGCAAAAGTGCTAAATAGAAAAACTCCTTTTTTTCAGGAGATTCGCCACTCAATTTTCGATGGTTTACCAAGTGGCATTTTCTTTGCTTGACCAGACATCCCTCACTTCCTATTACAGCATACACTCCTTTCTCAGTATCTTTTTTGATGTTCCTCTTGAATATGTAATTTTGAAGAACCTCATACAGACAAACATTGTCGAGGTGACTGCTTCTATTTGGATAATATGTATCCAACATGTTGGTCTTCAAAATGTCGGTACTGTTTGGCTCCTTTTCCGCCAAATACTCAATTTCCCGCACAGGTTTGAGAACTCGATTACGCGTTGCAGCAAGACCAAGACTCGCCAAATGATACTCCTGGACTTGGCATAGAGACTTGCTGAAGACAACCGGTCAGAACATTCGTACGCTCCGATTTCTCGATGCGATAACATCTTCAGACTGAAACTGTACAACTTCTTGCTGAGGCTCTTTTCATGGGAAATGTCCTCCCACATATCCTTCAATTCTGTCTTCTCTTTTTTGGTGATGTAAGACGTCACATACCGAGCCACAGCCATACAGTTATCAGCCACAAACTGTATATCCATGTTAGCATTCCACTAGGACAAAATCACCGGGTTGTAGTCGTTGATGTACTTGGACTCTTCGTTCCTCTTCAAATTGTATGTGTTTTTAGGTGATTTCTTCATGACATTATGTCGCAGCGAAGACATCAAACTGTTTACTCTTCCTTTAGAAATCACCGGTCGTGGAAAGCCGAAACGACATTTGGTGTAGAACTTGTCCTTGTTTCGGAATTTACGACGGCAGTACTTTCCACATCGATGGCTTTGGAAACGCAGAACTTTTTCTCTTAGGCTTTTCTTCTCCTTTGCGTTTGGAACAGCACACGTAGAATACTGTTGGATGAAACTCATCACTGAGTCTTCTGGATCCGTTCCAAATTTAGGTGCATCCTTGATCCACAGCAACATATGTATATGAGGAGCACCTCTTGCTTGGTACTCCTTTCTCCAGAAGAAATCCAACACCTCTCCAAGAGGTGGATTCTTCTTATTCATGATGAAAGACATCATAGCTTCAAATCTATGATTGAAGTACCTACATACATTGACTGGATCCAAAGAGCACAGTTCTCCGGGTGTCTTGAATTCGATGTTATCTACGTTAGCATTTGCCTCTCGTAGAAATTCAAGTAAGTCTTCCCAGCCATACTCGGCACAGCTCAGAGTGAGGAACCATGTGGGAGTACCTAAGTTCCTCAGCATACATTTTAAATCACCATGACGACGGTACCAGTACTCATTAGTACCACGCTGACACGCCATGAGATTAATCAGGTGAGAATCCAAAATACTGTCTTGGACATTGACTTTATCCATAAAGTCACTTGCCGAGATGTTTTGCATGTGTATACCACTTTTCAAGATGTGGTTCACTGCATATGACAGTCCAGACAGATCGCTTTCAAACAGGAGATGAAACAAATAGGGAATGCATTGTCGAAACCTAGCATCTCCTGCATACAATCGCAAAGTCCGGTATTCAGAAGCAGGAATTTGATGAGGTCGCTCATCATATCTTCCTCCCTGACCTGTTGGAAAAAGCTGTGGGAAACACCGAGCTTCCAAACTTTCCTCCCAAACACTAATGGGACTCCCTTTGGCTTGTTTCATTTGAAACAACTCAATAGCATTCCCCATGACTTCCTTGGAATGCAAAGGATGAACACTATAATGTTCATATATTTCTTCACTAGTAGAGGGTTCTACTTTCTCAATTTGACCAGCACACAAATCGCTATCCTCTTCCTCACTTACTTCCTCTTCTGCAACATATACATTCTTATAGTATTTTTTTTTTTTTTTCAAATACAATGTTGCCTTTTTAACTTTCCTAACATCTACTAAATCTTGCCATATTTTCTTATTCTTTGTTGGAACCCCATTAACTAAGATAACCAGAGGTTCCTCTTCCACTTTTTCTACTCCAATTGTGTTAATGTTTTTCTTCAAATCTAGAGGCAAATAGACAACTCTTCCCTTTAATCCTCTCTGTAAATCTGATGGAGGCAATTTCCCTGTCTTTGGCTCCATTCTTACAATAGCCTGAAAGGGATGGATACTTTGAATCAAAATAGATTCATAAGTATTTAAATCCCCCAATTCAGAAGGAATCTCAACCAATTCCAGATTATTATGAACTGCTCTAGCAGGCATCTGGTTTTGATTTAATTTGCAACAACAATAAGTACACACACGTTGATCAAATCCCAAATCAAAACAATTTTCTACCATCAAGTATGTTGCAAAATCCTTCCATTCACTATTATTTTCCCTTTCACTTTTTGCATATAAATCCACTAACTTAGTCTGATTCTTATAATAAGTGCGTCGACAACACACACAAGTGAAATTAGGCCTCTCACTTGATTTCACCTGAAACGTCGCAATTTCCCTCTGGAAATTATCTGTACTGGAAACCTGTACACTATCTTCCACATTACCCTCTTCTTCTGGGTCAATTTCAACATTCTCCTCTTTACTTCCAAAGTAACAAAACTCAATTTCTTCACATATGTTCTTCACATCTATTTCAGAACCATGCAAAAGAGCAGCGCATAATTGTTTAAGCATAATTGCTGGACTCTTAGCATAATACAACATTCTAACTAATTTCCTCACTTTATTATGATGCACTGCTAGCATCCTGAAATGATGAAAAACACTCTGGCATACTCTCCTGGAAAGACAAGCCAGTGAATGACCATGCAAACCTGTCACTTCTCTCACTCTGCAAGGATCTAATTCTTGCAACAACCTTATTTTCTGCTTCAAACTTTTCTTATTAAATGACCGTACAAAATCACAAAGCAAATTGATGGAATCCTGTCGCACACTGCAAATACTACTACACTTCCAGGTGTACACAGGACCCTTAGCACGTCTTCCTAAAACCTCATTACCTAACACCTCTTCTGTCTCTGTTGTCACAAGTTTTTCTTTTTCAACTGGACAACCATCTTTCACTTCATAAGCACGACCACTGGTGTCAACTGCATGCACCAAATCATTATCCTGGAAATAACTCTCCTCATTAAAAAATGCCTCACAGCTTGAACTATGCATCCATTCTCCAGAAAAAACTTCACAAAAATTACTACGATTAACTATTCTCTTCCATCTACTATTTCTTTTGAAATCATAAATTGCCTTGTTTAGCTTCCTAATTCTATTGATTATCAAAATAAATAACTTACGTTTAATTTCAAATGCCTGATCAATAACTTTCTCAACTTTTTTTTTTCTCTTATAAAAAACCAGTTTCTGTTGACCTTTCTTAATATTTTTTAACAAATTGCCAATTATCCTGTTGCGGAACATTCGTTTACGAATGTCCCTAAACTGTTGTTTCCTTCTACTATCATGCACAGACTTATCTCTTGCTCTAGCAGTAACATTTTTGATTGGCCTTTCCTTTCCATTTGATTTGCTTCTCTTTTTATGGACTGAAACATTTTCTGTAGTAATATTTTTTTTACTACACATATTTCTTATGAAATATTTTGTGCTCTTACCCGGTGCTTTCTTCGTGACTTGACAAATATTTTTGTTAGAGGACTGCTGCTTATTTTGTTTCACCTGCTGTCTTTGACGTTTTGCAGCCTTTCTCTGTCTTTCTATTGTTGGCATGGTGAAATCTTGAAATGATCTGCAGTTGAATCTGTGGTAAAATATAATAAAAAATGTTATTAACCATTATTACCAAACAGTAAATCAATAACAATGATCAAAAACTTAACACACTACTTGACATTTTAAATAGAAGATTTTTTAGTCCTTGGCAAATTTACAATACAGAAATAGCAGAAAAGAAATGACATTTATATTTATGTTACCTGTGCTATTTAATATGTGAATCTGATCTAATTTTATGAGCATATTTTAATATTTTATTGAAGACACTACACATAACCTGTTTTTGAAGGTGTCTTTATTTTTAAATTAAACGGTTTACATTTTTACTTTTCATTAATTATACATTTTAAAAATAAATGTTTATATTTCCATAGGCTCAAGCAGGTCAGCTTCCCACCCTATGTCATATAATTCGGACAAATCTGCATCCTCATCACGCTCTTCTTCATCCTCAGGATTTAAATCATCCAATGGATCAACATCCACTGATGTTTCAATTACAAGTTCAATGATGAGGTCAAAATCAACTGATTGCAGATTGTCACTCATGTTGATGTTGTCTTTATCTTTAAAGAAAGATAACAACAATGAGATGTTGCAGAGTAAGAGACAAATCTCAGAGATTATAATAGTAAAATTGTTTAACAAGAGTAATATTTTGCAGCTATTATTTAGCCATGTCCAGCAATGCTGATCAGGTGAAGACTATGTCTAATTTTTCAGTGAACAGGACTCATCTCTTCTTAACCTTGGATAAGCCTCACCGACTCTGTGTGTCCTGCACATACTTAAATGTAAAGGGGCAGATTTATGTTAAATGGCACATCCCCAGGCATGCACCAGTTAACGTGCACCGCTGCTCTGCCACCCATGGTGTGCCGTATTTACAATCAGATAGGAGAAAGCTGCGTCAAAACCCTGCGCCTGCTTTAAGCAGGCATAGGTCTTGACGCAACATTGTGGAGATGGGGCACCCCTGAGCCTTGCTTGAGCTGCATCGCACTTGCGATACAACTCCAGCAATCACTACCTTTACAGCACAGATACATCACGCATCTGTGCCATTTTTGCCCCATGATGCCCCGCATTGTAAATGCAGCACACCATGGGTGGCGGAACAGCGGCGCAGGATGACTGACACATCCCTGGTGATGCACCAGTCATCATAAATCTATCCCTAATCTTCTTATCTTGTTACAGATGAACCGCCATATGTACCATCAAACTATTTTGCATTTCCTAAATAGCGAATTTTAAGGAATAAATAGCAATTCTTTACCATTCCTAATTTGCAATGAGCAAATTGCTAATTGCAAGTTACCCATTCATTTCCATGGGCTAGGAGCCTCATAGGAATGAAGGTTTAATTTGCGATTAGCAATTTGCTCATCACAAATTAGGAATTTTTCCAAGGGTGCAGGGGTGTCTCAAGAACACCCTGCTGCACCCCTGAAAAAGAAATTTGGGGGCATATGGCACACATACATGCCCTAAGGGCATGTGTTGGCGTCATATGGGACCTTTTGTTTTTTTGAAAAAAAGCTTTTTGAAAACAATTCACAAATTACCACCAATTTACCACAATAGTTTCCAAATCCTTAATGTCATTTTTTACATATTTTTTGTTTGATACATTGCATTTAAGTAATCGCAAAATTTGCAAATGCTTCAGTGCAATCACAAAATAAGGAATAGCAAATTTTGCTACTCCTTATTTTGCATCAAACTTGTTTGATACATACCATTTGTCTAATTAACATTCGCAAAGGCCGAAATTCGTAGAATTTTGATCTTTGCGAATGCTAATTAGCTTGATACATATGGCCCCAAGTGAGGCCTGTCTTGCAACATGGTGCATGTTTTGCATCACTGCTGCATCGGTTTCATGTGGTACGTTTTTTTTACACCATGACATATCTGCCTAAATGCATCAATTTGTAATTTTGTCGCCTCATAGCAAATCTTTTGCACCGCCGCTGCATCATAAAAGTGACGCACAGTGGCGCAAAAGAGGCATACACCTATCATAAATCTGTCCCTAGCATTTTAAATGATTAATTCAGGATGACGATAAGGTGTGGCCTATCCAGAGGTTTGTTTAAGGTGAGGCCTACTCAGGATTGCAGATTAAAGTTACGCTTGATGAAGAATACAGAGGAGATAATACATGTAAAGGCCTACCAATGAAGTAAGTAATGTCCACTTCATTGCGCCAGTCATCATAAATGTATCCCTAAGCTTCTTATCTTGTTACAGATGAACCGCCATATGTATCATCAAACTATTTTGCATTTCCTAAATAGCGAATTTTAAGGAATAAATAGCAATTCTTTACCATTCCTAATTTGCAATGAGTAAATTGCTAATTGCAAATTACCCATTCATTTCCATGGGCTAGGAGGCTCATAGGAATGAAGGTTGCAATTTGCGATTAGCAATTACCTCATCACAAAATAGGAATTTTTTCAAGGGTGCAGGGGTATCTCAAGAACACCCTGCTGCACCCCTGAAAAAGAAATTTGGGGGCATATGGCGCACATACATGCCCTAAGGGCATGTATGGGCGTCATATGTCACCTTTTGTTTTTTGGAAAAAAAGCTTTTTGAAAAGAATTCACAAATTACCACCAATTTACCACAATAGTTTCCAAATCCTTAATGTCATTTTTTACATATTTTTTGTTTATTACATTGCATTTAAGTAATCGCAAAATTTGCAAATGCTTCAGTGCAATCGCAAAATAAGGAATAGCAAATTTTGCTACTCCTTATTTTGCATCAAACTTGTTTGATACATACCATTTGTCTAATTAACATTCGCAAAGGCCGAAATTCGCAGAATTTTGATCTTTGCGAATGCTAATTAGCTTGATACATATGGCCCCAAGTGAGGCCTGTCTTGCAACATGGTGCATGTTTTGCATCACTGCTGCATCGGTTTCATGTGGTACGTTTTTTTTACACCATGACATATGTGCCTAAATGCATCAATTTGTAATTTTGTCGCCTCATAGCAAATCTTTTGCACCGCCGCTGCACCATAAAAGTGACGCACAGTGGCGCAAAAGAGGCATACACCTATCATAAATCTGTCCCTAGCATTTTAAATGATTAATCCAGGATGACGATAAGGTGTGGCCTATCCAGAGGTTTGTTTAAGGTGAGGCCTACTCAGGATTGCAGATTAAAGTTACGCTTGATGAAGAATACAGAAGAGATAATACATGTAAAGGCCTACCAATGAAGTAAGTGATTTGCACTTTATTTTGCCAGTCATCATAAATGTATCCCTAAGCTTCTTATCTTGTTACAGATGAACCACCATATGTACCATCAAAATATTTTGCATTTCCTAAATAGCGAATTTTAAGGAATAAATAGCGATTCTTTACCATTCCTAATTTGCAATGAGCAAATTGCTAATTGCAAATTACCCATTCATTTCCATGGGCTAGGAGGCTCATAGGAATGAAGGTGCAATTTGCGATTAGCAATTAGCTCATCACAAAATAGGAATTTTTCCAAGGGTGCAGGGGTGTCTCAAGAACACCCTGCTGCACCCCCTGAAAAAGAAATTTGGGGGCATATGGCGCACATACATGCCCTAAGGGCATGTATGGGCGTCATATGGCTCCTTTTGTTTTTTGGAAAAAAAGCTTTTTGAAAAGAATTCACAAATTACCACCAACTAGAAGTTGGTGGTAGTTTCCAAATCCTTAATGTCATTTTTTTTACATATTTTTTGTTTGATACATTGCATTTAAGTAATCGCAAAATTTCCAAATCCTTCAGTGCAATCGCAAAATAAGGAATAGCAAATTTTGCTATTCCTTATTTTGCATCAAACTTGTTTGATACATACCATTTGTCTAATTAGCATTCGCAAAGGCCGAAATTCGCAGAATTTTGATCTTTGCGAATGCCAAATAGCTTGATACATATGGCCCCAAGTGAGGCCTGTCTTGCAACATGGTGCATCTTTTGCATCACTGCTGCATCGGTTTCATGTGGTACGTTTTTTTTACACCATGACATATCTGCCTAAAAGCATCAATTTGTAATTTTGTCGCCTCATAGCAAATCTTTTGCACCGCCGCTGCATCATAAAAGTGACGCACAGTGGCGCAAAAGAGGCATACACCTATCATAAATCTGTCCCTAGCATTTTAAATGATTAATCCAGGATGACGATAAGGTGTGGCCTATCCAGAGGTTTGTTTAAGGTGAGGCCTACTCAGGATTGCAGATTAAAGTTACGCTTCATGAAGAATACAGAAGAGATAATACATGTAAAGGCCTACCAATAAAGTAAGTGATTTGCACTTTATTTTGCCAGTCATCATAAATGTATCCCTAAGCTTCTTATCTTGTTACAGATGAACCACCATATGTACCATCAAACTATTTTGCATTTCCTAAATAGCGAATTTTAAAGAATAAATAGCAATTCTTTACCATTCCTAATTTGCAATGAGCAAATTGCTAATTGCAAATTACCCATTCATTTCCATGGGCTAGGAGGCTCATAGGAATGAAGGTTGCAATTTGCGATTAGCAATTACCTCATCACAAAATAGGAATTTTTTCAAGGGTGCAGGGGTATCTCAAGAACACCCTGCTGCACCCCTGAAAAAGAAATTTGGGGGCATATGGCGCACATACATGCCCTAAGGGCATGTATGGGCGTCATATGGCACCTTTTGTTTTTTGGAAAAAAATGCTTTTTGAAAAGAATTCGCAAATTACCACAAACTAGAAGTTGGTGGTAGTTTCCAAATCCTTAATGTCATTTTTTACATATTTTTTGTTTGATACATTGCATTTAAGGAATCGCAAAATTTGCAAATCCTTCAGTGCAATCGCAAAATAAGGAATAGCAAATTTTGAACTAAGGACATTTTAAGTCATTTCCACATGTGCAGTGTTTTCAAATTATGATTTGAAAATCGTTTTTGGGGAAAAGTAATGGTTTGCAAATTTATGACAAGGACATAATGGTGTATGCTTCTCTATAAGGCATTTCAGTGTCTCTGATGTCATTTTTCCCATATTACATTATAAGACCTTTCCCCATGGAGCACATTCCTTGTAAATATGCTCCCACCTGTGCATGGTGAATTTAGATTTTGACTGTTTGAGTCACATAGCCATGTTAAAAGTGACCCAAATAAATTGCAAACGCTTTAAAAAAACACATTCATGTGTCTTAAGGACATTTTAAGTCATTTCCCCATGGACAGTGTTTTGTAAGTGGCGCAAAAGAGGCATACACCTATCATAAATCTGTCCCTAGCATTTTAAATGATTAATTCAGGATGACGATAAGATGTGGCCTATCCAGAGGTTTGTTTAAGGTGAGGCCTACTCAGGATTGCAGATTAAAGTTACGCTTGATGAAGAATACAGAGGACATAATACATGTAAAGCTCTACCAATGAAGTAAGTGATGTCCACTTCATTGCGCCAGTCATCATAAATGTATCCCTAAGCTTCTTATCTTGTTAGACATCAACCGCCATATGTATCATATAACTATTTTGCATTTCCAAAATAGCGAATTTTAAGGAATAAATAGCGATTCTTTACCATTCCAAATTTGCGATGAGCAAATTGCTAATTGCAAATTACCCATTCATTTCCATGCGCCAGGATGCCCATATGAAAGAAGGTGCAATTTGCAATTAGCAATTAGCTCATAGCAAATTAGGAATTTTTCCAAAGGTGTAGGGGTGTCTCAATAACACCCTGCTGCACCCCTGAAAAAGAAATTTGGGGGCATATGGCGCACATAAATTTTAACAACATTCCTTTACCTCAAAAACGATTTTCAATTCATAATTTGAAAACACTGCCCACAGGGAAATTACTTAAAATGTCCTTAAGACACATGAAAGTGTTTTTTTATTGCCTTTCCAGCATGGTTGGGTCACTTTTAACATGGCTATGTAACACAAACATTTAAAATCTAAATTTGCCATGCACAGGTGGGAGCATATTTACAAGCAATTTGCGCCACAGAGAAAGGTCTTACATTAAAATGGGAAAAATAACATCAGGGACAGTCAATTGCCTTATAAAGAAGCATACACCATTATGTCCTTGTCATAAATTTAAAAACAATTCCTTTTCCCCAAAAACGATTTTCAAATCATAATTTCAAAACACTGCACATGGGAAAATTACTTAAAATGTCCTTAAGACACATAAAAGCGTTTTTTAATTGCCTTTGCAGCATGTTTGTATCACTTTTAACATGGCTATGTAACACAAACATTAAAAATCTAAATTTTCCTTGCACAGGTGGGAGCATATTTACAAGCAATTTGCGCCACATAATTCGTAATTTTCTCCTTAAAGCACACTATTCTCTATCTAAATTAAAGAAATATTTTCTCACCTTAGCAAATACTTTGAGTTTGAAAACAGTCTCAGAAACACACCAATTTGTCTTCAGCAGAGCAAAAGGTATGCACTCCAGAGTCTGCAGCTATCAAAAGCACAGAAATGCTGTAATTCTTCACACATATCTCTCATGTCACCCAATCAAAACTCTTCCCTCACTTTTTTTCAAATGAAAACCCTTCCCCCCTCTGCCCTTTCTGCCTTTTCTGCATGGCAACCACCTCTTGGAAGATTTCTGGTGTTTGCAAGTTCACACAACAATGTTGCAATTGAACTCTGAACTCTCAGTGCACCTGCATATCCAGTGCATTCTTTCATTTAATGATTTTTTATTGACCATTCAAAATACATCTTTCAAATAACTCATCCGTGCACCCTAACTTTCTGTTTTCAGCAATCAAAATCCACCAATCACTGTTACTGCTTCATGAACACAGAAACTCCACAGTTTTTTTCATTTTAAACTCTCATTTTTTCAACTGCCATTTCATTGCCACACTTCATCTGACTGCAGGAGAACCTTCTCTCACCATGTTTTCTGTCTGGATTGTTGGACATAGTTATATTCACTGGGCTCAAAGGTACACTGAAAACAGGAATTTACCTAACCTCAATTTACAAGATGTGGAAATTAAGTGGTTTGGCCACAGAGGATTAAAATGTCACCAATTGATACCATTGGTGAAAACCTTTATGCATTTGCCCAAACCTGACCTGTTAATTGTGCACTGTGGAGGTAACGACTTGGGCACTTTGACTGGTGTAGGTCTGGAAATGCTTTTAAAGGACACCTTTGAGCAATTAATGGCACTTTTTCCTCAGACTGCCTTGGTATATTTAAATATATGCCAAAGACAGAAATGGAGGTGGTCAAACCAATTTTGTCCACAAATTGAGAAGTCGAGGAAGCATGTAAACAAATCTGTTTCAGCTTACATGAGAGACCATGGAATGGGCTCCCTGTACAACAATAACTTGCGTTACTACATGCAAGATATCTACAGAGGAGATGGAGTTCACTTCTCAGATGAGGGCAACAGAATTTTCACTCTGAATTTAAGAATGTGCATTGGTACCTACTTATAAGTACCTAAATGTACCATAAACCCAAAAGCTCTTCTCAGAGCTACCCTACATCTGATCACTCACAATTATTATTTTACTCTAACATTTTTCACTAATTTTCAACAAAGTACGCTCCCAGGGGCGCTACCCGGTACGCGAACCGGGAGCTAACCTCGCAAATTTTTTTTAAAAAATGTTTTTTTTTCGCACATATGGGCCTCCTCAGCCACCCTCACAAAACCTAGGGGGTCAAGATAAGTCTACCGTGCCCCCTTCTACCCATTCTGAACATTATTTGCCCTCCATCTTGTATCTTAATTCGACCGAAACACAAAATGGTGGACTCCCGTTACGCTTAAGGTTCGCGAACCGGGGCGCTCAACGGTTCGCGTACCGGGTCGCTCCCTGGGAAGCGCACCATCAAAAAAGGTGGGAAAGTAGTTCACAGAAAAGCCACTGGAGACAATTTCACCAAATATAGACTAGCTCATACTACATACCAATCCCTACCATTTTCACAAATTTGATTGGAATTCCATTTAGCCATTTAGCCTGTAGACCTCTCTAAATACCGTGAGGTAAATTACTTCACAAAACACATCTGAAGTGTTGGAATTGACAACCAATTAAAATGTTACTTTCATTTTCTACTTTTTTTACCTGACATTTGATTGGTTATATACCTGAATATATATAAAGGAAGAGAAGAAAACACAGCCATTTTGACTACTACTTCTTGGTGTACATTTCAATAGGATTTTCACTAATTCCTTCAACTTCTTTCTAAAGGTAAGTTTTTATTTTTAAAACTGAAGTATATTGTGCACTATAAGTTAATATGGTAAACTTTTTCTGGAGTTAGGCTTCTCTTGTATAATTATGAATTTACTTACGTTAAATCACATACACTTTTTTATATTCCTACTTCCACTCTGATACTATACACTGCCCAAAATTAATCCCAACAGTGCCCTATCTCTACTAATATATATTTTTTTAATCTAAATTTCAGGCAAAATGGAAGGCGAACAGAAAGTTGAATTTCAAATTGTCCTGCAAGAGAGCAGCCAAGAAATCAATGAATGATATTGAATTTTTCGATGAAACTTTAGACAAAGAACTACTGCAATGTGTACAAGCAGTAGATAACCTCCTTGAAAATGAGGACATTTTACACCCTCAGAGACTACAATGTATATTCAATGATAATTATGAAATTTCTGACAATGAAATGTTAGAAAGTTTAATAAATTATGAAACACAATCACAATAAAAAAAATGCTTAAAAAATAAAGAAAATAAAAAATAATCAACAAAACCAACAATCAATTAACATACAGCATTTGAAAAGTCTATCATTCATTTTTCATTGCAGTACGCTGCCCAGAACGCTTCCCGGTTCGCGGACCGGGCGCTCCCCACGCAAAAAAAACAAAAATTTGTTTTGTTTTTTTTGCCCCGCGGGGCCCTTTTAAAACCTCCACATTAAACCTAGGGGGTCAGGGAGGATCTAGTATGCCCCCTTATGGTTATTTCCCCCTTTGTTTTGGCCTCCTCTTGTCTCTCAATCCTACCGAGAGACAAGATGGCGGCCGCTCCGGACTGTTTAGAATGTTGACAGACACCGGAGAGCCAATCAGCTTAGCTACGCGAAGTTCCGGTACGCTTAAGGTCCGCGGACCGGAGCGCTGCCCGGAGCGCGCTTACAGATATATATCTTTTTTTAAACGTTAATTTCTCAAAATCCACTGGAGCACATATATTGAGACCTACAAAAGGCACATCGGGCTACCAGTCCCTACAATTTTGCCAAGTTTCATGCAAATCCATTCAGCCGTTCGGGCTAAAAGTGAGGCCAACCGCCCTATGGAAAACTCAATGTTAAAAACACGTTTTGTGACCCCCCTTTTTCTCGGCCCCCCCTTGACGAACCCCCCCCCAAATTTCCAGGGGCTGCTCAGAAACAAAATGTTCCATTTTCCAGAAAATTTCTGCCAATTCCGTCCACAAACGCCAAAGTTATTAGACATAGAATTTTCAAAAATCCCATAGAGAAAAAATCCTAACTATATATACCTACTGGCGACCGCCAGTAGGTTATATATATTGCCGCTCACCACACACCAGTGCGCGGCACTCCCAGGCGGGTGCTAACAATGCGAGGGTGCACTCGCATATCAATTGCCGCTCTCAGATCCAAAGTACATTATCATCCACAGGAAAGAAGCACTCGCGGGGGCCGTTTGAATCAATTTATTGCGAAACAAACACAGCAAACAGCAAACAGACACGTTTCGGTCGTAACCTTCTTCTATGTTTACCGAAGCGTCACACAGACCATCATTTTAACCAGTGTGCTTGGAAATCAACAAGGGACAATCAGTTGCTCAAATGGAGTGAAAAGCATGGGTGCCATCTTAACATGCCTATTACATCTAACTACTATACATACAGTAGTAGAATACCGTGTTGTGCTCAATATATAAAAAGCATACACAAGTCCATCAATATAAATCACTCGCTAGTGATATAACCAATCTAGCCCACAAATGGGCATAACCACAAGAACATTAATGTTCTAAACTTCCAAATGCACAATCCTGGCAATAAAACAAAAATCATCGAAGCGGTCCAAACAAATACATCATCAGTTTATACAATTAAATTTCAAACTTTTTTAAGGGAAGGAAAATATGAGGGAACAGGCAGTACAAATAATTACAGTGACATAGAAATCATAATCAGTTCTCACTTCGTTATTAAGGGATGTTATTGATATTAGAAATGAACAGGATACAAATCCCTAAATAAAGTTTCATTATATTACAGACAAAGACTATTCACCTAAATGAACTGCAAGTTCTTCATGCATGTTTAATCCCCAGGGCACCTTTGTTTGTAACTAAATTATGTACCTTGACTCTAATCTACAGAGCCTCGTCAGTCTGTCTCCCCCTCTGGGATTATTGGGGACATGATCCAGGCCAAAATAACCCAGGAGATCCCTGTTGCGATGGTGTACTTGGTCAAAATGACGCGCTACTGGATACGTCTCATCAAATTTTGAGATAGCTCGCATATGTTCCAAAATCCTTATTTTCATGGGGTGAACTGTACTCCCTACATATCGAAGGCCGCAGGGACAGTAGAGACAATAGACACTGTAAGGTGTGGTGCAAGTAAGAAACTTGTTGATCTTCCTGCGCAGTCCCACCCTTGGAATATCATAGGTAAGGACCCCCTTACTAGATTTGCAGGCCTTACATTTCCCGCAGGGGAAAAAACCTTGCATGGCACCAAATGGGGATTTAGGAATGTCTGTCGAATGGCTCTGAACCAACTCATTTTTTATGGATCTGGCCTTCCTGAACGTTATTAATGGGTTGGATGGAAGATCTTCAGCCAACAACTCATCAGTTCGTAGGATATGCCAACTTTTCCTCAAAGTTTTTTTGAGAAAAGAGGCATTCCTGGAATAGGTGGTGATAAGGCGAGACCTATTGCTAGAACTCTTGTTGGTTTTCTTGTCCTTTTTCTTAAACAAGTTCTCACGCTTGATGGTGTTGGCTCTTTCATAGGCATTTGCAAGAATGCCTGAGCTGTACCCCCTAACCTTAAAGCGTTCAATGCTTTGTTTAGCTGCAATTTGGCATTTCTCATCGTCAGTGCAATTCCGTTTAATCCTAAGGAGCTCCCCGTAGGGGATACTCCGAATAAGATTAAAGGGATGACTGCTGATAGCTACTAATACAGAATTACCAGCAGTCGCCTTACAGAATAACCTGCTTTTCAGTTCTCCAGACTCAATGTAGATATTCACATCTAAATAATTGATAGATGTCTCACTAACCTCACCTGAGAACTCAAGGTTGACCTCATTAAGATTTAGTACCTTGATATATTCTCTGGCTGATTCGGGGGTGCCATTCCAGATGATGAATAAATCATCGATAAAACGATGCCAACTTATCACTTTCTCAGACCAGGAAGCATTAATAGCCCCCCAGGCCACCTTCTCCTCCCACCAGCCAACGAACAAGTTCGCATAGCTGGGGGCGAAGCAGGTGCCCATTGCCGTGCCCGACAATTGCTTGTATAATTGGGACTGAAAGAGAAAGATGTTGTTAGATAAACAGAAATGTGCAAATTCCAGTACCATAGCACCGTGTAAAGCAAATTTCAAAGACCGTTGGTCCAAAAAGTATTTCATGGCTTCCAAGCCATCAACATGTTTTATCGATGTATAAAGACTTGTAATGTCTAATACCATCATCGTGTAACCCTCCTTCCATTTCAGGGATGACAATTTCTCCAAAAAGTCTGTGGTGTCCCGTATGTTGGTCTTCAATGTTTGTACAAAAGGCAACAGAAAAAAGTCAACATAAATCGACAAATGCTCAGTTAGGCTTCCTTGTGATGCCACGATTGGTCTCCCCGGTGGTGCTTCTTTATTTTTATGCACCTTGGGTAGGTGATAAAAAGTGGGGATGGTCGGATTTAAACATCTGAGAAACAGCAACTCATCCATCTCCAGTAAACCTTTAGTATGCCATTTGGTTATCATCAAATGATACTCTTCAATACTTTATGAATACTCCTTGTTGGTAATAGGCAGATAAGTATCTATGTTGGTCAATTGGCGAAGAGCCTCCTGGTTGTAACTTTGTTTGCTCTGTAAAACGATATTCCCGCCCTTATCTGCGGCCGTGATAAAGGATCTGACACGGTTTAGAGGGAAACAAAAACATACTAAAGTTGAGAATAATAACTTCTCCAAAGAACAACAGCTCGCACTCAAGAACCTTAGCCAAGACAAAGGGATCATCTTTAAGCCCGCAGATAAGGGCGGGAATATCGTTTTACAGAGCAAACAAAGTTACAACCAGGAGGCTCTTTGTCATCTGGAATGGCACCCCCGAATCAGCCAGAGAATATATCAAGGTACTAAATCTTAATGAGGTCAACCTTGAGTTCTCAGATGAGGTTAGTGAGACATCTGTCATTTATTTAGATGTGAATATCTACATCGAGTCTGGAGAACTGAAAAGCAGGTTATTCCGTAAGGCGACTGCTGGTAATTCTGTATTAGTAGCTAACATCAGTCATCCCTTTAATCTTATTCGGAGTGTCCCCTACGGGGAGCTCCTTAGGATTAAACGGAATTGCACTGATGATGAGGAATTCCAAATTGCAGCTAAACAAAGCATTGAACGCTTTAAGGTTAGGGGGTACAGCTCTGGCATTCTTGCAAATGCCTATGAAAGAGCCAACACCATCAAGCGTGAGAACTTGTTTAAGAAAAAGGACAAGAAAACCAACAAGAGTTCTAGCAATAGGTTTCGCCTTATCACCACCTATTCCAGGAATGCCACTTTTCTCAAAAAAACTTTGAGGAAAAGCTGGCATATCCTACGGACTGATAAGCTGTTGGCTGAAGATCTTCCATCCAACCCCTTAATAACGTTCAGGAAGGCCAGATCCATAAAAAATGAGTTGGTTCAGAGCCATTCGACAGACATTCCTAAATCCCCATTTGGTGCCATGCAAGGTTTTTTCCCCTGTGGGAAATGTAAGGCCTGCAAATCTAGTAAGAGGGACCTTACCTATGATATTCCAAGGGTGGGACTGCGCAGGAAGATCAACAAGTTTCTTACTTGCACCACACCGTACAGTGTCTATTGTCTCTACTGTCCCTGCGGCCTTCGATATGTAGGGAGTACAGTTCACCCCATGAAAATAAGGATATTGGAACATATGCGAGCTATCGCAAAATTTGATGAGACGTATCCAGTAGCGTGTCATTTTGACCAAGTACACCATTGCAACAGGGATCTCCTGGGTTATTTTGGCCTGGATCATGTCCCCAATAATCCCAGAGGGGGAGACAGATTGACGAGGCTCCGTAGATTAGAGTCAAGGTACATCATTGACTTACAAACAAAGGTGCCCTGGGAATCAAACATGCATGAAGAACTTGCAGTTCATTTACGTGAATAATCTTTGTCTGTAATATAATGAAACTTTATTTAGGGATTTGTATCCTGTTCATTTCTAATATCAATAACATCTCTTAATAATGAAGTGAGAACTGATTATGATTTCTATGTCACTGTAATTATTTGTACTGCCTGTCCCCTTATATTTTCCTTCCCTTAAAAAAGTTTGAAATGTAATTGTATAAACTGATGATGTATTTGTTTGGGCCGCTTCGATGATTTTTGTTTAATTGCCAGGATTGTGCATTTGGAAGTTTAGAACATTAATGTTCTTGTGGTTATGCCCATTTGTGGGCTAGATTGGTTATATCACTAGCGAGTGATTTATATTGATGGACTTGTGTATGCTTTTTATATATTGAGCACAACACGGTATTCTACTACTGTATGTATAGTAGTATGATGTAATAGGCATGTTAAGATGGCGCCCATGCTTTTCACTCCATTTGAGCAACTGATTGTCCCTTGTTGATTTCCAAGCACACTGGTTAAAATGATGGTCTGTGTGACGCTTCGGTAAACATAGAAGAAGGTTACGACCGAAACGCGTCTGTTTGCTGTTTGCTGTGTTTGTTTCTCAATAAATTGATTCAAACAGCCCCCGCGAGTGCTTCTTTCCTGTGGATGATAATCTACTTTGGATCTGAGAGCGGCAATATATATATATATTATATTATATGATATATGATACATGTGATCAAGGCCTCTGTGTAGGCCGAAACGTTATCTGGCGTGGTGTACTGGAAAATAAAAACTCACCTGCACTCTGGGTCTTCCGTGTTCTTACTCGTCGATGGCTGAGGATTGATAGCCTGTCGCGATAGCAGGAATACAAGTGCGGAAATATATATATATATATATATATATATATATATATATATATATATATATATATATATTATTAACAAAACATATACAATATTTTTCCCGTAGGATAGCGAGAGGGCTACATTTACCATTCCCACTCCAGAGAGTGCAACAGTAGGGAAAGCGTTGGATAGCGTAGGGGTAATAATTACTATTCCGACTCCAGTGAGCGCAACAGTAGGGAAAGCATTCGATAGCGTAGGGGTAAAATTTACTATTCCCACTCCAGTGAGTGCAACAGTAGGGAAAGTGTTGGATAGCGTAGGGGTAAAAATTACTATTCCAACTCCAGAGAGTGCAACAGTAGGGCAAGTGTTGGATAGTGGGAGGATAAAAAATACTATCACCGCTCCAGAGAGAGCATCAGTAGGGAAAGCATTGGATAGCATAGGGGTAAAATTTACTATTCCAACTCCAGAGAGCGCAACAGTAGGGAAAGCATTGGCTAGTGTAGGGTTAAAAATAACTATTCCCACTCCAGAGAGTGCAACAGTAGAGAAAGAGTTGGATAGCGTAGGGGTAAAAATTACTATTCCCACTCAAGTGAGTGCAACAGTAGGGAAACCGTTGGATAGCGTAGGGGTAAAAATTACTATTCCCACTCCAGAGAGTGCAACAGTAGAGAAAGAGTTGGATAGCGTAGGGGTAAAAATTACTATTCCCACTCCAGTGAGTGCAACAGTAGGGAAACCGTTGGATAGCGTAGGGGTAAAAATTACTATTCCCACTCCACAGAGTGCAACAGTAGGGAGAGTGTTGGATAGCGTAGGGATAAAAATTACTATTCCTACTCCAGAGAGTGCAACAGTAGGGAAAGCGTTGGATAGCGTAGGGATAAAAATTACTATTCCCACTCCAGTGAGTGCAATAGTAGGGAAAGCGTTGGATAGCGTAGGGGTAAAAATTACTATTCCAACTCCAGAGAGCGCAACAGTAGGGAAAGCGTTGGATAGCGTAGGGATAAACATTACTATTCCAACTCCGGAGAGTGCAACAGTAGAGAACGAGTTGGATAGCATAGGGGTTTAAGTACTATTCCCACTCCAGTGAGTGCAACAGTAGGGAAAGCGTTGGATAGCGTAGGGATAAAAATTACTATTCCTACTCCAGAGAGTGCAATAGTAGGGAAAGCGTTGGATAGCGTTGGGATAAAAATTACTATTCCCACTCCAGTGAGTGCAATAGTAGGGAAAACGTTGGATAGCGTAGAGGTAGAAATTACTATTCCAAATCCAGAGAGCGCAACAGTAGGGAAAGCGTTGGATAGCGTAGGGATAAAAATTACTATTCCCACTCCAGTGAGTGCAACAGTAGGGAAATCGATGGATAGCGTACGGTTAAAAATTACTAATCCCACTCCAGTGAGTGCAATAGTAGGGAATGTAAATACTTCATATATAAATATAAATAACATAAATATTAATACCAATGACAAATTAATTAAACTATTTTACAATTTTATAAAATATATTAATTAATCAATTAAAATTACAAATAAAAGTTATCTAATAATAAAAATTACCTACCAATACTAATTATTTACCAATTACCAATAAATTAACTTACAATATAAAAATAATTAAAAATTAGACACAAATAAAAATATTTTAAAAATGTAATTACTTACAATTAAATTACTTCCCAAGCTATTCCCCTATAAACACACAACGCACTACAGAAAATAAATTAGGGGTAAAAATTACTATTCCAACTCCAGAGAGTGCAACAGTAGGGCAAGCGTTGGATAGTGGGAGGGTAAAAATTACTATCACCACTCCAGAGAGAGCAACAGTAGGGAAAGCGTTGGATAGCGTAGGGGTAAAATTTACTATTCCCACTCAAAAGAGCGCAACAGCAGGGAAACCGTTAGATAGCGTAGGGGTAAAAATTACTATTCCCACTCCAGAGAGTGCAACGGTAGAGAAAGAGTTGGATAGCGTAGGGGTAAAAATTACTATTCCCACTCCAGTGAGTGCAACAGTAGGGAAACCGTTGGATAGTGTAGGGGTAAAAATTACTATTCCCACTCCACAGAGTGCAACAGTAGGGAGAGTGTTGGATAGCGAAGGGATACAAATTACTATTCCTACTCCAGAAAGTGCAACAGTAGGGAAAGCGTTGGATAGCGTAGGGATAAAAATTACTATTCTCACTCCAGTGAGTGCAATAGTGGGGAAAGCGTTGGATAGCGTAGGGGTAAAAATTACTATTCTAACTCCATAGAGCGCAACAGTAGGGAAAGCGTTGGATAGCGTAGGGATAAACATTACTATTCCAACTCCGGAGAGTGCAACAGTAGGGAAAGCGTTGGATAGCGTAGGAGGTAAAAATAACTATTCCCACTCCAGAGAGTGCAACAGTAGAGAAAGAGTTGGATAGCGTAGGGGTAAAAGTTACTATTCCCACTCCAGTGAGTGCAACAGTAGGGAAAGCGTTGGATAGCGTAGGGATAAAAATTACTATTCCTACTCCAGAGAGTGCAACAGTAGGGAAAGCGTTGGATAGCGTAGGGATAAAAATTACTATTCCCACTCCAGTGAGTGCAACAGTAGGGAAAACGTTGAATAGCGTAGAGGTAGAAATTACTATTCCAAATCCAGAGAGCGCAACAGTAGGGAAAGCGTTGGATAGCGTAGGGATAAAAATTACTATTCCAACTCCAGAGAGTGCAACAGTAGGGAAAGCGTTGGATAGCATAGGGGTAAAAATTACAATTCCCACTCCAGTGAGTGCAACAGTAGGGAAAGCGTTGGATAGCGTAGGGTTAAAAATTACTAATCCCACTCCAGTGAGTGCAATAGTAGGGAATGTAAATACTTCATATATAAATATAAATAACATACATATTAATACCAATGACAAATTAATTAAAATATTTTACAATTTTCTAAAATATATTAATTAATCAATTAAAATTACAAATAAAAGTTAACCAATAATAAAAATTACCTACCAATACTAATTATTTACCAATTACCAATAAATTAATTTACAATATAAAAATATTTAAAAATTAGACACAAATAAAAATATTTTAAAAAATGTAATTACTTACAATTAAATTACTTCCCAAGCTATTCCCCTATAAACACACAATGCACTACAGAAAATATATTACTAAAATTAACATATTGATCAATTAATCAATTAAAATTAATTACCAATTATATTTTAATTAATTACCAATTAATAATTAATTTTAAATAAATACCAATAAATAAAATAACATATTTAATTAATTATAATTAAATTACTTCCCACCCTATTCCCCTATAAACCCACAACCCGCTACAGAAAACAAATTACTAAAATTAACATATTTATCAATTAATCAATCAAAATTAATTACCAATTATATTTTAATTAATTACCAATTAATAATTAATTGACAATTAATTTTAAATAACTACCAATAAATAAAATAACATATTTAATTAATGATAATTAAATTACTTCCCACCCTGTTCCCCTATAAACCCACAACCCGCTAAAGAAAACAAATTACTAAAATTACCATATTCATCAATTAATCCATTAAATTTAATTACCAATTATATTTTAATTAACTACCAATTAATAATTAATTGACAATTAATTTTAAATCAATACCAATAAATAAAATAACATATTTTAATTAATTATAATTAAATTACTTCCCGCCCTATTCCCCTATAAACACACAACCCGCTACAGAAAACAAATTACTAACATTAACATATTTATCAATTATATTTTAATTAATTACCAATTAATAGTTAATTGACAATTAATTTTAAATAAATACCAATAAATAAAATAACATATTTAATTAATTATAATTAAATTACTTCCCACTCTATTCCCATATAAACCCACAACCCGCTACAGAATTATATTACACAAATATTAAAAATTATTATTAACTTACCTTAAATTCGATATTTTTGTTGTCTATATTCTGTCTAGTCGATATTATGTCCATTCTGTATTTTTGATTCGATATTATGTCCATTTTATTCGATATTAAAAAACTTTTAGTCGATATTTTGGCAGTCTATATTATGTCTAGTCGATATTATGTCTATTCTATATTTTTTACTCGATATTATATCTAGTCGATAATAAAAACTCGATATTTTGACTCTATACCGGGATGTAGCGGGGCACCCCATCCGTATCCACGAAAGGGGTAAAAAGTAGACTGAGCAGGGCGAGTGGAGAGGCCCACAGAGTGGGAATAATGGCCCAAGAGACATGCGGTGTTTACCAACTGCAGTCCTAAGCTGGTAGAAGAGAAAATCTTGGTCCAGCTTCTTGGATTCCCTTTCCAGGGGGCGGTAGGGAATGCACTCTTGGAAGTGGAGTCTTGGACCACCAAGCTCTCTGGGGTGGGGTGTTGGGAGAGAAAAGTGGGGTCACCCAGAGCCGGGCACTGGTGTCGGGCAATCATTCTGTCCACGGGAGCCCCCATGTTGGGCCTGGACCACGTGCCCAAAAGGACCTCAGTGAGGGCCTCGTTAAACGGCAGCAGGGGCTCTGAAGAGCTTGCAGCGGGTTGAAGCACCTCTGTCAGGAGGTCTGTCCTGACCGCCACTGAAGGAAGCTCGAGGTTGAGAGCCTCAGCCACTCTACGCAACATCACTGTGTACGCCGCTCCCTCCTCTGTGGCCACGGTAGGAGGAGACAACATGCCAAGGTCAGGGGAGGTGTCTAGATCACTGACATCCCACAGTTCCTCTCTCCTGTCGTGTTCATCTAACTGGTTGGTCAGAGGGTCACCTGAACCCTCTCAGTCCTCCTCCTCATCCTCTGGGTGCCATTCTGGTCGAAAAGGGACCCCAGGAGTGAACGGGGGCACAAAAACTCTTCTCGGTGCCAGATCCGGCATCGGGCGATGTTGGTCTGGCTCTGGGTCTACGTCGGGATGGAGAAGGGGGTGACGCCAGCCAGGGACTGACCGGCGTCGAATGCGGTATTGGTGCCGGAAGGAGCGGCGCTGGTGGAGGTGTAATCAGGTCAACCAGCACCGATCCGGATCCAGGCCTGGATCCAAGGGGGGCCTGCGGCGCCGGGGCCGGAGCTGTCAGCAGAGAAGGCCTAGGCCCCCCACCCGAGTTCACAGGGCCCGAAGTCACGCCTCGCAGAACATACGAAGCTGGGCGGGAGTCACCCTGGGTCCCGGGAAGGGAGGGAAACGCGGAGTTGACTCTTCGGGCTCCGCACACGGAGCCACAGGAGAAACACCACCCACATCCTTTGTTGGGTCGGCCGACCAACGGGGAGAAGTTAAAGAGCGACAATGCTTCTTCGCCTTCTTCTTATGCTTCAACTTACCCAGCCCCGAGTGCGAAGACTTCGATGACTTGGACGAATGGTGGTGGCTCAGTGACCGGTCCCTTGACCTCGCTCCTGACAGGGACCTAGAACAGTGCAGAGCCAACTGCCGGTGTTCACGCAGCTTTCGGGACCGCTCCTGCAAAGCCTTTAGCGCCATCGTCCAGCAGTCGGACCATTACTTGGGGCCGTGGTCGTGCTCCAGGCAAAAGAGGCACACACTGTGTGGATCTGTCACCAACATCAGTCAGTTACAGGAACCGCATGCCTTGTAGCCAGGCATCCCTTGTGCACAAGGAGTCGGAGACTAGAAAAAGAAGTCGAGAAAAAAAAGTCAATCAAAAAGTGACTGGAGGTACCGCTCTTACTGGATCTGAACTGGCTGTCGTGGAAAAAGAAAGAACTGATGTCAGCGAGCGAAGGCGGCATCTAAGTAGATGGCGCAACATCATGCCGGCGACACAACACCAACAACAAATGCCGAGCCAACCGACACCACCTTCCGACGCACAGAGGTACTGCTGACAAAAAAACGTTCCGGATCCAGTCTGACACCTGGGGGTAATTCTAAGGTAAGGAATCTATAACTAACGTGTTTCTTTCAGATAGAACCTTTACAAATATTTGCCAAGACAAGGTGCACTGTCAAAATCTCAAGCTGTGCTAACAGAAACATAAGCAGCTCTTCATATACACCCTCAAAATCGGACATTCTACTGGAAACTGCCACGTTATGCAAAATAGGTTGAGAGGGGTGGGCCATTTTAATTTTACAGATCAGCATGGCGTCTGTTGCACGGCCCTGATTGCCTCCTCATAGCTGCAATGCTTAGTAAAGTGGCTCAGCTGCTGCTGGTTCCCCCCCCACACTTCGTGTATCCCAGGAGTAGCTTCGGTGTCTCTTAACCAGTGCACTCACATTATAGTATATATCTCCCTCACAAATACAGCCCACTTTTACAAACTTGCAGTTTGATATGTTTTTTTTGTTTTCTATTAAAATCTGTCATGTCTTTGTGCACCCCTTATTAAAATCACATTTTAAACACTGCCACTCACACGCAGCTGTCCCTCATGTCAATCATTCTTTACAGAAAATCAGTTCTTTTGTCAATGGATCAATGGCAAAAATCTGAGACTGTTTATTTACTTTGCATTTGCATCCTGTCTGAGCGACTCGCTTCAGGTGCAGCAGCTTTGTGTGAAGTTTGCTTTGCCCAGCCTACCCCCAGCAGGGATGGCGTGGAAGGTTTCATTCATCATCACGTCAGTGCCCATTCATGTCGGCCTGTAAAAACGTCTTGTTGAACTATCTGTATGGCAAAGCATTCCACCACACACAGGACAGCAATGCCACTGCCAGGGAAACAAGCACCAGCTCTTAGTGAGCCGCCCACTCAACAAGCACTTGCAATGCAATAGGTCTCGCTTTACTAAAGGGTTAAGCTATTGGCATTGCAAATGACAATATTTCTTGGTTTTTGTTTTGTTTAAATATCCCAGCAGTAGCATAAATAATAAAATCCCTAAAGCAAGAAAAGGGGGCAATACCACAGGCTGTTACTCGGTGTCCATGTGGAGTTGTAATAGGACCTCCATTAGCCACATAATGTACTGCACCCTTAATTATGCTCCTTCTGGGATATATAAAAAATAAATACATCTAAAAAGCATTATTATTAGCAACCTAAATAGCTCAAACTTTCAGTAATGTGAGACCTATTGCAGTGCAAATGCTTGTTTTAATTAGTTAGCCACTTGTAGAAGGGGGTTACTGTTACTTAGCACTAGCTCCCTCATAATGAGTGAGAGGTGGAGTCAACATCTTTGCAGCTGGCATGGTCATTTTGTATGGTCTTTCAGAAGTTCAAGTGGCTTGTGATGTTTCAGTTCGGTGAAGGTTGAAGACCCAAACAAGGGGCGTTATTTAGATTTTGGTGGACGTGATTCTCCAACACAAACTTGGCAGATTCCCCATTCAACATATTCTAAGTACATGATAGTTTATGGCACTTTTAACACAGTAGGCATTATATCCATCACTTTTATGACAGAATATCCCATCTGCCAGATTCTAAATCAGGCCCAAAGTTTTAAAGCAATAACAACAATGACTAGTAGAGGGAACAGAAAATGAGGACGCTGGTAAAGGGCCAGATGTTTCTGGCATGGATTGAAGCCATGAATGCTCAACTTGCTTGCTTAAGGCATGACTGTTGGAAATCTGCCTACTCAGTGTGGTGGCTTTGGAACTTGTGTCTTTTCCTGGACCCAATATTTTTTACTGTCTTTAAAGCTCTGTGTGCTTTAACCCTGCTAGCCAGTAGTAAAATTGCCTGTGCTCCCCTTTCAAATTGGCATCTTCTAAATTGGAATATTCAGCTTGCTTATAAGTACATAGCATCTTGTACAAAGTGTAACCAGGGCCTCTTTACTTTGTAGAAAACCAGAGGATAGATTAAAATGTTTATACTGTATCTAGAGAATGGGATCAGTTAGAAAAATAATTAAACAGCTATTTTTAATAGTTATTAAAAATCTAATTGGTTGTGGGTCTCATGTTGAAGGTTGACTAATTGTTTTTGTGTGTGCGAAAAATTGTATGCATTGGGTAAGACAAAGGACCTTATTTACAATTTGGTGGATGGGATACTCTGTCAAAACTTGACAGTTATTCTGTCTGTCACAGGCTATAGTGTACTTATAATACATCGAACAGGACATTCGCCATGTTTGAGATAGACTATCCCATCCACCAAACTCTAAAAAAGGCCCAAGGCTCACAAACTGGAAACATACCTTGTTTGAAGATCCCTCATCATTTCCGTGGGACAGGAGTAGAGGCCAGAAAGGGCAACCGTCAGGTAAGTTTGTCCTGTTCAAATATTCAGTTTCTCTTGGTAAAACTGTTTCTTTATGATAAATGTCATGTGTGCTTTGCTACCACGCTTGCTTTTAACAATCTCTGCAGATACCGTATATTTTGGATCAATTCTGCTGCTGCATAGTCTGCCTAGCCTGCCAAGCCCACATTTTTTATTAATCTTTTTATTAAAACACCAATAATAAATAAACATCAGGTGACAATTTAAACATTGCAAGCGTCATCATTTCTTTCCATACATCAGAAGATGCAATACAGAATAGTAAAATTGGATCACGGGGACTCGTGCACTTCATCATTATGTTGGCGCATCGGGGGGTCTCAAATGTCTCCACGATATTGGTTCCAAGCCTAACAAACTTTCCCCCACTTTGCAGGACACCTCCTAGTCGCATAATCTGTGCGTTCTCGGAACATGCACCAATCCAAGTCTGCCACCCATTTCTCTACTTGGGGCGGCTGGCTTGCCCCCCACAGCAGAGCAATATTATGCTTCGCTACCATGTATGCCAATGTTGCCCACTGCTGTCTGTGCGCATTCAGATCTGTGGGCTGCCAGACATTTAGGAAGCATCTGCGGGCCTCCGGCCTCGTCTCAACCCCCTGGACTTCCCGCATCTTATCGTGGATCTTCTCCCAGTATGTCTGCACCCCTATGCAGTGCCACAAAATATGCATAAACGTTCCAAGTCCCCCGCAAACCCTCCTGCACTCCCCACCCTCCGAACAGCCCATACGGCAATGTATCTTTGGGAATATGTGTGCGCAGTGCATGACTAATCTGAAGGTAGCTGTAGTGTTCCTGGTTGTGAAGGTGGTACTGCTGCTGAAGAGATTGAAGTGTGTGGACCGTGCCCCCTCCCCAGACATCCTTAATCTGTGTGTTCCCAATGAGGTCCCATTTATCGAAGCCCCTAGACTTCCACGGACTGCCCAATTTCTCCGAACTCCACAGCGGAGTGGCGACTGTAAGCCAACCTTCCCACTTCCGATATCTGTTAGTCGTGTGCTACACCTGAACAGCGTGTGCCATGGGTCCCGCTAGGGGGAACCGACAGGGCCTGGCATAGAGCGCTCTCGTGAAGTCACCCCCTGGCACTTGCCTGCGGTCCATAGTGTATTCCAGGTCCCCAGGGGGACCGTAAATAGCGTGATTCACTGCGGCTAGCTGCGAGGCCCAATAATATTTATGTAGGTCCGGTAGACCTATCCCTCCGTCATACCATGAAAGAGTAAGTTTAGTGAATGTAATACGGGGCTGTCCGCCCCACAATAGCTGTCTGTAGGGACTCTATATCTTTAAAGTAGGAGGCTGGGACTGGGTCCATCACATTTTGGAGTTGATACAAAAACCGGGGAAGGGCCATCATTTTAAAAAGCACTCCCCTACCCAGAGGGAAGAGCGGCAACGCCTTCCAGCGCGCCACATCTCCCCTTAGCCGAGTCAGGGGGGGGCCCAAATTGTTGGCAAATCATAGCTTCGGGTCAAGCGTCATGTAAATGCCAAGGTATTTGAATCCTACCGGCTCAATCCGTATCGGGCAAGTATGAGGAATTATCGGCGGATCCCCCCTGAGCACATAAAGGACTGATTTTGAACAATTAATTGCGAAGCCTGAGTATCTCCCAAAAATCGCAAGCATATTCAGGAAACATATCAGCGATCCCCTCGGATTAGTGAGATAAAGCAAGATATCGTCCGCATATAGAGAGATCTTGTCCTCCCAATCCAGCGTCCAGCGCAGGCCACGAATCGATAGGCCGCAAGCGTCTCCAAGGCCAGGACAAAAAGGAGCGGGGACAGAGGACAACCTTGCCTCGTACCCCTGCTGAGGGGCAAGTCGGAGGATATTTGATTATTGACAACAACCAAGGCCAGAGGGGCCGCATACAGGAGACGCACCTAAGTAATAAACTCAGACCCAAAACCCATCTTTCCCAACACCGCAAATAGGTATTGCCAATTCGACCCTATCAAAAGCCATGGTAGCATCTAAGGATACCAGTACCGCTGGCTCCTGGATCTACTGACCTACCCAGCACCCCATGTAGGTGGTGCAAATTAAGGGCAGTATTGCGACGCGGCATGAAACCGGACTGGCCCACATGTATCAGGGAAGTGATAACTCTGACTAGCCTTGTCGCCAACAGCTTCGCCAAGACCTTAGGCTCTGCATTCAATAAAGAGATGGGCCTGTAAGACGAACAATTCGTTTTGGATTTGCCTGCCTTGTGTATGACTACAACATTGGCCACTCGCTGGTCGTATGGGAGCAGTACCTTTACTCTGCTCTCCTCATACATGGAGCGGAGGAACGGAGCGAGACGGTTGGCCCTCAACTTATACAGCTCTATGGGGATTCCGTTCGGACCCATGGCCTTCCCTGATTGCACACTACTTATGGTCTGCTCCACCTCGTAGTCCATGAGTGGCGAATCTAGATATTTCCTGTCATCTTCTGAGAGTTCGGGTAATTGGATGTCTCTAATCATTGCCCCATTCTCAGCCTCTGTATACTGTTCCTCAGAGGTGTATATCCCTTCATAGTACTCTGCACAACTATCTGCCACTGCCTGCGGGTCCGTGATTTTACAGGCATTCTCCATCAACAACTCCGGTAGTAGCCGCGAAACCCACTATCCCTTCTCGAGCCAGGCTATTAGCTTCCCCGCCTTATCTCCGTGCTCATACACTCTACTCTGTGTCTCCTCATTCTGTGCTTTGGCCCTCTCCCTGGCGAGGCCTCTGAACTCATCTTGCTGCAGTTTTAACTGGAGCAGGCCCTCAGGGGTGGCTGCCCGGACCACCTCTCTTTCCAATCTCAACACGTCCTCCTCCGCCTTTTCCAAGTCTGCCAATCGTTCCTTCTTCTTCTTGGCTATCAAGGACAAGGCCTCCCCCCGGACTACTGTTTTATATGCTTCCCACAGAGCTGAGCAGAGTCTACCGTTTCCCTGTTTTCCTGAAAATACATGTCCGTGACCTTAATCAATTCGTTCCTAGTGGTGGGATCTTTCAGTTGCCAAGCACTAATGGGGGCAATTCTGCCTACATTAAAACAGTCTATCTCCAACCGGAGCGAAACCGCAGTGTGGTCTGAGATGCCTCTCCCTAAATGCCGCGCATCCCGAACATTGTGAGCCTGAGCCGCTGATACTAACATGTAATCTATCCTAGACAGGCTATGGTGTGCAGCAGAAACATGCGTGTAGTGTACCCCATTCGGATTGCGTACCCGCCAACCATCCACCAGCCCCGTCGTCTTGAGAAAGTCTGGGAGCCATCTCTGTGCCGGCCGCAACACCTGGGCGGGTTGTCGATCCACCTCACCGTCCATGACTGCATTAAAGTCACCTGCCATCACTAGGAGGCCTAAGGATAGAGTCAAGAAGATAGAGCCCAAGTCACAAAATGTCTCAGAATGCAGACCTGGTGGGACATAAACGGAAACAAAGGTAATTGTCCTCCCCTCCCACTGCCCTGATATTCCAATGTATCTGCCTCGCTTGTCAACCCAGGTAGCCTGAACAGTCAGGGGAAAGGAGTTTTTAATCAAGATACCAACTCCCCTTGACCCTGAAGTGAACCCTGCATGCGCTACTAACTTATAGCCCCCTTTATGCAAGGCCATGCAATGGTTCCCAATAAGATGCGTCTCCTGCAGCAGCGCCACATCCGGGGAGTGCCTCCGGATAAATTGGCTAATCATTCCTCTCTTGATCTTGTCCCCTAGGCCATATACATTCCAGCTAAGCACACTGATCCACGATCCTTTTCTAACTTTCGACATCGTGGTGGTGTGGAAACAATACACTCCCAGTCTTGTCACCTGATGGCAACCGAACCAAACAGAACACCAACAATCCCTGGAGGCCCCGTCACCTGACATTGACAAAACCAAACTAGGCACCAACAATCACTTGAACATCAGATTCGCAAGGACCCTCAACCCCCACCCCTTCTCCCTGCACCCTTGCCCATGGCTTCCGTCCATCCCCTACTGGCAGTGTCCCTGTCGCCCCATAAACTAAGCTACTAACTAACTAAAAGTAGAAAGGAGGAGGCAACCAGGACCCCGTCTACCCCCCACCTCACCAAAACTACCTCAATCTGTGTCCTTGATTGTACGCAGCTCGGGAATCAATATAAACAAAGTACTCGTGGATCAAGCCCACTACCTGACAAATGTCAAAAGTCCCAAATAGTCTGCGTTTGCCATTATTCCTGCTCCTCCAGTCCGCCAACTCCATCTCGGTCTTGCCGCTCCGATCCACTCGGGGGACGATTTTTCAACCAGTCTGAAGCCACCTCTGGATTATCAAAAATCCAAACCCCCCCTTCAGCCTCTAATCTCAACCGGGCGGGGAACATCATTGCATACTTCAGACCTCCATCTCTGAGCTTCTTCTTCACTCAGAGGAAACTTTGACGCTGTTTCTGTACTCCTTGGGTGAAATCCGGGAAAAAGGAGATAGTAGAATGTTCATATTTAAGGGGCACTCCCGACCGAGAGGCCTGCAGGATAGTGTCCCTGTCCCTGAAGTTTAACACCCTTGCCATCATTGGGCGAGGAGGGGCCCCAGGCCTGGGTTCCCCCCCAGCTCTCTATGTGCTCGTTCAATCATAAAGAAGTTACCCAGTCCCTTGGGCTTGAGATGATTGAGGATTATGTCTTCGACAAACAGGTCTGGGGCCGGGCCCTCAGCCTTCTCGGGAATGCCAATAATACGGACATTATTGCGACGAGCCCTTCACTCATAGTCGTCCAACTTCCGATTGGTCAGTATGCTGGAGGCCTTAAGGTCCCGCACTCCCTGCTGGAGCTGTGCCACGTCATCTGTTAAGCTGGTGGTCTTAATATCTAGAGAGTTGACTTTCTCGCTTGTTTTGGTAAGGTCCGCCCGAATGAGATTGACCTTGATAGTAACAGTGTCAAGTTTGTGGTCCAGCGTCTCCATCTTTTGTCCCAGTGAAGACTTGGCACCGTCTATCACCGCCATCACATCCAGCAGTGTTGATTCAGATTCAGCTACACTGCCCCCTCAAACGCCCTGCCACCAAAAGTCATACCGGGGCCCGACCGACGACTTCCGGTCTGCGGCCCCGGTGTTGTTGTCCTGGCGGCCGTCCCCTTCGCCAACTCGAGTCCCTGGCTCCAACCAACAGTCAGGCCTCAATCAGTAAGAGGCGTAGCTCCGGCCCCCAATGCCGCTGCGGGGCCAGAGTAGCAGGAAAGTGCACCGCTAACCCTCTGCTAACGAGTGGCAGGGTTTATGACCAGGATGAGTTTCAGGATGTTAGGGTAGGGGGACAGGTCCGGCGGAGCTGGACTTTCACTCGGCCATCTTGGTCCGACGTGAAGCTCCTCCGCCATGCCCAAATTGAATTGTTACATCCCAAATTTTATTGTTATTGGTTACAGGTCAATGTTTATTTTATTTCCTCTTTCGATGACATCTAACCACTCTTTGTAATATTACTTTAAGTTTATTCTCTATGACCCACTGGCACTAGCAGTCCAGGTAGCAGAGACCCCAGGAAACTCAGGCCTTTAATACAAGCTCGAAGGATTTTGCTACAGGAATACCTTAGGGCCAGAGCTCCCAATTCTGAACACTAAAATCAGCAGATTATGAGTTTGCTCTCTAGAAGGTGAAAACACACACAGAACCAGAGACACGGGGCCTTTTCTGGGTGATGTTCCCAGATTACATCTCTACACAGGAGGAAAATGTCTTGAAAAGATAGGCAAGGTTGGGGCAGGGGTGTGGACAGTCAGGATAAGCTTATGTCTGTCTGTGGGGAGCATAGTTTGCCCTCCCTGTACTGTTGCAAGTGTTGAACGGGAGCCAGGTTATGTTACATCAGCATAAAGACATCTCAGCACTGGCTGCACCAACAAGGGTGAAAAACTAAAGCCTGACACTGAAGTAAGTGTTATCATGTACTGCATTTAATATGATGCATCAGGGCATACTGAGTGCTGGGATGTGAGGTAGTGGGGCCCACCCTCCTCCTGTCAGCAATAAAGACATACCGAGTGCTCCACCGAGTGATCCACTCCGGATCTCCGACCGACCCCTGCCCCCACCACGTCTTCAACAAGGCCGACGCTGTCATCGCACCCCACCTGCGGGACATCATCAACACCTCCTTCGACACCGCCACCTTCCCGGAGAGCTGGAAGCACGCCGAACTCAGCGCTCTACTAAAGAAACCAACAGCGGACCCCAATGAACTCAAGAATTACCGCCCCATCTCGCTCCCAGCCAAAGTCATCGAGAAGACCGTCAACAAGCAGCTGGCCGCCTTCCTCGAGACAAATGGATCCCTCGACCCATCACAGTCTGGCTTCCGAGCCAACCACAGCACCGAGACCGCCCTCATCGCTGCCACTGACGACATCCGAGCCCTGCTGGACAACGGTGAAACAGCGGCCCTCATCCTCCTAGACCTCTCCGCGGCGTTCGACACTGTCTGCCACCGCACTCTAGTACAGCGCCTCAGCAACATCGGAATCCAGGAGAAGGCACTGGAGTGGATCATCTCCTTCCTCGCTGGAAGGACACAGAGAGTCCGCCTACCACCGTTCAGATCTGCAGCCACGGAAGTCATCTGCGGCGTTCCTCAGGGCTCCTCGCTCAGCCCCACCCTCTTCAACGTCTACATGAGCCCCCTTGCGGCCATCGCACGCCAGCACAACCTCAACATCGTCTCCTACACCGACGACACCCAGCTGATCCTCTCCCTGACCAACGACCCCGCCGCCGCCAGAACCAACCTCCACGAAGGGATGAAAGACGTAGCCGAGTGGATGACGACCAGCCGCCTGAAACTGAACTCAGACAAGACGGAAGTCCTCATCCTGGGCTCCTCGCCCTCCGCCTGGGACGACTCCTGGTGGCCCCCCGCCCTGGGCACCGCACCCAAACCGACAGACCACGCACGCAACCTGGGCTTCATCCTGGACTCCTCCCTCTCCATGACCAGACAAGTCAACGCCGTCTCCGCGTCCTGTTTCAACATCCTGCGCATGCTACGGAAGATCTTCCGGTGGATCCCCACCGAGACCAGGAAGACGGTCACCCAGGCCCTCGTCACCAGCCGACTAGACTACGGCAACGCCCTCTACGCCGGAACCACCGCCAAGCTCCAGAAGAGACTCCAACGGATCCAGAACGACTCAGCCAGACTCATCCTTGACATCCCCCGACGCAGCCACATCTCCGGACATCTGAGAGACCTGCACTGGCTCCCCGTCAACAAGAGAATCACCTTCCGTCTCCTCACCCACGCACTCAAAGCCCTACACGACCAAGGCCCGAGCTACCTCAACAACCGCCTCAACTTCTACGCTCCCAAACGCCACCTCCGATCGACCAACCACGCCCTCGCCGCCGTCCCCCGCATCCGAAGAGCGACAACAGGAGGAAGGTCCTTCTCCTACCTGGCCGCCAAGACCTGGAACACCCTCCCTACCGACCTCCGCCTGACCCAAGACCACCTCTCCTTCAGGAAGAAGCTCAAGACCTGGCTGTTCGAGCAGTAGCGGCAACCCCCCCCCCCCCAGCGCCTTGAGACCCTCTGGGTGAGTAGTGCGCTCTATAAATGCCTTGATTGATTTGAGTGCATCTGAGCCTAGATTTATCAGGACCGAAACTTGCATACCCAGCAATTCTAGGCCTAGAGTGATTTGGAATTGCAGGTGTAGGTGAAATAAAGTCTGTAGTAATGAGCTTCACGGTGCTTGTCCTGTCTTACAGAACAACTTGTGCAGCTTCTGGGGGGCCTGAGGATTGTAGTGATAGTATGATGGAGTGTGTGCATGAAATCAGTCATTTAAGATGGTGATTTAAAGTATTCCAAAGTGTATGCCTTTAAAGTGCTGTTGAGTAGCATTTTGTAAATCTGGCGATCTAGCATTTGGTGACTTTGCTGAAAATTTTGAATAAATTATTGGATTGGTCTTGTCGTGAGGTTACATGGCCCCGGGTATGAACACTTCTATTAGTTAGAATATAGTATTTTTTTTTTAAAAGAGAGGGGGTAGTGACTGCCATTTAATTTAACTAGGGGACTGTAGAGAAACCTTTGATTGAAATTTTTATCATCATTGAAATCTTTCTCTGTATCAATACCTTGGAGTTGATATGCGACAGGGGTCTACGGGACCCCATACGCAACAGGAGAGCTTAGGCCAGACAATAACTTATGACCCAAAAGTAGAGGGACGAAGATATAAAAACAACCCTCCCAGAGTGTAGCGTGGGAAGGATTGACTATTGGCTGGCTGCAGGACACAAGGAAATGATTTTCAAATTTGCACTGTTCTGTCATTGATCAATGACTGTATTTAATTATGTTTATGTGTTGATCTTTAAAAGTATTGTTTTGAAATGCTTCTTTGAGTGATATCAAAACAAATTGCATCAGAGAAGTCAAATTGTTTTATGTGGTGTCTGAGTGGTCGACAACTGTTGATTTTTTCTCTCAAGTCTCTCTATCAAAATCTTTAAAAAGTTTTCCTTTCAGGACACCAATCTATGTATCTTTCAGGGTTTAAAATTGTGAGTGAAGGGCACAATGGGTACCGGCAATTCTAAAGGAACTATGGAGGTGGTAAGGCATTGCATGGTGAAAAAGACAAAGCAATTGTTTAAACAACTGTCATTAGAAAAGGATTTTAAATTACCAGCACATAGCCCTGCAGCTCAGGTTGTAAAAGATACAAATTGTTTAGAATATGTAACTCCTTTTTGCGCGCTAGTATGGACGTGGAAAGGAAATGAAGGGCTGTGGCCTAGATTTGGTTCTCTTGAGATAGATGATATTGAATGCTTGACAGAAAGTATACACTTAAAGGGTGACCCATCATGGGATTCACATTATGTGAGAGAATGTTTACAGCAGTGGCTTTCAATTGCAAAAAATAAAGCTCTCCTTTCAAAAAAGAAAGGCCAGGGGAATGCCTCCACTGACTACCGAGACTGTTCTGCAATAGCAATGGTGCATAGTGAGTGCAAGAAGCCTACTAAAAAAGAGCTAGAATTAGCAAAAGATTGGCCAACAACTTATAGCCAGTGTTTATTGGAATTAAGTAACTATGTGTAAACAGAACAGCATTTGTTGTCACTATGGCAAAAGTGTGGGTTTTCAACAATTGAAGCAGACCGGGTTAAAGAAATACCAAATGCCACTACTTCTAGACGGGCTGCTGCTCTGCTATGTATTTGGACGCACCACCAAGTAAATATTGACATAAATACGTTAAAGAAACTGTTTATCGCTTTCAAGCCTCAAGGCCTTTTTTGTAAAACTGGGGGAAGGAACAGACAATGAGCAAATAACTAGTAGTGCATTGACTGAGGAGGAGATTTTGTTGCTTACTGAAGAAGAAAGGAAAAGACAGAGAGTAGATGCAAATAGTGAATTTAATTCCTGGGTCTCAAATAGAGCCAGCCATGAGAACAGCCACCAAACACTGGGACAAAACATCCAGTCTGCAGGGCCTGTTTCTCCTGTACCTCAATTCTAATACCCTCCTCCAGCAACTTCAATTTACCCATCACTTTCAGGCCCCTACATACAATGTGAAAGACATAACACACCTGAGCAAGCACTGGCTTCACAACCAAGCTTATCACATGTACCTTATTTCCACATATCCCTGGAAGGTGATTTAACTAGGGTACCTGACATACCAACTAGCCCCAGAGAGGGCAATTTTAGAACACCAGTCATGAATAGTAACTTATCCTTAGGAGGGGAAATGCTACATGCTTTTGAATCCCCAGCCCAACCTTTCACTTTTGGTCTGAGGGAAGATTTAGGGCTGAGTGCAAAAGAGAGAAACGATGAGGAGGTACATGAGCAGTTGACATACCTGAGGAAAGAGGCAGATGAGTTCCAAGAAGAAGTGAACACTGATAGGGAGGAAAAACAATGCTCCATTAATAAAGTACAGTATAAGCTAAAGAAGAGGTAACGGCTGATACATATACGGTCACGAACACAGACCCTAAAGGGTAATGGTGAGAACTTATATACTGATGACATACTATTGAACACTAAACTAACTGCACCAAAAATAGTGTTGGGGAGGACAACCATGCTAAAGCCATGGACCCCCTTGGAGGCAACCCAAATGACTAAGGACACGCCTGACCCACTCACTGCCAGTCTAAAATATAATGACTGGCTTCATAAAATATGTTTTGCCTTTAACCCCCCCCCCTCGAGATGTCGAAATGCTATTAAAAATAGGATATGGGAGCAGATGGTCTTTAGTAAAAAGTGTGTTCTAAATTCCACAAGAAAGAGATTGGACCATACTGACTAATAATATGGATGTCACAGAAAATAGATTGATTAATTGGTTAGAGTCTATCAGGGACACAATTAATGGCATAGTAGTTAAACATGGTGATTTTTTTCAAGTCACTGCCACGTTGCAGTGGCTGATTACATCTTAAGGTACAATGAAGCATGGGATAACAGTGCAGGGGTACCGCACACCACAGAGGTCTATAAGGTATTGGCTACGCAAACCCTTATGAATGGATTGCTAGCTTCTGTGGCCCACAGTTGTAAACTGCGCCACCCTGATTGGTCCACTAAAGGATATCACAAGTTGTGCATGCTTCCCATAACTATGGAAAGAGATGGTATTTTTAAGGTAAGGAAGGACATCGCTAAAAATGACAAAGGAATGATGTTGCAGCAAGTACAAAGAGAGGAGGAACCAGAAGGAATGTACTATCAGGGGGCACAGCAAAAACAGGATAATGGACAAGGATACCAGAGGAGAGACAAGAGTAAGGATTGGTGCTATATTTGCCAGAGGTATGGGCACTGGGGACGCAATTGTAGAAATAATAGGGGTAGAAGGGACTGGAATGAGAGAAGTGACCAGTATAATAGAAATGATAGAAACAACAGGAATCAAAGGTTTGACAGAAATGAGACCCAGCCATCTACACCACCCATGCCCAGAGACCTGAAGCAGACCCAGCACTCCCTGAGGAATCCTTTCCAGGAGCAACATGGATCAGCATAGGACCCCGCGGAGAGAGAGATGGGACAAACTTCAGCAACCAGAGCCCAGTGCTTTATGATGAAGGTATCAGAGACACCAGAGGAAAATCCCATGTTTCAAATTAAGGTAGGAGAATGATTTCCTTATAGACAGTGGTGCAACCCTATCCGTAGTAAGAAACAAGTTGGGTTCTGGTAGTGGTGAAACAGTCACTACTATAGCAGTAAATGGAATGATGATGCATGAAGAATTGTCAGAACCCCTACCAGTTTCTGTTGATGATTAACAATGACCCATCAGTTTCTGCTGTCACCAGATGCACCCATCAATTTGCTCGGGAGAGACCTCCTCTGTAAATTGCATGCAACATTATATTTTTCACAAAATGGGATTTGCTTACAAGTACCTGAGGACAGGTTAGAATTGGCTAATAGAACACTTACTGCTTGCAAATTAAGTGAGGACTGTGTTATGTACACCCCCCGTCTTGTCTCTCTCTCCAACATGTTGCCAATGGACTCCATTACATAGAGATTTTTATGAAAACATGTTTCAAGAACTGTTTAAATACAGCCCTGAAATTGAGAGTGAATTGATCACTCATTTAGTGCAGTTGATATTAATACCTGGGGCCATACACTGTACTGCAGCATAGTCACAGGAGCAGTGCCTGAATGGTATGCCTACATGGCAGACAAACATTTGCGTTGGACAATGGAGTTGCTTGAGCACACAATATATGTAGGAAAAGAAGGGTGTGCAGTGAGCATTGAACTAGGACCACAGGAAATTAGGTTATTTCAAGTCCCAGATTCGGAACCACATGTATCCATAGCTGTAGCACCTAGTTACTACCCTAAGGTTTTGTGCCCCATGGTCAAACGCCTTCAGGACTTACCTAGAACTAAGGATTTTACATTTTCTTCAGGAATGGTGTCTGTGTTAGGAGATGGAGAAGGGTGGTGTTGGATCTTGTGTATGAACAGAAAGGACAGGACTGCAGTTTTTGAAAAGCTTGAAGGGAATATGGCTTTACAGCTGACTAAAAACAAGGTCCTAGAGCAAGTAAGCTCAGAGGTTTGGGCAAAACACATAAATGAGGCAGGATTATTGAAAACATGCCCTCCCCATAAAGTGACTCTTGAAGAGAATGCTGAATTACCTTATGTCCGTCAGTACAGGCTGTCACCTCAGGCAGAGGATGGAAAAAAACCTGTGATTGAATCTCTCTTGCAACAGGGTATCATTAAAAAGACATCCAGCCCCTGTAATAGTCCTATCATTCCACTGCCCGAGGGCAATACTGGGCAGTAAAGGTTCATACAGGACTTATGACAGATAATCAACATTGTGGTTCCCCTAGCACCTGTTGTGCCTGACACCAATACTATATTATCTTCAATACCTGTAGAGGCAGAGTATTTTTCAGTCATTGATCTCTCCTCTGCGTTTTTCAGTATTAGAGTCCAATCCAGAGAGTGAGTACCTTTTTGCTTTCACAGTGAAAGATACACAATTTACTTTCAGAAGACTAGCTCAAGGCTATACTGAGAGTCCCACGGTCTATGCGTAGGTAGTGAAGAGAGACCTGGATAGCCTACACCTGGAAGGAGGTAGCATCATCTTGCTGTACGCTTATGATCTACTCCATCACTTGAGGCTTGTGAAAAAGACACTGTAGCGATGCTGAATCACCTCCAGGAGAGAGGACACAAAGCTTCATTGTCAAAATTCCAGTGCTGCCAAAAAGAGGTGACTTACCTGGATTATGTGATATCCAAAGGTACACGCCGCATATCACCTGACAGGATACAAATGATTCAGGACATGCAGCCTCCATCCACCAAGAAAGGAATGCTGTCATAACTGGGTATGATGAACTACTGCCGCCAGTGGATCCCTGAGTACAGATACTATGATGCCATCCTGCGACAATGTACACTACAAGATGCTCCCAACAACATTGTATGGACTAATGAACATGCAAACTGTTTTAAGAAACTGAAAGAGACTTTTTGTACTGCACCAGCCGTGGAGCTGCCTGATTACAAACTGCTCTTCCATCTCTATGTGTCAGAGCAAAATGGCATTGCAATGGTGTGCTGACACAGCAGCATTGCTCAGGAAAAAGACATGTGGCATACTACTCCGTGACTTTGCCTGCAGCAGTAACTGGGCATCCAGCTTGTTTGGGAGAAGAGGCATCAGCAGCTGTGCGGGTAGAGAGGACGGCTCCCATTGTGTTGGACTATCCTTGTACATTCGGTACAGTTGTTGTTGTCATCTGCAGCAACACAACATTTTTCAGCAGCAAGGCAAACAGGTTATGAGGTCACTCTGTTGTCTAACACCAATATCACCATTAAAGGATGCCCACCTGTTAATTTGGCAACATTATTACCCCCACTACGTGATTCAGATGAAACCCCTGACCATGACTGTGTTGAAGTTGAAGAGACATGCACCACACCCAGACCAGATTTGCAGCAAACACCATTAGAAAAAACTGACTATGAGTGGTACACTGATGGATCCTCCGCCACTGAAGGAAGCTCGAGGTTGAGAGCCTCAGCCACTCTATGCAACATCACTGTGTACGCCGCTCCCTCCTCCGTGGCCACGGTAGGAGGAGACAACATGCCAAGGTCAGGGGAGGTGTCTAGATCACTGACATCCCACAGTTCCTCTCTCCTGTCGTGTTCATCTAACTGGTTGGTCAGAGGGTCACCTGAACCCTTTCAGTCCTCCTCCTCATCCTCTGGGTGCCATTCTGGTCGAAAAGGGACCCCAGGAGTGAACGGGGGCACAAAACCTCTTCTCGGTGCCAGATCCGGCATCGGGCGATGTTGGTCTGGCTCTGGGTCCACGTCGGGATGGAGAAGGGGGTGACGCCAGCCAGGGACTGACCGGCGTCGAATGCGGTATTGGTGCCGGAAGGAGCGGCGCTGGGGGAGGTGTAATCAGGTCAACCAGCACCGATCCGGATCCAGGCCTGGATCCAAGGGGGGCCTGCGGCGCCAGGGCCGGAGCTGTCAGCAGAGAAGGCCTAGGCCCCCCACCCGAGTTTACAGGGCCCGAAGTCACGCCTCGCAGAACATACGAAGCTGGGCGGGAGTCACCCTGGGTCCCGGGAAGGGAGGGAAACGCGGAGTTGACTCTTCGGGCTCCGCACACGGAGCCACAGGAGAAACACCACCCACATCCTTTGTTGGGTCGGCCGACCAACGGGGAGAAGTTAAAGAGCGACAATGCTTCTTCGCCTTCTTCTTATGCTTCAACTTACCCAGCCCCGAGTGCGAAGACTTCGATGACTTGGACGAATGGTGGTGGCTCAGTGACCGGTCCCTTGACCTCGCTCCTGACAGGGACCTAGAACAGTGCAGAGCCAACTGCCGGTGTTCAAGCAGCTTTCGGGACCGCTCCTGCAAAGCCTTTAGCGCCATCGTCCAGCAGTCGGACCATTACTTGGGGCCGTGGTCGTGCTCCAGGCAAAAGAGGCACACACTGTGTGGATCTGTCACCAACATCAGTCAGTTACAGGAACCGCATGCCTTGTAGCCAGGCATCCCTTGTGCACAAGGAGTCGGAGACTCGAAAAAGAAGTCGAGAAAAAAAGTCAATCAAAAAGTGACTGGAGGTACCGCTCTTACTGGATCTGAACTGGCTGTCGTGGAAAAAGAAAGAACTGATGTCAGCGAGCGAAGGCGGCATCTAAGTAGATGGCGCAACATCATGCCGGCGACACAACACCAACAACAAATGCAGAGCCAACCGACACCACCTTCCGACGCACAGAGGTACTGCTGACAAAAAAACGTTCCGGATCCAGTCTGACACCTGGGGGCATAAATAATAAAATCCCTAAAGCAAGAAAAGGGGGCAATACCACAGGCTGTTACTCGGTGTCCATGTGGAGTTGTAATAGGACCTCCATTAGCCACATAATGTACTGCACCCTTAATTATGCTCCTTCTGGGATATATAAAAAATAAATACATCTAAAAAGCATTATTATTAGCAACCTAAATAGCTCAAACTTTCAGTAATGTGAGACCTATTGCAGTGCAAATGCTTGTTTTAATTAGTTAGCCACTTGTAGAAGGTGGTTACTGTTTCTTGGCACTAGCTCCCTCATAATGAGTGAGAGGTGGAGTCAACATCTTTGCAGCTGGCATGGTCATTTTGTATGGTCTTTCAGAAGTTCAAGTGGCTTGTGATGTTTCAGTTCGGTGAAGGTTTAAGACCCAAACAAGGGGCGTTATTTAGATTTTGGTGGACGTGATTCTCCAACACAAACCTGGCAGATTCCCCATTCAACATATTCTAAGTACATGATAGTTTATGCCACTTTTAACACAGTAGGCATTATATCCATCACTTTTATGACAGAATATCCCATCTGCCACATTCTAAATCAGGCCCAAAGTTTTAAAGCAATAACAACAATGACTAGTAGAGGGAACAGAAAATGAGGACGCTGGTAAAGGGCCAGATGTTTCTGGCATGGATTGAAGCCATGAATGCTCAACTTGCTTGCTTAAGGCATGCCTGTTTGAAATCTGCCTACTCAGTGTGGTGGCTTTGGAACTTGTGTCTTTTCCTGGACCCAATATTTTTTACTGTCTTTAAAGCTCTGTGTGCTTTAACCCTGCTAGCCAGTAGTAAAATTGCCTGTGCTCCCCTTTCAAATTGGCATCTTCTAAATTGGGATATTCAGCTTGCTTATAAGTACATAGCATCTTGTACAAAGTGTAACCAGGGCCTCTTTACTTTGTAGAAAACCAGAGGATAGATTAACATGTTTATACTGTATCCAGGGAATGGGATCAGTTAGAAAAATAATTAAACAGCTATTTTTAATAGTTATTAAAAATCTAATTGGTTGTGGGTCTCATGTTGAAGGTTGACTAATTGTTTTTGTGTGTGCGAAAAATTGTATGCATTGGGTAAGACAAAGGACCTTATTTACAATTTGGTGGATGGGATACTCTGTCAAAACTTGACAGTTATTCTGTCTGTCACAGGCTATAGCGTACTTATAATACATCGAACAGGACATTCGCCATGTTTGAGATAGACTATCCCATCCACCAAACTCTAAAAAAGGCCCAAGGCTCACAAACTGGAAACATACCTTGTTTGAAGATCCCTCATCATTTCCGTGGGACAGGAGTAGAGGCCAGAAAGGGCAACCGTCAGGTAAGTTTGTCCTGTTCAAATATTCAGTTTCTCTTTGTGAAACTGTTTCTTTATGATAAATGTCATGTGTGCTTTGCTACCACGCTTGCTTTTAACAATCTCTGCAGATACCATATATTTTGGATCAATTCTGCTGCTGCATAGTCTGCCTAGCCTGCCAAGCCCAAATTGTTTTATTAATCTTTTTATTAAAACACCAATAATAAATAAACATCAGGTTACAATTTAAACATTGCAAGCTTCATCATTTCTTTCCATACATCAGAAGATACAATACAGAATAGTAAAATTGGATCACGGGGACTCGTGCACTTCATCATCATGTTGGCGCATCGGGGGGTCTCAAATGTCTCCACGATATTGGTTCCAAGCCTAACAAACTTTCCCCCACTTTGCAGGACACCTCCTAGCCGCATAATCTGTGCGTTCTCGGAACATGCACCAATCCAAGTCTGCCACCCATTTCTCTACTTGGGGCGGCTGGCTTGCCCCCCACAGCAGAGCAATATTATGCTTCGCTACCATGTATGCCAATGTTGCCCACTGCTGTCTGTGCGCATTCAGATCTGTGGGCTGCCAGACATTTAGGAAGCATCTGCGGGCCTCCGGCCTCATCTCAACCCCCTGGACTTCCCGCATCTTATCGTGGATCTTCTCCCAGTATGTCTGCACCCCTATGCAGTGCCACAAAATATGCATAAACGTTCCAAGTCCCCCGCAAACCCTCCTGCACTCCCCACCCTCCGAACAGCCCATACGGCAATGTATCTTTGGGAATATGTGTGCGCAGTGCATGACTAATCTGAAGGTAGCTGTAGTGTTCCTGGTTGTGAAGGTGGTACTGCTGCTGACGAGATTGAAGTGTGTGGACCGTGCCCCCTCCCCAGACATCCTTAATCGGTGTGTTCCCAATGAGGTCCCATTTATCGAAGCCCCTAGACTTCCACAGACTGCCCAATTTCTCCGAACTCCACAGCAGAGTGGCGACTGTAAGCCTACCTTCCCACTTCAGATATCTGTTAGTCGTGTGCTACACCTGAACAGCGTGTGCCATGGGTCCCGCTAGGGGGAACCGACAGGGCCTGGCATAGAGCGCTCTCGTGAAGTCACCCCCTGGCACTTGCCTGAGGTCCATAGTGTATTCCAGGTCCCCAGGGGGGCCATAAATAGCGTGATTCACTGCGGCTAGCTTCGAGGCCCAATAATATTTATGTAGGTCCGGTAGACCTATCCCTCCGTCATACCATGAAAGAGTAAGTTTAGTGAATGTGATACGGGGCTGTCCGCCCCACAATAGCTGTCTGTAGGGATAGAGAAAGAACAACGGTGGAGGATTCCCAACAGAACAGCACCTAGTCAAATATTCTGTCAAAGTTAATTTGGACCCACAATGTAGTACATGGGACAATATGTGTGCACACTTCAAAAAACACCCACCGTTACAATGTTGGTTCAAAACATGAACTATGAAATACTTTAAACAAGGTCAAGGTGCACCACTTCAATATTTACAAAAACTGTTCACTTTGATAAGGTCAACAGAAAAAATCACATCAGTTGTTACTTGTGTTCTTTAGGAGTTCTTTTATTCAATTCAATTGAAAATGAAAAGCACACACAGGAGCTACAGCCGACGCGTTTCGTCCTCTTGGGACTTCTTCAGGGCAATATGAATAATAAGATGATGTTCTTAGCTCTTCTCCCGTGAAATACCTCTGAATTTATGAGTGTATTGGCTGAACGTGACTACAAATAGATACACACCGCCTATTAACAAGAACGGCTCTAACAGACCAGATTCCTCCGCTGAGAACTCTTTGTCAAATATGATGCCCCCTTCAGTATAATAGAACGTCACGAATATACCCACGTACCCAATAACCACGGGAGAAGAGCTAAGAACATCATCTTATTATTCATATTGCCCTGAAGAAGTCCCAAGAGGACGAAACGCGTCGTCTGTAGCTCCTGTGTGTGCTTTTCATTTTCAACTGAATTGAATAAAAGAACTCTTAAAGAACACAAGTAACAACTGATGTGATTTTTTCTGTTGACCTTATCAAAGTGAACAGTTTTTGTAAATATTGAAGTGGTGCACCTTGACCTTGTTTAAAGCTGTCTGTAGGGACTCTATATCTTTAAAGTAGGAGGCTGGGACTGGGTCCATCACATTTTGGAGTTGATACAAAAAACGGGGAAGGGCCATCATTTTAAAAAGCACTCCTCTACCCAGAGGGAAGAGCGGCAACGCCTTCCAGCGCGCCACATCTCCCCTTAGCCGAGTCAGGGGGGGGCCCAAATTGTTGGCAAAACATAGCTTCGGGTCAAGCGTCATGTAAATGCCAAGGTATTTGAATCCTACCGGCTCAATGCGTATCGGGCAAGTATGAGGAATTATCGGCGGATCCCCCCTGAGCACATAAAGTACTGAATTTGAACAATTAATTGCGAAGCCTGAGTATCTCCCAAAAATCGCAAGCATATTCAGGAAACATATCAGCGATCCCCTCGGATTAGTGAGATAAAGCAAGATATCTTCCGCATATAGAGAGATCTTGTCCTCCCAATCCAGCGTCCAGCGCAGGCCACGAATCGATAGGCCTCAAGCGTCTCCAAGGCAGGACAAAAAGGAGCGGGGACAGAGGACAACACTGCCTCGTACCCCTGCTGAGGGGCAAGTCGGAGGATATTTGATTATTGACAACAACCCTGGCCAGAGGGGCCGCATACAGGAGACGCACCCAAGTAATAAACTCAGACCCAAAACCCATCTTTCCCAACACCGCAAATAGGTATTGCCAATTCGACCCTATCAAAAGCCATGGTAGCATCTAAGGATACCAGTACCGCTGGCTCCTGGATCTACTGACCTACCCAGCACCCCATGTAGGTGGTGCAAATTATGGGCAGTATTGCGACGCGGCATGAAACCGGACTGGCCCACATGTATCAGGGAAGTGATAACTCTGACTAGCCTTGTCGCCAACAGCTTCGCCAAGACCTTAGGCTCTGCATTCAATAAAGAGATGGGCCTGTAAGACGAACAATTAGTTTTGGATTTGCCTGCCTTGTGTATGACTACAACATTGGCCACTCGCTGGTCGTATGGGAGCAGTACCTTTACTCTGCTCTCCTAATACATGGAGCGGAGGAACGGAGCGAGACGGTTGGCCCTCAACTTATACAGCTCTATGGGGATTCCGTTCGGACCCATGGCCTTCCCTGATTGCACACTACTTATGGTCTGCTCCACCTCGTCGTCCATGAGTGGCGAATCTAGATATTTCCTGTCATCTTCTGAGAGTTCGGGTAATTGGATGTCTCTAATCATTGCTCCATTCTCAGCCTCTGTATACCGTTCCTCAGAGGTGTATATCCCTTCATAGTACTCTGCACAACTATCTGCCACTGCCTGCGGGTCTGTGATTTTACAGGCATTCTCCTTCAACAACTCCGGTAGTAGCCGCGAAACCCACTATCCCTTCTCGAGCCAGGCTATTAGCTTCCCCGCCTTATCTCCGTGCTCATACACTCTACTCTGTGTCTCCTCATTCTGTGCTTTGGCCCTCTCCCTGGCGAGGCCTCTGAACTCATCTTGCTGCAGTTTTAACTGGAGCAGGCCCTCAGGGGTGGCCGCCCGGACCACCTCTCTTTCCAATCTCAACACGTCCTCCTCCGCCTTTTCAAAGTCTGCCAATCGTTCCTTCTTCTTCTTGGCTATCAAGGACAAGGCCTCCCCCCGGACTACTGTTTTATATGCTTCCCACAGAGTCTGAGCAGAGTCTACCGTTTCCCTGTTTTCCTGAAAATACATGTCCGTGACCTTAATCAATTCCTTCCTAGTGGCGGGATCTTTCAGTTGCCAAGCACTAATGGGGGCAATTCTGCCTACATTAAAACAGTCTATCTCCAACCGGAGCGAAACCGCAGTGTGGTCTGAGATGCCTCTCCCTAAATGCCGCGCATCCCGAACATTGTGAGCCTGAGCCGCTGATACTAACATGTAATCTATCCTAGACAGGCTATGGTGTGCAGCGGAAACATGCGTGTAGTGTACCCCATTCGGATTGCGTACCCGCCAACCATCCACCAGCCCCGTCGTCTTGAGAAAGTCTGGGAGCCATCTCTGTGCCGGCCGCAACACCTGGGCGGGTTGTCGATCCACCTCACCGTCCATGACTGCATTAAAGTCACCTCCCATCACTAGGAGGCCTAAGGGTAGAGTCAAGAAGATAGATCCCAAGTCACAAAATGTCTCAGAATGCAGACCTGGTGGGACATAAATGGAAACAAAGGTAATTGTCCTCCCCTCCCACTGCCCTGATATTCCAATGTATCTGCCTCGCTTGTCAACCCAGGTAGCCTGAACAGTCAGGGGAAAGGAGTTTTTAATCAAGATACCAACTCCCCTTGACCCTGAAGTGAACCCTGCATGCGCTACTAACTTATAGCCCCCTTTATGCAAGGCCATGCAACGGTTCCCAATAAGATGCGTCTCCTGCAGCAGCGCCACATCCGGGGAGTGCCTCCGGATAAATTGGCTAATCATTCCTCTCTTGATCTTGTCCCCTAGGCCATATACATTCCAGCTAAGCACACTGATCCACGATCCTTTTCTAACTTTCGACATCGTGGTGGTATGGAAACAATACACTCCCAGTCTTGTCACCTGATGACAACCAAACCAAACAGAACACCAACAATCCCTGGAGCCCCCGTCACCTGACATTGACAAAACCAAACTAGGCACCAACAATCACTTGAACATCAGATTCGCAAGGACCCTCAACCCCCACCCCTTCTCCCTGCACCCTTGCCCATGGCTTCCGTCCATCCCCTACTGGCAGTGTCCCTGTCGCCCCATAAACTAAGCTACTAACTAACTAAAAGTAGAAAGGAGGAGGAAACCAGGACCCCGTCTACCCCCCACCTCACCAAAACTACCTCAATCTGTGTCCTTGATTGTACGCAGCTCGGGAATCAATATAAACAAAGTACTCATGGATCAAGCCCACTACCTGACAAATGTCAAAAGTCCCAAATAGTCTGCGTTTGCCATTATTCCTGCTCCTCCAGTCCGCCACCTCCATCACGGTCTTGCCGCTCCGATCCACTCGGGGGACGATTTTTCAACCAGTCTGAAGCCACCTCTGGATTATCAAAAATCCAAACCCCCCCTTCAGCCTCTAATCTCAACCGGGCGGGAAACATCATTGCATACTTCAGACCTCCATCTCTGAGCTTCTTCTTCATTCAGAGGAAACTTTGACGCTGTTTCTGTACTCCTTGGGTGAAATCCGGGATAAAGGAGATAGTAGAATGTTCATATTTAAGGGGGACTCCCGACCGAGAGGCCTGCAGGATAGTGTCCCTGTCCCTGAAGTTTAACACCCTTGCCATCATTGGGCGAGGAGGGGCCCCAGGCCTGGGTTCCCCCCCAGCTCTCTATGTGCTCGTTCAATCATAAAGAAGTTACCCAGTCCCTTGGGCTTGAGATGATTGAGGATTATGTCTTCGACAAACAGGTCTGGGGCCGGGCCCTCAGCCTTCTCGGGAATGCCAATAATACGGACATTATTGCGGCGAGCCCTTCACTCATAGTCGTCCAACTTCCGATTGGTCAGTATGCTGGAGGCCTTAAGGTCCCGCACTCCCTGCTGGAGCTGTGCCACGTCATCTGTTAAGCTGGTGGTCTTAACATCTAGAGAGTTGACTTTCTCGCTTGTTTTGGTAAAGTCCGCCCGAATGAGATTGACCTTGATAGTAACAGTGTCCAGTTTGTGGTCCAGCATCTCCATCTTTTGTCCCAGTGAAGACTTGGCACCGTCTATCGCCGCCATCACATCCAGCAGCGTTGATTCAGCTGATTGGCCAGAAGAATCTCCTCCGCTCGACTGAATCTGCCTAGAATCCGACGGTGACCCCCGAGGCATCGTATAGTGATCCAGTTTATTAGACTGGACTTGTCGTGACCCCTTAGAGGATCTTGGCTGCTGCCTGTCAACCTCGGGCTTAGATGCCATCGTAGATGCCACCTCGATGGATCCCTGGCCACACCACTTCACCCAGGCACAGCAATGGCGCACAGCTTCCTCCGGCAGGATAGCAACCAGCAACCGGACAGCACCACCAGACGGACCACCAGACAGTCCTAGTTGCGAGGCCACTGTCTCCAAGAATTACAGGACCTCCGGAATTCCGATCTCGGGCCACAGGGGACCCACCGAAGCACACAGGCGCAGCCGCGCCCAAGCAGGACAGCTGTGTGAGGGGCCAGAACCAGCGAGCCGATCACCACGCCCAACGAAGGATGGTCAGGGGCTCCCGTGATGTCTCACCTTCAGGAGGGGTCAGTTCTACAATCCAAATGCCCAAAAGAAGTAATCCAAGGAGAGGGAGGGCTCCTCCATTCAGCCAGCATCCAGTTGGGGCCACTGCGCCACCTCTGCCTCTCACATTGACCTTTGCCCGCTCAAGGATCCAGAGTTTTAGGTGCCTGCCAGGTCAGTGATCAGAGTAATGTGTAGGTCTCACCCACGGGGCCCCAGCCGGCAATAGCCTGCACACATCCATGGCAGGGCACTCAGGCAGCAGCCCCCACTCCGAGGACCAGTAAGCTGCTACACTGCCCCCTCAAACGCCCTGCCGCCAAAAGTCATACCGGGGCCCGACCGACGACTTCCGGTCTGCGGCCCCGGTGTTGTTGTCCTGGCGGACGTCCCCTTCGCCAACTCGAGTCCCTGGCTCCAACCAACAGTCAGGCCTCAATCAGTAAGAGGCGTAGCTCCGGCCCCCAATGCCGCAGCGGGGCCAGAGTAGCAGGAAAGTGCACCGCTAACCCTCTGCTAACGAGTGGCAGGGTTTATGACCAGGATGAGTTTCAGAATGTTAGGGTAGGGGGACAGGTCCGGCGGAGCTGGACTTTCACGCGGCCATCTTGGTCCGACGTGAAGCTCCTCCGCCATGCCCAAATTGAATTGTTACATCCCAAATTTTATTGTTATTGGTTACAGGTCAATGTTTATTTTATTTCCTCTTTCGATGACATCTAACCACTCTTTGTAATATTACTTTAAGTTTATTCTCTATGACCCACTGGCACTAGCAGTCCAGGTAGCAGAGACCCCAGGAAACTCAGGCCTTTAATACAAGCTCGAAGGATTTTGCTGCAGGAATACCTTAGGGCCAGAGCTCCCAATTCTGAACACTAAAATCAGCAGATTATGAGTTTGCTCTCTAGAAGGTGAAAAAACACACAGAACCAGAGACACGGGGCCTTTTCTGGGTGATGTTCCCAGATTACATCTCTACACAGGAGGAAAATGTCTTGAAAAGATAGGCAAGGTTGGGGCAGGGGTGTGGACAGTCAGGATAAGCTTATGTCTGTCTGTGGGGAGCATAGTTTGCCCTCCCTGTACTGCTGCAAGTGTTGAACGGGAGCCAGGTTATGTTACTTCAGCAATAAAGACATCTCAGCACTGGCTGCACCAACAAGGGTGAAAAACTAAAGCCTGACACTGAAGTAAGTGTTATCATGTACTGCATTTAATATGATGCATCAGGGCATACTGAGTGCTGGGATGTGAGGTAGTGGCGCCCACCCTCCTCCTGTCAGCAATAAAGACATACCTAGTGCATCTGAGCCTAGATTTATCAGGATCGAAACTTGCATACCCAGCAATTCTAGGCCTAGAGTGATTTGGAATTGCAGGTGTAGGTGAAATAAAGTCTGTAGTAATGAGCTTCACGGTGCTTGTCCTGTCTTACAGAACAACTTGTGCAGCTTCTGGGGGGCCTGAGGATTGTAGTGATAGTATGATGGAGTGTGTGCATGAAATCAGTCATTTAAGATGGTGATTTAAAGTATTCCAAAGTGTATGCCTTTAAAGTGCTGTTGAGTAGCATTTTGTAAATCTGGCGATCTAGCATTTGGTGACTTTGCTGAAAATTTTGAATAAATTATTGGATTGGTCTTGTCGTGGGGTTACATGGCCCCGGGTATGAACACTTCTATTAGTTAGAATATAGTATTTTTTTTTTAAAGAGAGGGGGTAGTGACTGCCATTTAATTTAACTAGGGGACTGTAGAGAAACCTTTGATTGAAATTTTTATCATCATTGAAATCTTTCTCTGTATCAATACCTTGGAGTTGATATGCGACAGGGGTCTACGGGACCCCATACGCAACAGGAGAGCTTAGGCCAGACAATAACTTATGACCCAAAAGTAGAGGGACGAAGATATAAAAACAACCCTCCAAGAGTGTAGCGTGGGAAGGATTGACTATTGGCTGGCTGCAGGACACAAGGAAATGATTTTCAAATTTGCACTGTTCTGTCATTGGTCAATGACTGTATTTAATTATGTTTATGTGTTGATCTTTAAAAGTATTGTTTTGAAATGCTTCTTTGAGTGATATCAAAACAAATTGCATCAGAGAAGTCAAATTGTTTTATGTGGTGTCTGAGTGGTCGACAACTGTTGATTTTTTCTCTCAAGTCTCTCTATCAAAATCTTTAAAAAGTTTTCCTTTCAGGAGACCAATCTATGTATCTTTCAGGGTTTAAAATTGCGAGTGAAGGGCACAATGGGTACCGGCAATTCTAAAGGAACTATGGAGGTGGTAAGGCATTGCATGGTGAAAAAGACAAAACAATTGTTTAAACAACTGTCATTAGAAAAGGATTTTAAATTACCAGCAGATAGCCCTGCAGCTCAGGTTGTAAAAGATACAAATTGTTTAGAATATGTAACTCCTTTTTGCGCGCTAGTATGGACGTGGAAAGGGAATGAAGGGCTGTGGCCTAGATTTGGTTCTCTTGAGATAGATGATATTGAATGCTTGACAGAAAGTATACACTTTAACGACGATCTTGACTGCTTAATGATAACCGAAACTTGGTTAACGGAAGATAGCAACCCCGATATTGCCATTGCCCTACCCCAAGGCTACTCGCTTTTTAGACAAGATAGAGCTAAGGGGAGAGGCGGTGGGGTCGCCATTATACTTAAGAGCATCTTCTCCTGTCATACTTTCAATTTAGAACCATTGAAAAAAACAGAAGGGTTAGGTTTTTCAATTAAATTGAATGAACACACCTCCTTCTCAGGCGGCCTTATCTATCGCCCACCCGGCAATGCTACTGAGTTTCTTGACTCATTATGTGACTCCTTGGGATACTTCTCTCTAAAATACTCGCACTTCACTCTACTCGGCGATTCCAATTTACATCTTGAATCCAAAACCGATGCACAATCCATCAATTTCTCCCAAACTCTGGATATGTTCAACATCCAGCAGCTCGTCACTCTTCCGACGCACTCTCTTGGTCATACCCTTGATGGTGTGTGCTCTAACTTCCCTTCCTTAACCACCCTTCCCCCTCTGCAACAGATCTGGTCCGATCACTCGTTGATCCCATTCCACATTAAAACAGAGAATTTGCCCCCTGGCAATAAATCCAACCCCCACCTTACTAACTCCATTAACTGGAAAAGGGTCCAAGAAAACATTAGTCTCAAACCCCTTATGCCTGCTCAATCCCCCACTTTATCGGGGAACGTCGAAATCGACGCTGACCACTTCCACAACTGGATCTCTCAGGAAATTAAGTCTAGAATCCCCCCCAAGCGTCCCTATTCCTCCCAACAAAAAACCAAAACTAATGCCCCCTGGTTCACTCCTGACCTAGCTACCGCTCATCTACTTTGTAAGAAGGCAGAACGTAAATGGCGTAAGAATTACGATGAGGTCAATCGCCTTTCCTATATTTTAATTAGGAAAACGTATCTCTCAAAAATTAAATCAGCCAAAAAAACCTTTTACGTTAATGCCATTAAAGACGCCAGCCAAAAACAAAAGACGCTGTTTAAAATAGTAAAAGCATTCACTCAGCCCAAAGCACTCCTACCGGAAATACCTCCTTCTCAAGACCTCTGTGACCAAATCTCTGACTACTTCGATGATAAAATTGCTTCCATCCTAAACAACTTTCCTATCCCGGATGCCTCCCTTGTTCCCTCCCTCCCGGAATCGAGTGTCGGCATTCTTAGATGCTTCCCTCCGGCCACATTAGCGCAAACCAAAGAAATTATCTTGGCCTGCAAATCCGGTTCCCCTTCGGATCCCTGTCCCCCGAAAATACTTCACCAACTAATTGAGGTATTGAACCCGACGATAAACAAAATAGTCAATTCTTCACTCCTCACAGGACATGTCCCCAGTCGCTGGAAGAGGGGAATTGTTAAACCCCTAATGAAAAAGGCCAACAAGTCCCCGACAGACCTGACCAACCTCCGCCCAATTTCACTACTCCCTGCTCTGGGAAAAATAACGGAGCAACTAGTCTACAGAGAGTTAAAACGCCACTTGGAAGAAAACAACATTCTACACCCTAAACAATCGGGCTTCCGTCCAAAACACTCGACTGAAACTGCACTAATAGAGCTATCAGACACTATCAGACTGTTACAAGATCAGAGGAAAAATTCTATTCTCATCCTCCTTGACTTAACGGCGGCGTTTGATACCATATCCCACTCCATCCTCATCAGTAGACTGAGGGACATTGGCGTCACCGGCACTGTCTTAGCCTGGATTAAGTCTTTCCTTACCGACCGTTCACAAACTGTCGCCCTAGGTCCCTTTCACTCGAAAGAGAAGATGGTCTCATCAGGTGTACCGCAGGGGTCCATCCTGAGTCCCCTTCTTTTTAATATTTATCTCATTCCCCTCTTGTCCCTGATCGATTCCTTCGGCATACCAGTCACCTCGTACGCCGATGACACACAGCTCATCGTGCCACTAGATGACAATTCCACCGACGCCGAGCTCAACCTCAAATTCTGTCTAACTGAAATCTTCCGCTGGATGGATCGCAACCACTTAAAATGCAATTCCAACAAAACTGAGATCCTTCCAATTGGAAGAAACGTCTCCTTCAACCCAGCCCTCTGGTGGCCAGACGATTCAGCTATCCCCACCCAGACTGTTACATCCGCCAGAAATCTCGGCGTTACCTTCGACTCTGACCTCTCCTTTGACCTACACGCTAGAACGGTAGCTGGAAAATGCTTTGGAATAATCAAATCTCTCAGAAAATTCTTCAACTTCCTTCCTATCGATGCCAGGAAAACCGTTGCAGTAGCGCTTATAATTTCCCGCCTAGATTACTGCAACGGCCTTCTTGCAGGGGTAAAAAAGAACACACTATCAAAACTTCAAAGTGTACTTCACTCCGCCGCACGACTAGTACTTAGGCTACCGCGCAGATCCTCTATCTCCGCCGCCCTCCGTTCACTACACTGGCTGCCTCTCCATAAGAGAATTCTTTTTAAAATTCTGATCACTGCCTTTCGTGCCTTCAGCAAAACCGGTCCGAAATACCTCTCCAGCCGCTTTCCCCACTACACCCCTAGTCGTTCCCTACGCTCGTCTCTTGATAATCTTATCATCCCGGCCAAATATAACCTAAAGACTAAGGGTGGCAAAACCTTAAGCTCTTTGGCCACGAAAGCATGGAACAACCTGCCCAAAACTCTCAGACAACAAACGCTGGAAAAACCCTTCAGAAAGCTCTTAAAGACCTGGATTTTCAACCTCTCCGATGACCACTCTAAAGCGGCCATCTAATCCCTTCTTCAACCGCAGGATTGGCCACTCAGGATCTTTAGCGCCAAGATGCTCCCTCCGGAGCGAACGTCGCGCTCTACAAATAACCTCACAAATATCACAAATATCACTTAAAGGGTAACCCATCATGGGATTCACATTATGTGAGAGAATGTTTACAGCAGTGGCTTTCAATTGCAAAAAATAAAGCTCTCCTTTCAAAAAAGAAAGGCCAGGGGAATGCCTCCACTGACTACAGAGACTGTTCTGCAATAGCAATGGTGCATAGTGAGTGCAAGAAGCCTACTAAAAAAGAGCTAGAATTAGCAAAAGATTGGCCCACAACTTATAGCCAGTGTTTATTGGAATTAAGTAACTATGTGTAAACAGAACAGCATTTGTTGTCACTATGGCAAAAGTGTGGGTTTTCAACAATTGAAGCAGACCGGGTTGAAGAAATGCCAAATGCCACTACTTCTAGACGGGCTGCTGCTCTGCTATGTATTTGGACGCACCACCAAGTAAATATTTACATAAATACGTTAAAGAAACTGTTTATCGCCTCCAAGCCTCAAGGCCTTTTTTGTAAAACTGGGGGAAGGAACAGACAATGAGCAAATAACTAGTAGTGCATTGACTGAAGAGGAGATTTTGTTGCTTACTGAAGAAGAAAGGAAAAGAGAGAGAGTAGATGCAAATAGTGAATTTAATTCCTGGGTCTCAAATAGAGCCATCCATGAGAACAGCCACCAAACACTGGGACAAAACATCCAGTCTGCAGGGCCTGTTTCTCCTGCACCTCAATTCTAATACCCTCCTCCAGCAACTTCAATTTACCCATCACTTTCAGGCCCCTACATACAGTGTGAAAGACATAACACACCTGAGCAAGCACTGGCTTCACAACCAAGCTTATCACATGTACCTTATTTCCACATATCCCTGGAAGGTGATTTAACTAGGGTACCTGACATACCAACTAGCCCCAGAGAGGGCAATTTTAGAACACCAGTCATGAACAGTAACTTATCCTTAGGAGGGGAAATGCTACATGCTTTTGAATCCCCAGCCCAACCTTTCACTTTTGGTCTGAGGGAAGATTTAGGGCTGAGTGCAAAAGAGAGAAACGATGAGGAGGTACATGAGCAGTTGACATACCTGAGGAAAGAGGCAGATGAGTTCCAAGAAGAAGTGAACACTGATAGGGAGGAAAAACAATGCTCCATTAATAAAGTACAGTATAAGCTAAAGAGGAGGGAACGGCTGATACATATACGGTCACGAACACAGACCCTAAAGGGTAATGGTGAGAACTTATATACTGATGACATACTATTGAACACTAAACTAACTGCACCAAAAATAGTGTTGGGGAGGACAACCATGCTAAAGCCATGGACCCCCTTGGAGGCAACCCAAATGACTAAGGACATGCCTGACCCACTCACTGCCAGTCTAAAATATTATGACTGGCTTCATAAAATATGTTTTGCCTTTACACCCCCCCCCCTCCCTCGAGATGTCGAAATGCTATTAAAAATAGGGTATGGGAGCAGATGGTCTTTAGTAAAAAGTGTGTTCTAAATTCCACAAGAAAGAGATTGGACCATACTGACTAATAATATGGATGTCACAGAAAATAGATTGATTAATTGGTTAGAGTCTATCAGGGACACAATTAATGGCGTAGTAGTTAAACATGGTGATTTTTTTCAAGTCACTGCCACGTTGCAGTGGCTGATTACATCTTAAGGTACAATGAAGCATGGGATAACAGTGCAGGGGTACCGCACACCACAGAGGCCTATAAGGTATTGGCTACGCAAACCCTTATGAATGGATTGCTAGCTTCTGTGGCCCACAGTTCTAAACTACGCCACCCTGATTGGTCCACTAAAGGATATCACAAGTTGTGCATGCTTCCCATAACTATGGAAAGAGATGGTATTTTTAAGGTAAGGAAGGACATCGCTAAAAATGACAAAGGAATGATGTTGCAGCAAGTACAAAGAGAGGAGGAGCCAGAAGGAATGTACTATCAGGGGGCACAGCAAAAACAGGATAATGGACAAGGATACCAGAGGATAGACAAGAGTAAGGATTGGTGCTATATTTGCCAGAGGTATGGGCACTAGGGACGCAATTGTAGAAATAATAGGGGTAGAAGGGACTGGAATGAGAGAAGTGACCAGTATAATAGAAATGATAGAAACAACAGGAATCAAAGGTTTGACAGAAATGAGACCCAGCCATCTACACCACCCATGCCCAGAGACCTGAAGCAGACCCAACACTCCCTGAGGAATCCTTTCCAGGAGCAACATGGATCAGCATAGGACCACGCGGAGAGAGAGATGGGACAAACTTCAGCAACCAGAGCCCAGTGCTTTATGATGAAGGTATCAGAGACACCAGAGGAAAATCCCATGTTTCAAATTAAGGTAGGAGATTGATTTCCTTATAGACAGTGGTGCAACCCTATCCGTAGTAAGAAACAAGTTGGGTTCTGGTAGTGGTGAAACAGTCACTACTATAGCAGTAAATGGAATGATGATGCATGAAGAATTGTCAGAACCCCTACCAGTTTCTGTTGATGATTTACAATGACGGATGTATGACGTTACAACGCATACTTTTACTCCGCATACCATTACAACGCGGTATTTACAACGAATACCGTTACAACGCATAGCGCTTAGAGGTGCTGGATAGTGGTAAGTATAATTTTCTATTCCAACTCCAGTCCCCGTGGACACTAGGGAAGGTGTTGGATAGAAAATTAAACTTATTCCCTATCCTAGAGCGCCCCCCAGCGCAATGCGTTGTAATAGTATGCGGAGTAATGGTCGCGTTGTAGTGGTAGTGCGGAGTAAAAAATGCGTTGTAACAGGTGTATACCACAATGACCCATCAGTTTCTGCTGTCACCAGATGCACCCATCAATTTGCTGGGGAGAGACCTCCTCTGTAAATTGCATGCAACATTATATTTTTCACAAAATGGGATTTGCTTACAAGTACCTGAGGACAGGTTAGAATTGGCTAATAGAACACTTACTGCTTGCAAATTAAGTGAGGACTGTGTTATGTAACCCCCCGTCTTGTCTCTCTCTCCAACATGTTGCCAATGGACTCCATTACATAGAGATTTTTATGAAAACATGTTTCAAGAACTGTTTAAATACAGCCCTGAAATTGAGAGTGAATTGATCACTCATTTAGTGCAGTTGATATTAATACCTGGGGCCATACACTGTACTGCAGCATAGTCACAGGAGCAGTGCCTGAATGGTACGCCTACATGGCAGACAAACATTTGCGCTAGACAATGGAGTTGCTTGAGCACACAATATATGTAGGAAAAGAAGGGTGTGCAGTGAGCATTGAACTAGGACCACAGGAAATTAGGTTATTTCAAGTCCCAGATTCGGAACCACATGTATCCATAGCTGTAGCACATAGTTACTACCCTAAGGTTTTGTGCCCCATGGTCAAACGCCTTCAGGACTTACCTAGAACTAAGGATTTTACATTTTCTTCAGGAATGGTGTCTGTGTTAGGAGATGGAGAAGGGTGGTGTTGGATCTTGTGTATGAACAGAAAGGACAGGACTGCAGTTTTTGAAAAGCTTGAAGGGAATATGGCTTTACAGCTGACTAAAAACAAGGTCCTAGAGCAAGTAAGCTCAGAGGTTTGGGCAAAACACAAAAATGAGGCAGGATTATTGAAAACATGCCCTCCCCATAAAGTGACACTTAAAGAGAATGCTGAATTACCTTATGTCCGTCAGTACAGGCTGTCACCTCAGGCAGAGGAGGGAAAAAACCTGTGATTGAATCTCTCTTGCAACAGGGTATCATTAAAAAGACATCCAGCCCCTGTAATAGTCCTATCATTCCATTGCCCAAGGGTAATACTGGGCAGTAAAGGTTCATACAGGACTTATGACAGATAAACAACATTGTGGTTCCCCTAGCACCTGTTGTGCCTGACACCAATACTATATTATCTTCAATACCTGTAGAGGCAGAGTATTTTTCAGTCATTGATCTCTCCTCTGCGTTTTTCAGTATTAGAGTCCAATCCAGAGAGCGAGTACCATTTTGCTTTCGCAGTGAAAGATACACAATTTACTTTCAGAAGACTAGCTCAAGGCTGTACTGAGAGTCCCACGGTCTATGCGTAGGTAGTGAAGAGAGACCTGGATAGCCTACACCTGGAAGGAGGTAGCATCATCTTGCTGTACGCTTATGATCTACTCGTGGCATCTCCGTCACTTGAGGCTTGTGAAAAAGAAACTGTAGCGCTGTTGAGTCACCTCCAGGAGAGAGGACACAAAGCTTCATTGTCAAAATTCCAGTGCTGCCAAAAAGAGGTGACTTACCTGGATTATGTGATATCCAAAGGTACACGCCGCATATCACCTGACAGGATAAAATGATTCAGGACATGCAGCCTCCGTCCACCAAGAAAGGAATGCTGTCATAACTGGGTATGATGAACTACTGCCGCCAGTGGATCCCTGAGTACAGATCCTAAGATGCCATCCTGCGACAATGTACACTACAAGATGCTCCCAACAACATTGTATGGACTAATGAACATGCAAACTGTTTTAAGAAACTGAAAGAGACTTTGTGTACTGCACCAGCCCTGGAGCTGCCTGATTACAAACTGCTCTTCCATCTCTATGTGTCAGAGCAAAATGGCATTGCAATGGTGTGCTGACACAGCAGCATTGCTCAGGAAACGGACCTGTGGCATACTACTCCGTGACTTTGCCTGCAGCAGTAACTGGGCATCCAGCTTTTTTGAGAGAAGAGGCATCAGCAGCTGTGATGGTAGAGAGGACGGCTCCCATTGTGTTGGACTATCCTTGTACATTCGGTACAGTTGTTGTTGTCATCTGCAGCAACACAACATTTTTCAGCAGCAAGGCAAACAGGTTATGAGGTCACTCTGTTGTCTAACACCAATATCACCATTAAAAGGTACCCCCACTAGGTGATTCAGATGAAACCCCTGACCATGACTGTGTTGAAGTTGAAGAGACATGCACCACACCCAGACCAGATTTGCAGCAAACACCATTAGAAAAAACTGACTATGAGTGGTACACTGATGGATCCTCCAGCAGACTAACAGACACTGATTACAGAGCAGGGTATGCTATAAGAACAGTAGACACCATAGTTGAAATTGCAGCCCTCCCCCCTGGCACATCTGCCCAGTAAGCCGAGCTGTATGCTGTAACAAGAGCATGCATCCTAGCTGAGGGGAAAAATGTTAATATTTACACTGATTCACGTTATGCCTTTGGAGTTGTCCATGATTTTGGTCAGCTGTGGCAGTATCGTGGTTTCATAACAGCAGCAGGACACCCTATCCAAAATGGCCTCTTAGTAAAGAATTTGCTACAGACAATACTACTACCCAACAGAATAACAGTAATAAAATGTGAGGCACATACAGGAGCTAATACTGAGGTAGCCAGAGGTAACGCCAAGGCTGACACAGCAGCAAAAGAGAGCATGTTACAGCCAGTACAGATGGTGCTTCAATGGCAAAAAGTATTACAAAAATACAGCTGATTCAGACACAATGGTTGCTAGCTGATATAAAAGAAGCACACTGGTCTGCACCACCATAGGAAGAAAGAGTGTGGATTGATGCTGGATGTGAGCCAAATGATGAGGGTTTGTGGGTCCACCAGGATGGGAGGCCTGTGGCCCCACGCAGTATGTTCCTGCCCCTTACAAGGCTTGGCAATGGACCCACTCACAAGGCTCAAGGAGGAATGAATGCTTTGATTTGACAAGAATGGTTTGCACCAGGGATAACAGCTTTCGCTGCACAATTCTGCTCCCAATGTTTTGTCTGTGCCCAAATGCTAAAGGTCGGCCCCCGGCTACCCATGATCGCTTGTCAGTACCAGAGGGTCCCTTTACCAACATTCAAATAGACTCCACCTATATGCCCCCAGTGAATGGATTCAAATATTTGCTGGTATGTGTGGATCAATTTTCAAAATGGGTGGAGGCGTTTGCCACTAGGAAGAATGATGCAGCAACTGTTGTATGATGCTTGATGAAAGATTTAATACCTCGATTTGGGGTCCCCCAGAGCATAAACAGTGACAGAGGGTGTGAATTTGTTGCTGCCATTGTGGAAAAGATGTGTGACTGTTTGGGAATAGAGTGGAAACTGCATGCCCCTTACCACACACAAAGTTCAGTCCAGGTGGAGAGAATGAACGCCACAATAAAACATAAATTAGCCAAAACAACTGATGCAACAGGCCTGAAATGGCCAGATGTGCTGACTTTAGTGCTGCATGCCATAAGAGCAACACTATATAGAACAACTCTCTTGTCCCCCCATGAGGTATTAATGGGGAGGCCTATGTCGGTGGGGTTGAGGTTGCCTCTCACAGCATCCCAAGCAGCACTGCTTTCGGACGAATGAGAAGATTTCTGACTATGCTGTACAATTGTCAGTGGTCTTAGGGCATCACCATCTCCAGATGAAGGAAGCTTTGCCCCATCCTTCCTTAGAACAAACACACCCTTTTAAACCTGGAGACATGGTCATGGTGAGAAAAATAAAAAATGTTTTTCTCACTTCTAGGTGGACTGGACCCCACATTGTGCTCCTGGTTACCAGAACATCACTAAAGGTGCAGGGACGTCCCGAGTAGCTGCACGGAACACAATGCAGGGCTGCACCAACAACATCTGAGACAGAGGCACCTTTGACAGATGAGCACCGGCCACAAGTGGAGCAGTGTGAAACACAGGAGAAAAGGGAGACAGATCAGACCTTTCCTAACAACAACCCTGAGGGTCCATCATTACGTGTCCCAGGAATGGTGACAACAACTGATGCTGTTGAGTGAAGCACGCAGGGCAGGTCTGTGAAACCGCCCCTGAACAAGACGACTACGGACCAGGAGGAGAAGCAGATGACAGCGCATCACAAGAACTTTCATTATTGACACTTACAGAAAGTACCATGGAACTGAGACAGAAAGACACTGCCTAACAATATTTTAAATTCTGAGTGATATTTACCACTTTCAAGAAAATGCATTGCATTATGCTCATAATATTTTTTAGTACCTTAATTATGTGTGTGCTACCTGTACTGCAACAACCTGCTGACCATCCCCTCATTGCAATACATGAGAAAGTAGCCCAGGCTTTAGGTCTTCAAAATTGCTGGATTTGTAGAGAATTATCAAGACACCCCAGCGACCCAATTGGCCTTTATGAAACACCAGTGCCTATACAAAATTCTGCGCAAGGAATAGGATGCCTCATATCCAATGTAACCTGGGATTGTGGAGAAGGAAGGATTGGATGATGCCCACGTCATACCATACTGCCAAATATTCAAGCCCAATACCAAGTGTCTCCTACAGTAGAATACAAAGACATGGAAAAAGCATTTCCTGAATGTTTAAAGCATCATGTTTCAGGATATAACCCAGATTCGCGATACTTAGGACATTTAAAAAGCGGCCAATGGCCTAACATATTAGAATTTGATAATATCACAGGGAATTGGAACATAAAAGACAGACAGTTAGTAAGTAGGAACTGAACAGCTAAGGAACGAGGAAAACAAGTAAACTATACTTTGCCTTACTGGAACATCACTGTAGATGGGGAGACACTATTAATAACACCTGATGGTCTTCTATGTGATCCATTTATTGAGCAAAAGAATAAGCATGCTACGGCACCAAATGTGATCTCTAAAATATTAGAATACCCCTTATGGTCAGCTCGCTGCTCATACATAGCACCATGGGCAAATGATACGCTCATACATTCTTCATGGATTGATTACAAATGGTGTGATCAATTCCAAAATACTTTTCCTGAAGGAGTAGGCCTTCCTCTCATTAAATATCACACATTGGACCCACAGTTACAGAGCGGAATGTATTTTATTTGTGGCACTAAAGCATACACGGTGCTTCTCCGGCATTGGGAAGGCATGAGTGCTATTTCTTATCTTACACCAAACATTTCAGTCATGCCACACATTGCAGCCACTAAATTTGGGGAGTTTTGCTCATAGATATAAAAGAGATATACATGCACCTATTCTGGAAAACTAGACACGGTCTATTCTTTGAACTAATGCATATATTTATTCCTGGATATAGGGTATATGATTTAGAATCGGCCCTAGTCAATATGTCTGCTGAGCTAGCTGTAGCATTCAATGCAACAAGAAATGCACTTCAACAGTTGCAGATGGAAATTAATTCAGTAGCTGCCATGACTATTCAACACCAAATTGCACTTGACCTCCTGACACTACAAAAAGGAAGACTGTGCGTTTTATTGAATTCCTCTTGCTTTTATTTTTTAAACAAAAGTGGAAACATAGCAAGGGGTGTGGCACAAATTAAGAATACAGTTCGAATATTCCGTGGAGCAGGGAAAATTACAGATTCTGATGGCTACCAACAGGATGGTTAAAGCACTTACTTTTAGAGCTACTGGGTATCTTTTTAACAATAGTGATATTTTTTGTGTTGTCTTCAGTGTTGCTGCTCCATGGTACAGCAATTGTGTAGTAAAAGCATCCATTCAATTTCCGCAGTTAAAATTCTACCTCCTACAGAGCAGGAGCTGGCCTACAAATATCTCCAAATACAACAGGATGTAGAGAAAGCACACAAAGAAACATTTCAATTAATGGCTATAGATATATAATATAAATGCATTGAGTATTAGCATGTAATTTTCTCTACATTGAAAAATGAATACCTCTTGGATGGGTCTACGCCAATATATGCATGTTATTTAAACACTGTGTAATGCTAGTCAAAGATATGTACTTTTTCGATACTTTATATTTCTACTATATGTATATATATTCATATTTTTCTTACAATGGTATTTGATATTGCTATTAAAAAGGAGGGATATTGTGAGGAAAAATATATATCTATATGTTTGCATCAGCCAAATAAGTGAATCAATTCCAAATTCTCCTCCACACTATCTCAGACCCACTGAGCAAACTAGGTCTGTCTCTGAACCAAACTGCTTGCTCTGCGCTCCTAAAATCACCCCATCTTTACAAATCTATTCAAGCCTGACCCCAGGACCTTTATTGCCTTCTTTGACACGTCCTGGGTTAATAGCTGTGAAAAGCCTCTGAATCTTGCAGGTTTGCTTAAACTTGCTTTCTGGCCCCATGTGCCCTTAAATTGCTCTATGTCCTGTGCTTGCATGACACTTCTATTTGTATATGTACAACCGTATTTGGCCTTGTCCACATCCAAGGATTTTACTGAGGACTGCCCTTTCTGCCCTATATATTCTCCTCTGAATACCTATGAGGGGCAGGAGAAGCTTGTTCCAAGACGTGACACTGTGTCTGCCTTCTGCCTTTGCATGCCAATAAACGGACAAAGGTGCAAGAACATTTCCTGTGTTTTGTGGCAGCTGGGGTCTGTTTGCTTTGTGTCGCTCTGAGGAGGGTTGGACGATTTATTACCCAACATAATGGATTTATTACCCAACATACATGCTCATGTTTAAAGTTGACATCCTTTTGAATTATGACTTTTAACACACTTTTGCTTGAATACCCATACCCATATGGAATAATGTTCTCAGAAAATGGTTTGCTAACACTTTCACTTCTTCGTAGGCACATTATCAAGCCTTGGAACATTTTGAACAAGGACTGGGTACACTGCGCAAAATATCATTGTTTCTTGTCTGTTCAGTGACAGCTCTGGGTGGGTAGGATCAACAATGACAGCCGGACCGGAGCTCAGACACAGAACAAGTGGATCCATTTCATTATAGATACTGGACCAAGGCTTTTATTTAGACAGAGGTCGCTCCATGCCGGAATTCTAGCGCAGCTGAATCCTGTTAATATCCTGAGAAGGGCAGTGGTCTGTTCTACACCAAGACTGGCAGGTAAATGGGGTGTTATACCACTTTAAGGTATTCTGGCAGACCCCCACACCCTATGCTTTCTAGCATAGGCAGCACGAGGTAGGAGTGCAATTATATGTATTCATATAATCCAATGCAAATGTGCAATGGTTGAAGTGTTTGTTTTGTTTACCATCCTTGTAATGCTGGTAACATTGTTTTGCTCTATTCTATTAATCATTGCAGAGCACATATTTACCTCAAGAGTACAATTGCTTCAATAATATATTTGAAATACCAATTTGTGTACTTCTTGTTTATCCCATTAGACTTGCCTGAGTTACTAACAAATGGATGGTATCGGTTTCCAAGATTTCCCTGAGGAATCAGAGTTGTCATGTTGTGAGGCTGGAGACACCATTCAGTACCTTGTAAGGTTTAGAGGTCCAGATGGTGCACTCTGAGCTAGCCTGGAATTAAACAACATATTCTGATGGTATGCACATACTCTGTCCTACATAGTTTTGATGCTTATATTGCCCAAACACACAGTTTTATTGAAATATTAGGAGCCTTACGCCAGTCTGAGACCACATGGCTTTTTGGATTGTACAATAAAGCTTTTCAGTGCTTAATTTGTAAAGAAGCATTAAGAGCTGGGGTTTAAGTTTTGCTCAGAAGATCAAGTTATTAAATGTCTGGAGTGCAGGGATACTTAGTCTTGATTTCACCTCATGTATCTTTCACCCTCCATCAGATCCTCCCCGCCCCTTTATCTCACTGTTTTAGTTTCTTTTTCACCTGTCTACTATGTAGCCTCGAAATGGAACATAATTTGCAACAGCAAAGGTCTAGCAAAAGAACAACGTCTACTCTCGTGCCCTTTTTTTAATCTACATGGGATTAATTCCTGCACACAGACAGTGCTGATTTGTTTCAAATCTGTCATCGTTGTAAATTGATACTTGTATAGCGCACTACTCACCCGCAAGGGTCTCAAGGCGCTTGTACGAATACCGCTGTGGAACCCATCCTGGCTTTCCCTGTGAGGTGTCCACTCCTGGGCACCCCCAAGGTGGAGGCCAGGCATCCTTAGCGTTGTGGGGGCCTTTGTGGAGATTAAGCAAGCTATTGCCCAGAGTTGCAGAGTGGGACTCCATGATTGGAATAGGCACCGAGGCGAGAATTATCAGGTCCGTGGAATTTTGAGCCCAAGACCCGCCGAGGCGGGGAATTGAACCCTGGTCCCGGGCTAGACCTCTGCATCAGGGTCTGCCGCTCTAACCATTGAGCCACACTTATCCATTGTTCAATTGACCTGCTGATTTACAAAATTTCTCAATATCGCAGAGAAGTGACTGCAGGTTGAACCATCCTAGCTCTGCACATTGCACAACTCCTATAAGCATTACAGTATACCCAACACATAACAAAGGTCTGAATAGTAAACCACAAGTCAAACAGCAAGTACTTCAGCTGCAAGGCTGAAACTTGGTCTCACAAATCTTAGAAGCTTAATCTATGCAGCGGCACCTTGTGCAATACCTTATTTATACGCAAATCTATGCAAGATTCCCTCCCAGCCAAAATAACATCAGTGCAGGAGAGGACAAATAGGGCAGTTTTTTTTTGGGGGGGGGGTCTCTCTTTTTTCGATTTTAACCCACAGACTAAGAAAATGGACATAACAGACCTAACAAGGTCTTTTTAACCCCATTTTAATTTTGTTTATTTTACATGATCAATTTATTAATCACTCATTGTTGGAAAACGAGGCAGTATCTGTGAGGCCTGCACAAATAACATGACACATTTGTCCTTCACTGGGAACCAAACACCCTAGGGCAGCGCCTGACTCTCAGAGGGTAGCGTTGCAGAGCAGTCTGAGGCTTACTCAAGGGAGGTGGTGTGGGCTAGTAATCACCATTTGCAGGTGCGCAAAAATAACACTCAATAATTGATTGTCCAGTCTGTACTTTGCTTTATAAAAGTAAGAGTACATTTATTAAACACACACACCACTCAATACTATGCACCAATTTACAAAAAATACATAAGCTGATGGAATTACTTTGTGACATTGCATGACATCTCCACCCCTCCCGCAGGGGGGGTGGGGTCTAGTACCACCACTCCCATGTATGCACATCATCTTGCCCCCAATGCAGTGAATTGGTCTTAACCTGGAGCGAGGGCCCTGCGCACTGGCGCCATCCCAATGGCGACCCCCCCATTACCTCCACAAGCATTAAACAGGCTACGCCTGCCTTGGTGACACATGACCCTGACTGAGCATCTCCTAGCGACCATACAGTATTCACCTCTTCATCTTAAGGGCTAACAGTCTGGGGTCTTCACCTAAGCGCAGCAGCAAGAATACATGTTTACGCACACTTTAGAATGACAGTACTCAGCACATTTGGATATTATTAGAATGCATTGCAATTACAGCCCCTAAAGGCATCACAGATAAAATCACAGGTTTAAGTATCTACAGTCAGACACCCTAGCAGGAATGTCTAGCCACTTAAATCTATTTTTCATATGGCATCACCTTGCACCAGCACCTCACATTAACCAGGTGAAAGTCAGTCCCTCTACAAGAAAACCATTAATAATCGCAGTTCAGTGCAATTACACCTCTTGACCTCCAGGGGATGCCCTTCAAGACATCCCCACCTCAGCCCTTCACTTCTTGATGCAGTACCCACAACACCCTCAGCTGAAGAACAAAAGTTCCAGCCCAGAAGGTGTAACCTGCAAGACGAGCCCTGGAGGGGTTGCTTCCTTGAAATCCCAAAGACACTTGGAGTGGGACTTTTGTTTGTGCTGGGGGGAGACTGCACGTCTCCTGCAGCTCCCCCAGCACCTTTAAACCTGTATAGTGGTGACCCCGTTCTTCTGGGGCCACCACAAGCCAAGAAAACGCTGCATTGTCCTTGCAGGCCGGTCCGGGCCTGCAAGGCATTATGGGCCGGGCTGCATAATAGATGAGCGGCTCTCCCGCTGCTCCGGGGAGAGCCGCGCTGGTGCTTCGCCGCTTCCTGGGCCCTCGGTGGGGGGTCCGGTCCCACCCGGACCCCCAGGTAAGTCCTTCGGCTCGGGGAGCCCACCCCCGGCCGATCTGCCGATTTTCTGGGGCCCGGTCCCACCCGGGCCCCGGACACCTCCTTTCTGTCTTCTTGGGGGGCCCCGGTCCAGCCCGGGACCCCCGCGGCCTTCCATGCTGGAGGGCAGTCCAAGGAGCCCACCCCTGGCTGCCCCCGCCGGCTCCCCGCTCGGCCCGCACCCCTGTGTGCGACCGCGGGAGCCGGCCCTTCAGTTCTCGTCTGCCCGCGCCGGCGGGCAGATGCGGAGACCAGCGCGGCTCCCGCTGGCCTCCTTCCTGCTGACATCGGGGCCCGGGGATGGGGTCCCGGGCCCCCGGACTCGTTCGGGGGGGGCGCGACGGCGCTCCCCCTCACTCAGGCACCGCGGGGCCCAGGGATGGGGTCCCGGGCCCCTCCTTCTATTTTCTTTGCGGGGGGGCACCCCTCCTCCTCACAAGGGGCCCGGACTTGGGCTCCCGGGCCCCTCAACACCCGCACCGCTTCAGGGGGAGCGCGATGGCGCTCCCCAGCGCAGGTTTCGGCGGGGCGCCAGTGTGGGCTCCTGGCACCCCGCGGGGGCATATTCACGGGGTGCGCGACGGCGCACCCCGGCTTTACTTCTTTTGAGGGGCAGCCCCCGGGACCTGACCCACCCTGGGGGCATCTCTGGGACCGGCGGCGGAGCCCCACGCGCTTCGTCGTCGGTCGTCTTAGGAGTCAAAGGTCGCTCAACTTCCGGGGGCCATATCTCAGCCCCTGGGGGTCCGATCTGCCCCATTTTCACGTCTTCTCGCTCCTGGTGGTGTCCCCCAGCCACTGGGAGCACTATCCTTCGCCCTCCGGGTCTCCAAGAGGGTGAATTCTGCAGGGAGCGGTTTTCATGTCCTCCCTGCGCCTCTCTTCTCCCTGCGCAGAGGCCTCCTCTTCTGCGCCACGATCCTAGGCTCTTCTTCTGGCGCTGTTAGGGGCCTGGGGGGCAGTCAGGGGTTTCCTCCTTCCAACTGCCCATTGCACCAGGCTCCAGCACCTTTCGCCTCCGCAGACCACAACCCAGAGAGAGCTTCTCTTCCTGTGCAAGTACTTTTTAAAAGTTGAGTAGTGGGCTGGCAGGAAGTCTCTGTGTGTCCTATCACACAGCTACACATCACTTCCCTGCCCCCTCCCTCCTTCTTGTCCAGCCTCTGGGTAGTTCAAAATGGAGTCGTCCAGTGTCTCTGGCCACATGGCCTCTGAAACCCAACTCCTTCCCCCTTCACTGCCTTCTCTCCTGGGTGCAAACTGGTGCCTGGCACCCAGCGACAGCAGTTGATGGATTGGCTTTAGCTCCACCTATCTTTTCTCCTTGGAGGGAAGATCTTGCTCTGGGAAGAAAGGTCATTAATCTAACCTGCCATGGCCAGACCCCAGCCAGGGACTCAGAGAAATATGACATTTCTGGACGACCCAAAAGCAGTACAAATATGACTTTGGACTTTGCAGAATACTCATTTTCACATCTGCCACACTGGACATTCGTGCGTGTCTGGAATCTGTAGGCTTTGTGGAAGTCATTTTAGCCATGGGCCCCACATCCCCATAGGGAAATTATGAAGTAAAAACACAGTAAAACACACTGACTTTCCCTGGCGTGGGTGAGTCCCAGATTATGAGGCTCCCCCACAGTAAAAGCTCAACAATTAGGTGCTCAAAAAGCGAAAAATCCGGGCGGCCCATAGTGTCAGAACCACCTTCCAACACACGCCGCGCCCAGCTGATTCCTACAGGGAAGAAGTAGCCATTCTACATGGGTACACTTCCCGTAGTCAGCGATAACTAGTTATAAGGGGTTCTGACCAGACCCCCCTTACTCACCAGTTATCCGCTCAGACCACCTGCTTCTCCCATCCATGAAATCTCCACCCATGACAAGGATCCCAGACTACCCTAAGAACCCTCCAGGCTCTAGGTTAGATACCTCCAGGTCACTCATGGTCTACATGGACTCAGCCTAACTAGGCCCACCTTTGCCCGTGGGCAGGCAACACTATGCCTACCCGTTCTCTGGACAAGGGTACAGTGCCTCAGCACTGATGCGGTCTCCCGGGATACGTCTACCCCCATCCCCGGGTCACTAGCTGGTCTCCCTTCCAGAGTTTGTTCCAACCAGTACCCTCTCTCCGTTTTGGTCCTTGCACCCTAAAGATGCAACCTCTCTGGACCCTCCCCCTCAGCCTGCGGCTGAGGTCAATTTGCTGCCACCACCCTTTCGGGATGACTGGCTTACCTAAAGAAAGTACAGCCACTCATGCTTTTCCCACTTAGAAAAGCTCCTCTGACCGCTAGTCTAACTCCAAAAATAGGACCTCAGACGGGTCTCACTACCACACTGGCAGTGCTAGGGAGGAACACTGAGGGTGCCTTGACAGACCCCCTACAGCTCATTCCCCCCGTCAGTAGCTCCACACGGAAACTACCCCGGGAACCTAGACCCCCTTCTTGTTCTCTGCTGCGAGAACAGGGCCTATGCACCCTTCCCTCCGAGAGGCGCGCTCTCCTCCCGGAGTACCCTTAGAGAGCCTGTGGGCCCGAGTTAGCTAGACCCAGACCCACTTCTCCTGGCTCTCCCCAGTCTCCCGGCAGCGCCCTGGGAGACAGTCCAGGGACCTACATGGTCCCTGGATGGCCTGCACCACCCCTTCTGAAGAGCAGGGTCCCTTCACTTAAGATAGGCCCCACCTGCCTTCAGGGTAGTACTACCACCCTCAGCCAGGGACCCTAAAGATCCCGGCTAGGCCTGCACCACCCCTTCGCGAAACACAGGGTCCCTTCACTGAAGATAGGCCCCACCTGTGTTCAGGGTGGTACTACCTTGCAGAAGTCCACCTCCTGCCTCGAGCTAGGGGAACATCCCCATGCCCCTGGTCCTTGGGTCCAAGTCCCACAGGACCTACCTGACTGGTTACCGGCTAGGCATCACCCCAGCCACCACTTCAGGTTCCCTCTACCAGCTCCGGGTCCTGGGGTTCAAGTCCCACAGGAACTACCGGACTGGTCACCGTCCACCCCTAACCCTTCAACTGAAAACTAGGGAGCACACCCCCCACTCAGATCTTCACTGGGTCAGTTACCTAGCCCACCTAGGGGCTACCACTACACACCATCACTCAAGAACTACCCTCCTTTGGGGCCACCCACTACTAGGGGCCACCCCTGGGTTGCTCACCTCCCCACCAGTTAACCTGGGGGCCCTGCTGGACACTCAACTCTACCACACCCTCCTCCCACCATGGGAAATGTTTGTTGGGGTCCCCCACCCTGGGAACCCCAGGGGTGTTACTACCTGGGGTGAAGAAACCTCCTGACCCACTCTTCAAGTGGTTTAGGCCTGCGCCAATAGCAAGAAACTTTCAGCGGGGGAAGGATATCTGGGGCCCCTTCTGTGGAAACCCTCCCTGCCCTTAAAAAGTGCGGGAACCTCCCAGGACCCCCTTTTCTCTTGACCCCCATAAAGGTCCATCCACCCCTACACCCCCCTCTGTGATGTAGGTATCAGTTGCTGTCCCTATCTCTTGAGGAGACACCCTCCTCATGCAGGTGTAGTGCATGTAGTGTTAGGGTTCAAAGGTGTACAATATAGTTTAGAACATTTGTTTGTAATCATTTCCTGGAAAGCACCATCCCGCTAGCACATGATAATCAACATAGCGCGGTCATATCAATACAGTTTACATTTAAACCATAATATCTTCACATGACGCATATGGGCGCGGGGCTTTCCTTTCCCATACCTTTAGTTCCCATAACCAAACTTTGAACCCTTCTCAGAGCCTTGCGCTCTTCCATTTGCTCATTACTGCATAGGTAATGTGTGGCTAAACTGGACTTATCAAATGCTATAATTGCACACCAGAATGGGATACTATGTTTCCCGCCGCTAGACACCAATGTTGGAAAACGAGGCAGTATCTGTGAGGCCTGCACAAATAACATGACACATTTGTCCTTCACTGGGAACCAAACACTCTAGGGCAGCGCCTGACTCTCAGAGGGTAGCGTTGCAGAGCAGTCTTAGGCTTACTCAAGGGAGGTGGTGTGGGCTAGTAAACGCCATTTGCAGGTGCGCAAAAATAACACTCAATAATTGATTGTCCAGTCTGTACTTTGCTTTATAAAAGTAAGAGTACATTTATTAAACACACACACACCACTCAATACTATGCACCAATTTACAAAAAATACATAAGCTGATGGAATTACTTTGTGACATTGCATGACATCTCCACCCCTCCCGCAGGGGGGGTGGGGTCTAGTACCACCACTCCCATGTATGCACATCATCTTGCCCCCAATGCAGTGAATTGGTCTTAACCTGGAGCGAGGGCCCTGCGCACTGGCACCATCCCAATGGCGACCCCCCCATTACCTCCAACAAGCATTAAACAGGCTACGCCTGCCTTGGTGACACATGACCCTGACTGAGCATCTCCTACCGACCATACAGTATTCACCTCTTCATCTTAAGGGCTAACAGCCACTTAAATCTATTTTTCATATGGCATCACCTTGCACCAGCACCTCACATTAACCAGGTGAAAGTCAGTCCCTCTACAAGAAAACCATTAATAATCGCAGTTCAGTGCAATTACACCTCTTGACCTCCAGGGGATGCCCTTCTAGACATCCCCACCTCAGCCCTTCACTTCTTGATGCAGTATCCACAACACCCTCAGCTGAAGAACAAAAGTTCCAGCCCAGAAGGTGTAACCTGCAAGACGAGCCCTGGCGGGGTTGCTTCCTTGAAATCCCCAAGACACTTGGAGTGGGACTTTTGTTTGTGCTGGGGGGAGACTGCGCTTCTCCTGCAGCTCCCCCAGCACCTTTAAACCTGTATAGTGGTGACCCCGTTCTTCTGGGGCCACCACAAGCCAAGAAAACGCTGCATTGTCCTTGCAGGCCGGTCCGGGCCTGCAAGGCATTATGGGCCGGGCTGCATAATAGATGAGCGGCTCTCCCGCTGCTCCGGGTAGAGCCGCGCTGGCGCTTCGCCGCTTCCTGGGCCCTCGGTGGGGGGTCCGGTCCCACCCGGACCCCCAGGTAAGTCCTTCGGCTCGGGGAGCCCACCCCCGGCCGATCTGCCGATTTTCTGCGGCCCGGTCCCACCCGGGCCCCGGACACCTCCTTTCCGTCTTCTTGGGGGGCCCCGGTCCCACCTTGGACCCCCGCGGCCTTCCATGCTGGAGGGCAGTCCAAGGAGCCCACCCCTGGCTGCCCCCGCCGGCTCCCCGCTCGGCCCGCACCCCTGTGTGCGACCGTGGGAGCCGGCCCTTCAGTTCTCGTCTGCCCGCGCCGGCGGGCAGACGCGGAGACCAGCGCGGCTCCCGCTGGCCTCCTTCCTGCTGACATCGGGGCCCGGGAATGGGGTCCCGGGCCCCCGGACTCGTTCAGGGGGGGGCGCGACGGCGCTCCCCCTCACTCAGGCACCGCGGGGCCCGGGGATGGGGTCCCGGGCCCCTCCTTCTATTTTCTTTGCGGGGGGCACCCCGCCTCCTCACAAGGGGCCCGGACTTGGGCTCCCGGGCCCCTCAACACCCACACCGCTTCAGGGGGAGCGCGATGGCGCTCCCCAGCGCAGGTTTCGGCGGGGCGCCAGAGCGGGCTCCTGGCACCCCGCGGGGGCATATTCACGGGGTGCGCGACGGCGCACCCCGGCTTTACTTCTTTTGAGGGGCAGCCCCCGGGACCTGACCCACCCCGGGGGCATCTCTGGGACCGGCGGCGGAGCCCCACGCACTTCGTCGTCGGTCGTCTTAGGGGTCAAAGGTCGCTCACCTTCCGGGGGCCATATCTCAGCCCCTGGGGGTCCGATCTGCCCCATTTTCACGTCCTCTCGCTCCTGGTGGTGTCCCCCAGCCACTGGGAGCACTCTCATTTGCCCTCCGGGTCTCCAAGAGGGTGCATTCTGCAGGGAGCGGTTTTCATGTCCTCCCTGCACCTCTCTTCTCCCTGCGCAGAGGCCTCCTCCTCTGCGCCACGATCCTAGGCTCTTCTTCTGGCACTGTTAGGGGCCTGGGGGGCAGTCAGGGGTTTCCTTCTTCCAACTGCCCATTGCACCAGGCTCCAGCACCTTTCTCCTCCGCAGACCACACCCCAGAGAGAGCTTCTCTTCCTGTGCAAGTACTTTTTAAAAGTTGAGTAGGGGGCTGGCAGGAAGTCTCTGTGTGTCCTATCACACAGCGACACATCACTTCCCTGCCCCCTCCCTCCTTCTTGCCCAGCCTCTGGGTAGTTCAAAATGGAGTCGTCCAGTGTCTCTGGCCACATGGCCTCTGAAACCCAACTCCTTCCCCCTTCACTGCCTTCTCTCCTGGGTGCAAACTGGTGCCTGGCACCCAGCGACAGCAGTTGATGGATTGGCTTTAGCTCCACCTATCTTTTCTCCTTGGAGGGAAGATCTTGCTCTGGGAAGAAAGGTCATTAATCTAACCTGCCATGGCCAGACCCCAGCCAGGGACTCAGAGAAATATGACATTTCTGGACGACCCAAAAGCAGTACAAATATGACTTTGGACTTTGCAGAATACTCATTTTCACATCTGCCACACTGGACATTCGTGCGTGTCTGGAATCTGTAGGCTTTGTGGAAGTCATTTTAGCCATGGGCCCCACATCCCCATAGGGAAATAATGAAGTAAAAACACAGTAAAACACACTGACTTTCCCTGGCATGTTCCCTCCCAGGATATAAAGCCTATTCCATGTCACCACCCAATTCTGCATAAGCTGGTCTCGCCATTCCCTCTGTAGCTGCTCCTGGACTGCGCACGCTAGGAATCTCCCCTGCGCAGCCCCTACACGTGTGCACACGCATGTACACCTGTGTCTGCATGTAACCAGCACGGTGTCCCATACTCCAGCTGCTGCGCAGCGGCCTGGTCAAGCCAGGGGGACACCAGTAAAATCTCCATGCAGTCTGCTTCATGATGAGTTCACTGTGGGTGAGTCCCAGATTATGAGGCTCCCCCACAGTAAATGCTCAACAATTAGGTGCTCAAAAAGCAAAAAATCCGGGCGGCCCATAGTGTCAGAACCACCTTCTAACACTCATGTTATGTATATGCAACAGTTTTAATTAATCATGCATAATAAAATTACCTTACCTTGCCTTGTGTTGTGGAATGACCCCAGACTTTTAATACAGAGCTCACAACCAACATATTTTGGCCATATGGCATTGCCAGGACTAACCGTCAAGCCTCCTAGTGCCATAGCTAAGACTTTCCCATTGTAGTGCCTAGTCCCATGACTTTGAGTTTCCCACTCTAGTGGTGGAGATTGGATGTTTCTGTCTGCCCACCTCAGGGAATTGCACACCTTATTGTGAGTTTTTGTCAAGATGTTTTATGGCAGTCGCTACAATAAACCGGGGCCAGATGTAGGTCGCCAAATACCGGTCGGTTGGTTTTTGATATGTAGGGGCCTTAAATTTTACAGAATTGGTAAATACCGATTCGGTAAATTTACCGAATCGGTAAGTTCAGATGTAGGTGGCACTGAAAACAGTGCCACAGGCCATTACCGATTTGTTATTTACCATGTAATAATATTGCATGGTAAATAACGAATTCCTGTGTACATGCACATCTGTGCATGTACACCAGTGCCATGTGACACACATACATGCCCTTAGGGCAAGCCAAAATCAGGGGTGCAACAGGGTGTCAAAGTGAGACCCTGTTCCCCTTGACAATTCGGTATTTTTACCGAATCGGTATTTACCGATTTGGTAATTGACATTGATTCCTATGGGCCTGAAGGCCCATAGGAATCAATGGCAATTACTGATTCGGTAATTACCGATTCGGTAATTACCGAATCCTACCGATTCGGTAAAAAATACCGAATTTTTAGCTACATCTCATTTAACGAATCTAGAATACCGAATCGGTAAAATTCGGTATTTTAGAGTCGGTAAATGAGGATTACCTACATCGGGCCCCAAGTCTGTATTCTAAGCACCCATAATGTTTACAGGTAAAAGACTAAATGAATAAGGAGAATATGAGATCTAAGATTGTATGTAAGTTGTTTCCTTTGTACACTTGACTCACAAAAGGTAGTGATAGCACACCCAGGGTGCGGTAGAAGGATAGCTGTTTAGATACAGCAAAATAATGTTGTGAAATCTAGAGAGCAGGGACATAATTTAGAGGTCAGTCTGTACTGGAGTTTTAGAACAACTTAAAGGGTCACAATTCATACCAAATACATGATTTGTTCCCCCTGCCCTCCACCTTATACCCTCCCAAAAGCCCACAATGCCAGCATCAATTAGGCCCTCTGTCACACCACAGGCCATACCTTTTGTCGCTACGAAAATGTTTGCAAGTACCTATGGTGTAAAATATTATTTTGAGATGGCTATTAAGACCCGACATATATGTGAATATCTCCTTCGGTCTGTCGGCGTACTAATGCGTGAAAGGAACATGCCAAAGAAATATAACTATGAATCCTTTCTAAGAGATGTGGCCTGTATAATTAAGGAAATGGCTTAAATACATTTAAGCTAAAATCCTGTGCTACACACAATATGCCACCTGATTAGTATTGGAGTGTCTGGCTGTGAGATTTCTGCATCGAGAAACATTACACAATAACGTACATCTGCCTAAAACAATTTACTTTTTCGCTCTGCCAGAGTTTGTTAGTAGCATCAAATAAATGGAGGGAAAAAACCAAATGATACTGTTGTTCAAAATTCGAATTGAAAATGTTTCAGTGCTAAAAATATGAGAATGGGAATTAAACATTCATAATGTATGTGGAATGGCTAATGTTCTTCAGTGTGTCACAATCACTCATGTTCTCCTGATCACACCACTTTCCTCTGCAGCCTCTGTATGAGACACTTGACGCCATTTTTGGCCCCACATCTTTCTGAAACCATCCATGTCCATAATCCACATCTCATCTCATTGCTCTTATTACACTCTCCTTCTGCATGCACTCCATACATCTCCTTCATTTCACCATCCTCACATTCATTCACCTATAAGCATTTCATTTATTTATACTTTTGCGCTGTAAATCCTTAAAAAAACATTTCTCCCACTTCACCCACAGTCACAATTACAATGAGATCCTGTCACCATAGCCCTGTGTGCCCTGCAGATGGGCCAGGGATTGGACAGGAACATATTCTGGAAATCTTTCTGACTCACTGAGAGGAACTGTGAGAACGCTCTAAGTGACTTCTTTTTGCAGTTTTACATGGCGCGAAATCGACCTGAAGGTATTGGAGCGCTTTACATGAGCATCAGTTACATTACACAAGGATGCATTCATTTTTTAGTAGGCATAGTAAGATTGAGGAATTGATTATGAGTTTGGCAGTCTTGGATCAGTGCGCCATGCCAGTTCAGTCGCTCCAAAACTCTACTGCCGGCAGCCCACCAGACTACGAATAATCTTGTGCTCTCTCAGGCGGTCCTTTGGTGTTCCCACAGCGGTGCCTATTAAAAAGACACCTCAACGGGACCGCCAAAACCCATTCATGGACTGTAAAGTCCAAACAGTGCAGGAAAGGGTGTGACTGCACACGGTGGGGCACCACATGTGCCCCCTGCAGTCATGACCCTGACGGCCCCCCCTTTGTTTCCTCGCCACCACAGTTTTCATGAAAACTGGGGCGGTGAGGAAACTCCTAATATACTCTGCGGTGCCAGCATATTAGGGCCTCTGACCGCCTGAGCGGGATTCAAGATCCCAGGCGGTTGCGGTAGTCCCACCACTGTATTCGTAATACGGCGGATGGGCCATCACCATGGGGACCACCAAACTCATAAACCGGCACATATCAGCAACAACCGGCGATAATTATCGCTAAGCGCACTTAGCGCTAGGATAATGATCGCAGGCTATTGCTGGATTCTATCGCGGAGATAGCATCCTATCAGCAAAACTTATCTCCAAAACGATAGAAATCCAAGCGTTAGCTACAAACTGTGCGATTATCGCTGGAAATCCAGCGATAATCACACTGCGACAGGCGAAACCTTGCTGATAGGGCAGGGTGGACGTAGCCATGTAATCCACCTCCTATTGGATTACATGGCTAAATCAGATTGAAAGCAGGCGTACAGGAACCTGTGTTAAGCGCGGTTAGCCCTTCTTTATTAATCGCTAAGCAGGTTCGCGATTTCCTTGTTAATTGGAAAAATGACGTTTAGCGACATTCTCCATGTAAGTTTGGCAAGGTACGCCCACTTTGCATCTCATTAGAGATGCAAAGCTGGGCGTTGGGGAAAAGGGCGCTAAGGCAAGGATTCACGCGGTAGCGTGACCTTGCTGATAATGAGATATAAGTATCGCCGCTTTTCACCCGAAAACGACTGCTAAAGTGGCGATAATTATATAGCGGCCCCTTGATGATATGCCCCTAAGTAATTTGCCCAGAATTCCAGGATGCTGAGCCAACGCTGAGACTCGAACCTGGTTCCCCATTATGCCTCAACTCCAGAGCTCTGAATCGCCTCCGTGACAAACGTCCACCCACCAACAACCTGAGCTCGCTCAGACTCCTGGAGGTGACTCAAAATAGAAGATTAATATTTTACATGCAAAAGCTACAGAAAAACTGCGTTCTAGAAAATTCAAATACTCTTAGGTAAATAAAGTATGTAAAACGTGACATGTAAACAGGAGCTACCTCCCTGACATTGATACCTTAAACGTTTTTATAGTCATTGATATGAGACATTGATATAGAGGAATTGTTCAGTGTTTTTTCCCTGAGAAGAACATCGTTATGATATTTTTAATTACTGCCGGGTTTAAGAGCAGGGGAGACCCACCCCACTTAAAGTCCTATCTATGTTATGTACCAGTGCCTCTTTCTGCAATGTTTCTACAGCCGCTCGAGTAGGTGTTACAGAGAAACGACAACAGGCACATGCTCTGAAATTCCACAAGATAAAACAACACCGTCTGCGAACTGTGGAAATCACCCAAACTCGAGGTCAGCGTAACAGCAATCTACGACCAACATCAAGAGACAGAATTACGAATGTGTATGACAAACAGGTGATAAAAACTGATAACGAGGACGAAAACATTAGGAATATGAAAACACTGTTCGAAAGATTTATAGGCGAGCAAAAAACAGAGCTGGATAATGATAACAAGCAGAGATAAAAATGAAAGGGGCAGCGTCCGTCTCTGCGTTCACCCTCCGTCGATGCTACCGCACATCGCCGTGACGCGGGGCTGTTTACATCAGAGCCGGCCTCTTGCTCTGCAGAAGTATATTTCACGTCCCTGGTTCTCTGGTGCGGCTCTGCTCATCAAGAGAGAGTATTGTAGGCGGCCCCCTCTGATGAATGACGCTTCAGAAAGTCATGCAATCTGTGACTGGCCACAGATGGCCCACTAGCCAATGAACGCCGCCGGCAGACAGCCTTTTATCAGTGGGAAATGCTCAGCAGGGACTAAACTTCCTCATCCCTGGCAAGAGAGAGCTGGTCTTTTGTTTCGCCATCATATCGCTTTTTGTCCTAATGAATACTTAAAACATACAGCGGCCCAGAGAGATAGAACCCCATTAATGGCTTCTGGAAGCTCGGGGCTTGGTACAGGATCTACACACACGGCTGAGGTCTGTATAGAGAAGAAGTCCAAAATATTTGATTTCAAAATACTTGCTGATATCGTTAGCATATATAATGAGGCACGATTACTATGTAATGGGCCCCTGGGTCTCTTATGTCCTACATAAACAAATTAAATAATATAAAGATTCCATGTTGAGTATACTCAGGACTGACATGAGACAAGAGGCTACTGCAAGAATTTAACCAGTTACTTCAGTCATTTGGCAAGAAAGACTATTGAAATAAATATTTTGTGTGAGAATTGATGACCACGCAACTCCCCGGAACCTCATAAATAGGTTCCGTTATTCCTACACATTCAGGGCCTCATTTATGAGACACCTTGCGCCTCCGGAACGTCACTTTTTGTGCTTAATGCTGCCTGATAAATATCAATCCCTTTAACGCAGTGTTCTGCGTTAAAGGGGAGTGCAAAGGGTGTTGCTGGGGGCGTTACCAGCAACATCCATGGCCTTTTGACACTGCCCCAGATTTACGGGAGATCCTAATTCTGAGGCAGTGCCAAAAGCTTACGCCTCCCCAGGGTAGCCCTGTGTGCGCCGTTTACTGTTACAGTGACGTGGCAGTCAAAGTGTTTGCCAAGTCTGAAACTCCCCTTTTCACTACATATAGGTCACCCCTTAGGTAGGCCCTAGGTAGCCATATGGGCAGGGTGCTGTGTAGGTAAAAGGTAGGGCATGAGCCTTAGTTGTGTGGCATGTCCTAGCAGTGACATACAGCCTATTTAGTTTCTCACTGCTGTAAGGCTGCTCCTCTCATATGTTTGCATTGGGAATTCCCTAATATGTGTTTCAGTGATAATTTCTAATATGAAAGGGGTGGCATGACCCTGTTTGGTATGTTTTGAATAGTGGTTAATAATCCTGCTTATTGGTGAAAGTGGATTTGTTGTTATTATTTTAGAAATGCCACTTTTAGAAGGGGGCATTTCTGTGTGCTTATGACTCATTGTGCCCTGCCTAGCTGTGTATTCACCATCTGATTTAGACTGACAGGAGCTGGTGATGTGCATTCACTATAGACAGTCACTAGGAGGATTGGGTTGTGTCCTGCCTTTCCTGGGTGACTCATTTTTCATTTTCATTTCATAAGGATTTATTCGGAACAAAAAAATGCAATGTCCATAAAAGCACATAAAATTTCAAACAGTATTACAATAACCGATAAAAATCATGGTAGAAATTTACATGAACAGAATAAATAATTAAAAAAAATCATGCTTTTCCTTGCCCTGATTGGGTTAAGAAGGAATGTGGCAGTAAAAAAACAGACATCAGGGTGGTACATGTTAAAGAACAACTTCATAGAATCATATACAGTCCTAACACCAAACTTGACAAATAGGGGTTTTAAAAAAGCTGTGCGAAAATTTACATAAAGTTTACATAGCAATAAAAAGTGCAGAGTGCTTTGTGCAGTAATGTTGTCGCAAGGACACGGACCAGCCGGGTGCTTATTATTGGAAGGGAAGGCCACCAGGTGGTGCACAATCCCCAGCCTCAACTCCGTTAAAACAAACCGATGTGACGCTCTGGTTACTTGACTTAGATATGGTTGGTAACCCACACTCTCGTTAAATCTTGCGTTAACACTTTTGCTTAGCCGCCTCTCTGACTTATAGGATAGGAAGGCATTCTTCAGTTCAGTTTTGGGCAAACCTGAGAAGTCTGTCCACTTTTAAGTCAAGCCCATAGATCTCCTGGTAACTGTGATTATATACCTAATCCAAGGAATCTTTAAATGGTTGTCACCAGAAAGACAGTCACTGATAATGGGTCTATTTAAAGATGTCTCCTCTTTCATCCAGATTGCACGCCATAACATTAACGGTCTTAAGGCAATCACATCGGACAGATATTGAATTCCGAGCTCACTGTGGACTATGTCGTTAGAGGCTGATTTGGGCAGGCACAAGAGTCTCTTTAAAAAGTGATTTTCCTCCACTTGTAAACTCCCATTTGTGGCAAATCCCCAGGCCCCAGTACCATAAAGGGCCATGGAGAGACATCTCGATTGATAAATCTTTAACATGTCTTTGATCCGTTTGTCCCCTAACTTGGTGGCAAATTTAAACACCCCATCAATCAATCAATCAATCAATCAATCATGCCATTTGTATAGCGCACTACTCACCCGGGAGGGTCTCAAGGCACTTTTCGCCATCTTGGCCTGAACGTTGTTAAGCTCACAGGCCCAGCTACAATTCTTAGAGAATGTTAGGCCAAGATAGCAGAAGTTGTCTACTTGTTGGACCTTATGTCCATCAATAAAATACGAATGGGGTTTCCCACGCCCAGTACCACATTCCATGGTATAGGTTTTAGACTTGTTAATCACCAGTTTCCGATCCCTTATAAAAAGTGAAAACCTATCCATTAGACGTTGGAGACCTATGGGGGTCCTGGACAGTAACACGGCGTCATCCCCGTAAAGTAATACCGGGACGTCGAGATCGTTAGCTTTTGGGCATCTGCCACTATCATTTTTGAAACAATATCAATATCATTAATGAAAAGAGTAAAAAGCAAGGGGGCGAGGACACACCCTTGCCTTATACCTCTTGAACTTGGTTGTACACTCCCCACTAGGACCGTATCGTACATTGGTGCGCAGATTGACATAAAGTCGGGCCAAAAAATAGACGATACGCTCAGGTGCCCCCATTTCTAACAATTTGGCCCAGATGATGGCATGGTCCATCATGTCGAAGGCACTACTCAGATCTGCAAAGCAGCGATAGGGAGAGCCCGTCTTACCCTGAGTATACTTTCCTATCAGAAGTTCGAGATTTAGACATTGTTCTATAGTTCCTCGCCCCTTTCTAAAGCCGTATTGGCTGATTGCAAGGATACCTTTAGAAGAAGCCCATTCTTCCAACCTGGTTAATAACACCCTGCTCATTATTTTCACTGAGGAATCTAACAGGGAGATGGGGCGATAGTTCTTCACGTCCCCCCCTATCTCTTTTCTGATAGATTGGTATGATGATAGATTCCTCCCACGTTGGAGGGACACCATTACATACAGCAGCATTAAAAACATTGGTTAACATTGGGCCCCATATCTCAGGGACTAATTTATACACATCGATGGGGACCCCATCAGGGCCCTGAGCCTTCCCCCCTTTACTGGAACTAATACTTTCTAAAACCTCAGTGGTGGTAATATTCAGCGGCACAATAGGCCAACAACCGTCATAATCATCCAACCATCTGTCCGAGTCAAAGATTGTTGAAAAGTGAGTCACCCAGGTTCCCATGTCGACGTTGGATGTCAATTCTGGCACTTTATTGTCCTTAAGGAACGGACCGTTAACTGTAGCCAAGAATAAAGAGCAGTTGGAAGTTTCGGCGGCCTGTGTTAGTTTATCCCAGGCCTCTTTCTGTAGCTCGGTCTTCCTGCGCTTTACTGCGGCCTGGTAAATATGCCTATGCTGGGTAACCACACTTGTCACTCTCGGTTTAACTGCCAGTACCTCTTTTAGCTCCTTTTACGAAGTTGTGCATGCATGATCAAACCACCCCCTTCGTTGGTCTTGTTTGCCCTTGTCAGGTTTAGTAAGTTTGTAGTGTAGCTCCTATTTTCCCAATAGGCTCTGCGCATTGGAATAGTACCTACAGCAGTAAAGGCCTAGGCCAGACGTTAACTAGGTCTACTACTGTCGATACTAGACTTAATTTTTGGGTTTGCCAGCTAAGCTCAGAGTTCGCTAGAAACTTTCTCGAATGTTCAAGGAAGGAATTAACTCCCCTGATTAGACAAGAAGGGATTTAGTTTCTGACAACCATAGAACATGACAACTTTGCTCTCCCCTAATCAAGAGTCAATCTCGAGAGTCGTGTGAGCACAAGGCAATTATTTTACTCAGTCAGTACGTGCATTCTTAGTCTCATCAGAATGTAGAGAAAAGGAAGAGACGGGCGTGTTCAATAAAAAGGTGTTATTTATTGATCAGTCTCTTTTCTCATACATGAGAAATGGATCGATATTATTGCAATACTTATAGTTAAATAAAGGGCATACATTAAAAGCAATAGTATAAAATAATACTGTAAAAACATTGATATGGTTTCTGAGCCATATGATGTTTAAAATGATTAAAATATATTTACATACACATATACATTTTGACTAAACGTACTCAACTGGTGTTTCTAAATACGCCTACCCCGTGTACCTGACCTAAGTCTAATGCGTGGGCGGGAATAGAAAGTTACAGTTTAAGTTAAGTTTGTTTTTGCCAAGTGAATAACTAAAGAATTCTCTGTGAGGGGTTATTCAGTTCTGTACCTGGAATTTAGGATGGATGAGGAATAGTATCTCTTTCTCTGCTCTCGATATTCCAGGCTGCCTGCGAGGGCTGCCCGAAAGCGCCGGTGCTGGGTCTCTCGGCTTGAGATAGCAGCGCGTCTCTCAGCGCGTCAGGAAGGCGGGGCTGCTGCCAGCGGGGTCTGCTTCTGCTCTCGGCTTGGCAAGTATGGCTGCTCCGTCTTGTCACCACGCGTGTGTTTGCATAGGGCAAGGTCGGCAATATTTATACCTTAAAGGTGCCAAGATTGACGTAAGGATGGACATAGATACGTCAATAAAGATGTCATACGACTTGCTCGTTAGCACATTCTTTACTAAAGTTCTCTGTGAAATCAAAACAATGGCCGCACGGATTATCCAGGTTGTCATAGGTTTGATTTGTTATGAGAACGTCGTATGCCTTATCAGGGGCTGGAGGAATGTCGCTTGTCTAATTAGATCTCAACAAAGATTAGATGCTCAATATTTTGGAACTGTTTATCCTTCAACATTGACTATACCAAGAACCATACATAGGAGTTCCCTCCTGCGAGGTTTTGGAGGATATAACCTTTCACCCACTCCAGACGTCTTTGGAGTATTTGGGAAAAGGGGTCTGAGTGAGAAAGCACGACTGAGTTACTCTAAATGTCTTACGTTAGTTTTATCGCCCTTTCCAAACGCGTTGGGCGCCATGTAGTGTAGCTCCTATTTTCCCAATAGGCTCTGCGCATTGGAATAGTACCTACAGCAGTAAAGGCCTAGGCCAGACGTTAACTAGGTCTACTACTGTCGATACTAGACTTAATTTTTGGGTTTGCCAGCTAAGCTCAGAGTTCGCTAGAAACTTTCTCGAATGTTCAAGGAAGGAATTAACTCCCCTGATTAGACAAGAAGGGATTTAGTTTCTGACAACCATAGAACATGACAACTTTGCTCTCCCCTAATCAAGAGTCAATCTCGAGAGTCGTGTGAGCACAAGGCAATTATTTTACTCAGTCAGTACGTGCATTCTTAGTCTCATCAGAATGTAGAGAAAAGGAAGAGACGGGCGTGTTCAATAAAAAGGTGTTATTTATTGATCAGTCTCTTTTCTCATACATGAGAAATGGATCGATATTATTGCAATACTTATAGTTAAGTAAAGTGCATACATTAAAAGCAATAGTATAAAATAATACTGTAAAAACATTGATATGGTTTCTGAGCCATATGATGTTTAAAATGATTAAAATATATTTACATACACATATACATTTTGACTAAACGTACTCAACTGGTGTTTCTAAATACGCCTACCCCGTGTACCTGACCTAAGTCTAATGCGTGGGCGGGAATAGAAAGTTACAGTTTAAGTTAAGTTTGTTTTTGCCAAGTGAATAACTAAAGAATTCTCTGTGAGGGGTTATTCAGTTCTGTACCTGGAATTTAGGATGGATGAGGAATAGTATCTCTTTCTCTGCTCTCGATATTCCAGGCTGCCTGCGAGGGCTGCCCGAAAGCGCCGGTGCTGGGTCTCTCGGCTTGAGATAGCAGCGCGTCTCTCAGCGCGTCAGGAAGGCGGGGCTGCTGCCAGCGGGGTCTGCTTCTGCTCTCGGCTTCGGCAAGTATGGCTGCTCCGTCTTGTCACCACGCGTGTGTTTGCATAGGGCAAGGTCGGCAATATTTATACCTTAAAGGTGCCGAGATTGACGTAAGGATGGACATAGATACGTCAATAAAGATGTCATACGACTTGCTCGTTAGCACATTCTTTACTAAAGTTCTCTGTGAAATCAAAACAATGGCCGCACGGATTATCCAGGTTGTCATAGGTTTGATTTGTTATGAGAACGTCGTATGCCTTATCAGGGGCTGGAGGAATGTCGCTTGTCTAATTAGATCTCAAGCGTTATGACCTAATCAGATAACAAGTTCCTGTGCCGTAGTGTGACTGCGTCAGATAACGGTATCTGCATCATTGGGGTTTTCTTGCCTCATGGGCTGACTGTTAGTTAACTTGATAGTTAGTTTAACCAGAATAGGGTCAGGAATAGGGGGACTGATTCAGAACCTATAGAAATACACGACAAGTTTACTTTCAATGATAAAATTAATTTTAATAAAATTAAGGACAGTATCAACATTAACATCAACACTCTCAAGGATAGCAATGATTTCTAATAAACAGCTTTTAATAATTGAATTGGACACCATTTCAGCTTTGTCCCCTTTCCATCTAATTCTTGTTCCGTTCGGTCTATAAGGTTCAATATTAACAATAACACCTGAATTAGAAACACGTTTTTCTTTCCATATGATGGCCTCAATGGTAATACAATTATGGCCGCTAAGTGTAGTGTCCACGACCTTAGGGGCCTTACACCAAGGGATAAGGTTAGAGGACATGCAAACAAAGTCGATTACAGTATTTGCGTTCCTGCCCGTAAACGTGGGGATTGTATCACCCGAATCGTTCTTTGCATTGACCAAAATTTCCATATCATAGGAGGCCAAGAATTTATTCAAGGACTCCCCATAGAGATTATGTGGAAAATGAAGGTCAACATCCCCAAAGTGGTTAGTGAACCCACAAACCCTTTGATCGGAGAGGGGACAAACAGCAGTATTAAAATCCCCTGCCCAAATCAAATCAAAGACAACATTAGATCCCTTAGTTATGTTATCCAGGGCACTCTCTAGGGCAGTTACCACCAGATGCCTTGTGCTATCGAAAATATTGTTATAAAAATTAATTAAAAGAATATTTCTTCCATGCTCCTGATAAAGTCATAAGATCTGGGAATGAGCCCCGACCAGTACGTCTTTTTTCACAGTAATAGGGAGTTTAACAGAGATCAGTACCAAGAGCCCTCCCTTAGCTCTACCAGAGGGGGAGGCCAAAGCGGGTAGATGGTAAGAGACAAAACCATTGTAGCTAATTGAACCTTTACACCATGTTTCCTGGAAACAAATTATATCAAAAGTATTGACAAACTCGATCCAGCCTTGGGAATCGCCCTTTGACACTAAACCTGCGACATTCCAACTAGCAATTAAACATGTCGGGGGCCTAGTGGCGTCATCAAACATGATGGTAGGTGAGCTTATGATGTTAGTCCTAGGCAATACATTCATAGAGGGTGGGGTTACCCTATGCCCTACAACTGCAAACATACCGTTACTGTGGTCGTCTAATGCGACCCCAAGGCCAGGAGTGGAACTAGAGTTTACTAATACACATATGTTAGTTAACTTTTCTGCTATTTCATCCACCACCCTGCCACCAGGGGGAGAAGCTACAACCCCAGGTAGGGAGTGGGACAGGTTGGATACCAGTCAATCATTAGAGTCTAGACCACTCAAAAGTTGAAATCGATTCGATGTGGCCACCTCAAAACCAGAAGACATGTTAATACCTCCACCTCTGCCTCTGCCCCTAGAAGGATCATTAATGGACTCATTGCTTAAATGTCTATAGAAATATCCCAGTGGTCGAAGTGAAATTCCCTGATCGTGATAAGGTAGAGAAGTGGCTCTTAACAATGCAGTGGTGGCGAGATGTGGGTTTCGGAAATTAACAATAATACAATCGCCACTAATATTCTTATGTGAACTGCCTATCCAGTTAGTTCTTCTGGTAGTTAAGATCTGATCAAATAGTGCTAATGGGAAGCCACACCCTCGATTAAGCCATGCCACAGTTTTATTCTTTAAAGATTCATGGGATTCTGGGTTATTTAGATGCCTGGTCACTCTTACAGGTGGGACATTGGTTAAGACTGCCACATACGGTGCACAGTCTGGTGGTAGATCAGGTTGTGAATTAACAAGGCATTTGGTATTCCCTTCAGTTGGCCCCAGCTTTTTCTCTGGGACTATTATAGTTGCTGTATTTCTGCATACTGTCGGCGGGGGATTAGTTACGGGTGGGACTACTGCACAAGACCCCCCGGTGGGGGCCTTAGATGTCTTGTTGTTAACTCCTTGGCCCTTATCTACTGCTTGGGTTCTAACACTTAGGTCGATGTAGGGTCCCAAGAGGCCTCCTAATCTAACCACTTCTGCTGTAATCGAATCCAATTTGTCCACTAAAGGTTTAACTATCTTGTCAATTTTATCATCTATAATGCCGATCAGAAAATCTAATTGCTCCGTATCAATTTTGACCGGGGTATTGTTAGAAATTAGGTCAGAATCACGAGCAACATTATTATGTGGCAAATCTACTCTTTTTTTATTTCTATTCCCCCCCCCCCGTTTTATTTGTGTGCTCCTACTAGTGTTCCTACATGATCTCTGTGCTCTAGGTACCGGGGAGCATTGAGCTGGGGGATCATGGGGGACATCCAATGTAGCCTGGTTATTAGCTAGATCGGTAGGTACCTCCATGGTAGAATTATCCGGATGTTCGTAATTACAACTATCGTCCAGTTGCAAAGTAGACAGGGAAATAGGTGATTTAGGCGAAGTAGATGGTAAAGTTGTAGGACTCCCCCGACCTAACGACAATCGTCGGTCTTTATTAATTTTATGGACCAGTTTTACAAGGTAATTGTCCAGTGTGGCTGTGACAGTTTTTTTTTACCAGTTTTGGCTTTCGACATTGTTGGCACAGTCTAAGATCCCCAAAACGACCAATTAACAATTAACACAACTTAAATTCCAGACTACGCTGCTAGTGGGCTTAAAATAGTTCTTTTCCCAAGAGCTTTAAAAAGACTAACCTAAATACAAACAGAATAGGTTAAAATCTCACTTGTGCGTATTTAGATGGGCTCTGCAACCGCGCCCGAACATGCAGTGTCCACAATACAACAACCAGATTTCGTGGCCCTGCCCTGTCTCGTTCTGTCCCGGACTGTCACAGACTGTCCCGCCCTTGTCCCGTGCTTAACCCGGCGCTCCCGCTCGCTCCCGCGTCGCGGAGATTATGTCCGATATTTGAGCGCCTCCTGGCGCGATTGGGCGGGATGCTGCTTCTGGCCGCAGTGGCTGCTGGGCACCGTAGTCCTTCCCTCCCAAGCTCTCCCCCACTCGGCGGCCGCAAAAAGATGCTGAAATGCGGCGGCGGGGGGTGAGCAGACACAGAAACGTGGGGCAATGACTCGGGTGCAACACGAGCCCTCAGGGACACAGGCAAGGCTCCAACGATGTTCACCGCTATTATGTTAGGTTCACCTTAGGATAAAATTCTGATGCCTTTCTGCGTTTTGCTAGAGTCTGTGGGGCAGATTTCAATATGGGTTCTTCGCTGGCAGCCTACACAGAACATATCCTACCAGAAGCAGATGCTGCACTTAGGATGGAGTCCAAAGAATATGAAGATGGGAAACTGTGTAGCGGCTAACGGCTGAAGAAAGTCATAAAATTTGAAGCTCCTGGTCTCTTTGATAACTAAGACGACACGAGTGCCTCCACCTAAGCCCTGATGGCGGCCTCGGTGGCGGTGCTGGCCTGAGGTGGGTTGTAGATGTAGATCAGTCGGCCTGGACACAGAAGTGGCACTCTGCAGCGATGGCGGTGGGCGGGACCATTCAGGTGTATTGTTTGTGTGATATGGTCTCTCTATGTGCTCTTCCCTCTACTGACATCACATTTATAGTTGCTTGTTGGATCTGAAATTAAGAAAATTCTTTTACAGGATTCGTTGATATATTAGGCTTTTCGTTAGTGTCTGTGCGTACACGGATCCAGTCCATGTTTTCACATTCATCACCGTGAGCGGAGAGGACGCCGAATCTTTGCCTCGCCGCGCATCTCCTGGCCTGCAGCTCCCGCCGGTCTCTTGTTGGTCTCTCGCTGGCCCCGGTCCCTGCTCGCGGACTTGCTGGTCTTTTGCCTTTGCTTCTGTCTTTGCTGGCGGTGAGTGGTGGCCAGCTGCTCTTGCGGGAAGGTGCGGTCGCGACTGAGTCTCGGCCCCCCGTGGCGCACCTGAGCCTGACTTCCAGGAACGAGTGAGCCGCGACCGGCTGCTCCCGCAATGTGCTCAACAGTCTATCCTGGGTGACTCATAGTTGAGCTGAATAGGCCTGGTCTGTATTTAGAGTGGTGGGAGGAATTGTTACCTGCACCTGAACAGGGCTGCGCCTGCTTTCACAATGCTGTCTCTGCCCCCTCTACACTGTCTAATTGTTCCTCGAGGCGCTGCTGTGCCGTGAACAGTCCCAGAGAATACTGACGCCACGGCATCCCTCATCACATGGGTCGGTCCTGGGCTGCTGCTCTACGTGTCATCAATGCTTCCCCTACATTGCCAAGGAGATCCTGGGTTGGCAAGAGACCAGAAGCCTCCGGCCAGCAGTCCGCACCGCTACACCCCACCTCCGTGGTTGGCACCAAAGTGGGGGCATTACTAAAAACCAATGGCAGCTGGCACAGGTAAGAGCAGTGAGCGGTGGAGAGGGGCCGGGCGGGGCAGGGTGGCGTTAAGTCAACAAACAAAGGTTTGTTAACATGAAATTAACAAATAAATAAAACCACTTACCTTGCACTTGCTGCATCGCTGACTCGTGATGGGAGCAGGGTGGAGGGAAGTCAACAGACGATGGGTTAGTTAAAATGAAATAAAAAAGGAAAGCCCTTGCCCTGTGCTTGCCACATCGCCGATTCAGCAATGCGGCGAGCACAAGCTAAGGGGTTCATTTATATTTTTATTTCATTTTAACTAACCAGTTGTCTGTCGACTGCCTTACCTGTGCTGGCCGCCACTGCTGAAAACTCTGAAAGGGAGGGCCACATCTGTTATTGGTCTCCCACACAAACCAGATTTGTCTGCCTTTTTCTGCAGTGGCCCGTGAGGCTCTGGAGAGGTCCTGGACATACTGGGAGGTCATAGCAGCTTGCAGAGGCCATTCCAACGCTGCCTTACTGGAAGCAGCTGCACTCCGCATTTGTAGGCAGCCATCTTTTCACCTAAATTCAACAGTGTGTGTACTCCCCCTTTCGTGCCTGCATTCTGAGGGGCACAGTATCATGTTTTAAAGAACAGGGTGAGTCCTCGACGGAGGCCCTCGCATCATTGTGAAATCCACAGACTTTACCATGTAGTGCCTAATAGGAGCACAGTTGTTTTGGCGCCTATAACTTGTATTGGTGACTTGTGTGCATCCACTACCAAGATACAGGACTTGCACTAATATGGTGATTCAGATGCTTGTGTGCCTTATGTAATCGTCTTTCATGATGTGTTTAGGATGTGTGCAACACATAAGTATTTACTCTATTGCACTACCTGTGATGTTATGACAATTGCCTAGTAGGAAAAGTGATTTCAGATCTATGTGATGTCATGGCAATCGCCTGGTTGGTAAGGTGATTTATGTGATTAGGGTCTAATGTGTTTCATGTATAATACAAAGGATATTTTTATATACCCTTGTGTGAAGTCTCTTTTTGTGGTGTGCCTAATGTGTCACTAGTGTGTGTGTGTGTGTGTGTGTTGTATAAACGCTTTACACATTGCCTCTGGGATAAGCCTGACTGCTCTGCTAAGCTACCTAGGGCATGAGCAGGGGTTATCTTGTGTGTATAACTCCCTTACCCTGACAAGAGTAATGGGTTCTGTCTGGCTTAGGTGCATACTGTAGCCAACAAGAAACTCCATTTCTAATACATGGAGATACTGATAGAGCGCCCAGGTCACCCGACTATAATTTTACAATATGCACAATTGGGCCCATAAATTCAATTCACCATATTTATTAATCGGGTAACCTACATGTTACTACCAGTAACCCTAGTTCGTTCTTACCTATTTCCTATGTACCTGACTTACTCCTTCCGTGTGACCCTTACTAGGTGATATCACAATAGAAGTTTTGCCAGCGAACTCTTTGCTATCATTTATTCATACACTTATACAGAAACCCTAATTAGTGCTTCCAGTTCTGCCCTACCCGCACTAACTTTCCTCAACGTAAGTGACCTCTATGCGACGTGGCTTCTATTCTACCACTCGCTATTCTGCCCCTGGGGATTCCAGACAAACACATAACAATCACTAATGAGTTTATTAGTACATAAATCAATATAGCAGCATTTCAGAAAAAAATGTAAAACATTTTATAACATGTCAACAATTTAAAACACTTTTTCATTTGATCGATCAATACTTTTAGCAGCAATAAAATAAATTTTCACAGTTAGCAGCAGTTTACCTATCTACCTATCTTAACTAGTCCTGCCTACCTTTAACTAAACCCTAACCATAGCTCTGCTACCAGAAAATTACTGATAGAGGGCGCAGGTCACCGACTATAATTTTACCATATGCACAATTGGGCCCATAAATTCAATTCACCATATTTATTAATCGGGTAACCTACACGTTACTACCAGTAACCCTAGTTCGTTCCTACTTATTTCCTATGTACCTGACTTATCAATCCATGTCACAGGTACCTATGATCATAATGGATCAGGGAGCTAGCTGGAAAAATAAGCAGTCACCAAAATACAATAACATTTATAACCTTTATCTAGTTCTCGTCACTGTCAGAAAGCATTAGATTTACAGTAAGCAAACTATCGATAACCAAAATCATGAAGATCGTATAACCATGTAGAAAATAGATTATGCCAACCATTTAGAACTCTAAAGGGAAGGTAAAACTAGGGAACATACTTGTATGACATTTCAGAAACTAGAATTGATATGGTGTCTAAAGGACGGGAAAGATAAGGAACATGCTAGAATGTCACAGTTTGAGTACCCCTAGAAGATGGGTAAGGCAAAGACTTTATTTTGTACTGAAGGAATTAGAAATAACCATGTAGCTAAATGGGTAGGGAAAAAATGGAACACGCTAATAATTCAGAGCAACCACTTTAATTCAGCTAAAAGGAGGGTAAAGAAAAGGAAAATCTATATTTCATGAACAGTATTTCACTATTTGACTTAAAGGATTGGAAGAAAATGGAACATGCTAATAAACAACTAAAATGTAAAACTTTATTATTGGTCAGTACAGGGAGGGTTAAGATAAGGAACAGATGCACAAATAAGACTTTAGCAGTTTCAGAAGACAAGAAAAAAGACGTAAGTGTATTTCCCTCACTGATATATATTTACCTAGAACGGTGTGGAGACCAACCCTGGCCTCGGGTCAGTTAAGTACAGGAGCAACCCTAAGGAAATGCAGTCGCCAGTAGGCCAGCAGGTGCAGAATGAGAACCCAGGACAGGAAAACTAGATTAGGATCAGGACAGGACCACCAAGGTAAGACCAGCACCCGCAGTTCAGTTGCAACGCCTGCGCTACACCCTCTCTGCAGCTATCAGTCAAAACCCTGATTGGGTTCTCGAATTCCCCAGCAAAGTGCTTCGCCAGCACTTAAGGTTCTCAAAACCCCGATTGGGTCTGTGAGTCTGTCGGACAGAGTGCTCCGCAGCACCTCTGTGTCAAATCAGCTATTGAGTGTGTAGGGTCAGTGACAGGTCAGCTATTCGGACAAGTCGGACAATTTCTCTAGCAAACCTAGGCTAGTTATACTGTTTTCGGGTCAGTGTACCACCCCCCAAATGTTGCAAGTGTAAGGATCCCCAATTTCGATTGGACAAAAGAAAGGACAGGTCATCACACCTCCTAGGATTTGACTTTCTCAAGCTCAATATTTGCATGTTCAAGACCGCCCCTTGAATTTCAGGTTCCCATGACATGTTCCTTGCACATAACAATGGTGAATTTAACATTTTACACATTGTAATACATTTAGTATAAATCAGCTTCTTTGACTAGGTGAATGTGCCTCTTCCCAGGCGCATTTTGGCTTGGACTTCTGTGTTGGCACGTGTTCAATGTCACAGAGTTCATCTTCTGGCTGTGGACTGTCATGCGCAGAAAGGATTTTCAAAATGGAGTATTCCCGTCCCTCATGCCCAAGGATTACGATACATGAAAAGTAAATAGAAACAGCTTTAGAACACAGAATAAATTAATTCCCTGTATACCATGAATCCCTACATTACTCCCATTATTTCATAATAACTTTAGCATTAGAATTAATTCAAAACAAACAGCATAGCCAAAGCAGCGATGCAAGCTTCAGGCATGTGAGAACATAAAGCAGCCATTTTTATCCTACTGCGCAAGTGCATAAGGTTTCTCACCAGAACTGCGAGTACGTCACATCACATGGTTATGACCGATGCATGCGCAGAAGAAATTCCCGCGTAGCAGCAGCCATCTTAAGTAGCAAGCGTATTAGGATTAGTAAACACATAGGCAAGCGTCTCTGGGACACCCAAAATGTCAGAATAAGGGCAAATTAGTAAAACAAACAGGTTGATTAATACTATTAGGGTTATTTGAGGTTCATGAGTACAAGCAAGTCACATTATGTGCCAATCCTTGCTCCATCAATCCCCTCTGTGATGATATTCTATATCATCACAAATTAATGGAACCAGATGCCAACCTTTCACATTTCACCCAGTTCAATCTCTTCAAACATTCTGTTTAGCTTTTTCTCAGTCTCTTTATTAGGGTGAGAATTTTTCACCCTTTCATAAATCTGATTATTTAAGTCTTCTAATTCAAGCTCATCAACATTTCTTTGCACTCCTCTCTTATTCACAGTATACTTCTTTTTGTGTTTTCGACATTTACAGCAAATTATTAATATGAACACTACTAACCCTATTCCTGCAATTGGCATCAGTACTTTACTCAACAGACTTTTACCTAGGTTAGAAAACCAATGACCTACAGCAGCGAGACCATCAGTAAGTCTCTTCCAGGCACTGTCAACCTCCAGTGGTTTAAGCTGTTTTTCCAAATTAGTAATGTTCCTCACATACCCTTTGATTTCCACACTTTTGTCAGGTATGTAGGTGCAACAATGTTGCGCTTTCAGCATTCTGCAGACTCCGCTCTCTTTTGCCAATAATGTATCAAGAGCAAGTCTGTTTTGTAAAACCATTGATCTGATCGCAACCATTTCGGTATTGACCATTAGGAAACCTCCAGCAGTGTCAGTTGATAACCGATCTACTACTGTTGACAATTTGCAAATTCTGTGTGTATTCAGAGTCACTCCCACTGCAGGTATCAATGCACTTAATATATCACCTACTATTTCACCAACACTTTCTCTTTTACTATGTACTAATTCATTAGTTATTTCAGTGCTTCCAGTGATTTTCCCCACATGGTATATCTTTGGGAAGACAATACCAAAATAACAGCTTCCGTACCAATGGTCGGGTAATTTGAAATAAGCCTTGTTCCCACATATATAATATATTCCAGGAAAAACAGGCTCTGACCCATCTTTGAAACCCCAACCCCCAATTACCTTGTAATTGTGTTCGCATTCACTGGAACCAATGAATATATTGTTATAATAACTGGTTCTTTATCTGTGAAGACAAAGTTTTCCTTACTTTTCGAAATCCAGTAACATAGCAGCATTAGCCCCACCATTTGAGGTGCTCTCTATGCTTTCAGCCCATTTAGGGGTTTTCTGATTTTTGTCTTTTGCTTTCTTTTGGAAATTTTCTCTCATTTTCTCTACCATATTTAGAAACATTTTCTCTTTTTCGTGTAATGAACAAGTCAAGTTATCTTTGTGAGCGTCATCTATATTTATTTTACCTACAGTTAGAAAATAGTCACTCATGTATTTAGCTACATCTCTAGTTGTATGTACAGGGTTCAGGTTTCTTCGCACAGGAAGTTCAGAAAATGTCACATCAAGGTTTGAGTAATAATACTGTAAAGGTCCTCTTCTATAAAATAAACTATTTAGTATACTACAGGAAATTCCATAGGTTAAGGGCAAGTGGTGATACATCACACCTTCAGCAACCGAAGTAGGCAGCTTCATACAGACATAACAGTCGTCTATTTCCATAGCTTCTACATAATGTACTAACAGGTTTGCAAAAACATTTAAATTAGTTTTGTTCTTGATCTTGTTGTAATGTAATCCTTCCTCATCTGGTGCTTCTAAATCTAATTTTGTTTGCTTAAGACTAAGTGGCTTTTCTGGTGCATCTACTCTTTGTGGTGTATTTCTAGTGTGTGATTCTACAGTGTCCACTGGTAAGTGATTATTTGGATACAGGTTCGGGTCTTAACTCATCATAGAAGGAATGGCTATTGTTAGTCCTATCCAGCGTATCAGTACTATTGCTACACTACATAAACATACTTGGCAGCATGTTTTTAAACAACTTCATCTCGGTCTCCCATTCACAGAAGAATCAGACATTTTGACTCAAAAGAAGCTTCAGCCCCTCTTTGTAACTTTGCACAGTTTGCTTACTCGAGCAACTTTCAGGATGGTTCTGCTTCTTCTTCGGCCTGGTCAGTAATCAATTCTTCATCACTTTCATCACTTATTTCCAAATTCTCAAATTCTTCCAGTACAAAGTAAGTCCACTCAGGACTCTGGTACTTGTTATTCAGTTTCTTTATACGAGCACTTCTTCTCTTTCCTTTTATCACAGCTGGGTCAGTTTGACTTGAGACTTCATTTATCTGCTCAGGTTCTTCGTTTATTGTCTTTAATCGCAATCTCAGTCTTTTCACAAATCTGGGTACTGAACCACCTTTTCTGAGTCTTTTAACTGGCACTGTGTCTTGACTTTCTTCAAACACTCTTTTGTTTTCGGTTAGTTGTGGCACATTTGTTTCAAGTTCGTCTTCAGTATTTCTCCCTAACTGACTAGGTCCAGGTCTTTCATCAGTTTCTTCTGCCTGGTCCCTAAACTGGCCTTGTTCAGGTGTATGCTGGATTTGACTTTGGTTTGTATTGTTTTCTTCTTTCTGAACACAATTGTCCAGTTCTATCTGGTCCTGTTCAAGCTCTTCGAACTCTTGATTTTCTTCCGCTTGAACTTCCGCCCTAATTTTTATCTGTCCCTCTCCTAGCTCAGGAGATCTGGGTGGAGTGTCAATTACCTGTTCTTTCCCTATCTGGTCCTCCTCAGAATCAGATTTGACTTGGATTTTGATGATCTGAGTACCTTCTTCTATACCTGTCTCGTCCTTACTATCCCACTGTCTATCTAAATAGATTTGTCTTCTGGTTCTTACAGGATCTATAGTCAGGTCGACTATTGGGATCCAATCATCTTGACTGGAGCTCAGTTGTTCCTCTTCAGCTACTTCAGGACCGATATCTTGGGACCCCTCAGCTGCACAACCTTCAGCCTCAGTTTCTTCAGGTTCAGTCACTTTCTTCGTATGGCTGGCATGGATCCAGCGAGGTACTCCTGCACACTTCACAGCTGTGGTGGTTACTAGGATCACCTGTCGTGGATTTCCCCACCTTGGAGCAAGGCAACTTTTCCGAGTGTGTTTCTTTATTACGACCCAGTCACCTGGATTCAGGTCATGTGCTGGAGTCGTTGGCCTGGCGACGGCGTCTCCCCCAACCTGGTGAGAGATAGAACGCACTTGGTCAGCCAGTTCTTTACAGTATTCTAGTACCAAATCATCAGATATGCTTATTAGTTTGTATCTTGGCACCCATGCTTGCCGCATTTCTCTTACCATCAGTATCTCATGGGGACTCAAGCCCGTGTTCCGATCTGGAATACTTCTGAGTCCCATCAACACAAGTGGCAAAGCATCAGGCCATTCCAATTGAGTGTACTCACACATCTTTCCCAATCTTGCTTTAATTGTGCCATTCAGTTGTTCTACCACTCCAGAAGCCTCTAGGCGATATGCACAGTGCAGTTTTTGCGTGATTTTGAATGCTTCACAAATCTGTTTTATTATTTCATTTTGGAAATGACTTCCACTGTCAGATTCAATCGTGACTGGGAAACCGTAACGAGGTATAAATTCCGTTAGTAATAATTTGGCTACTGTGATGCTGTAATTTCTACGTGCAGGGTAAGCTTCCACCCATTTTGAAAATAGGCAGAAAATGACAAGTAGGTACTTCATTCCTCGACAAGGGGGTAACTGAATAAAGTCTAGTTGTAGTCGAATAAAGGGGCCTTCTGCCTTTCCAATCTTTCCTGGTAACACTGCAGTTTTCTTTCCGGGGTTAAATTGCTGACAAACCAGACACCTCTGGCAGAGTGCCTCTGCTATGTTTCTGAATTTCGAATTGAACCATGTCTGGCGGAACATGCGAATCATCGCATCTCTTCCCAAATGTGTGTCTCCATGTATCAACCTAGCCATAGGAGCAAGCAGACAGTCTGGCAACACAGGCATACCATCCAAGTAAACAATGACACCATCTTCCACCCTCCTCTGGCAACCAAAGTTTCTCCACCTTTGTTTTTCCTGTGGCTCGGCTGTGTCCTGTAAGTCTCTCACTTCCTCCCATGTATTTACTCCCTCTAGCATCAAAAGTTGGCAGCTGTTTCCGTTTCCCCCAACCTTTATATTGATTGCTATTCGGTATCTTGCACAATGTTGGGCTAACTGGTCAGCATATAGATTACCTGCTGTCACTTTGTCATCGCCACATTTGTGAGCGGCACACTTGACCACAGCCAATTCTTTTGGTAACTGGATTGCTTCCAGTAAATCCTGCACATAATTTCCATTTCTGATAGGGGTGCCTGAAGAAGTCAGGAACTCCCTTTGCATCCATAATTGGCCAAAGTCATGCACAACCCCATAACCATACTGGCTATCAGTATATATGGTTATCTTCGAGTTCCTCCCAAATTTGCAAGCTTTTGTCAATGCAACCAATTCAGCTACTTGTGCAGACTTGACTCCATGTAAATGGGTTGCTTCCACTGGACCTTCCAATGTACACACTGAGTAGGCAGCGCTTAGGCCTCCTTCCTCATGTCTCATGCATGAGCCGTCTACGAACAGCTCATAATCTTCATTAAGTAAAGGGTCTTCTTTTATGTCAGGGCGTGGTTTTGTACTAAACTCGGTCAAATCAATGCAGTCATGTTCAGTTTCCTCCCTCACTTCTGCTGCAAATGAATTAGGCAGTAAGGTGGCTGGATTCAGAATATTACATCTAGCAATGGTCACGTTTCCTGTACCTACAAGGATTCTCTCATACTTTGTCAGCCGACTATGTGTGAGATACTGAGTTTTAATTCTTTTCAGCTGAATTACAACAGAATGTGGAACATATACAGTTACTGGATGTCCCATCACAATGGACTCACTCTGTTCAAGACTCATGCATGTTGCAGCTACAGCTTTCAAGCATCCAGGTAAACCAGCTGCTATGGGTTCCAATGTGGAAGAAAAATATGCCACTGGACGTCGAGTCAAACCATGAATTTGGGTCAGGACTGAAAGTTCACAATTGTCTCGGAAGTGTCACAGAAAAGTGCAAAATCTTTTGAATATTCAGGCATTCCTAATGCAGGAGCTGTACACAGACATTCTCGCAATTTTACAAAAGCAGTCATGCTTTCGTCATCCCATTCCACAGGATCTTTGGCTCCTTTCTTCGTCATTTTTATCAATGGTCTTGCTAGGACTGCAAATCCCACAATCCACTGCCTACAGTATCCTACAACTCCTAGAAACATTCTGGTTTCTTTCTGGGTGTTTGGCAACTCCATGTTTTGAATTATTCTAATTCTTTCTGTGGTAACTTTCCTGATACCTCTCTCTATCTGGTGTCCAAGATATTTTACTGAAGAGGTACAGAACTGCAGTTTGTCTGGCGATACTTTATGCCCTCCTTCACCTAAATGGTTCAGTAAGGCAATGGTGTGGACAACACAGTCTTCCCTGCTCTTAGACGCCACCAAGAGGTTGTCTATATATTGCACCAGGAGTGATTTTCCGGGCAACACCAGGGTCTCAAGGCATTTTTTCAGAATCTGATTAAAGATCGAAGGGCTTTCTGGGTACCCCTGAGGGACACAATTCCAGACGTAGACATGGCTGTCGAATTCAAATGAGAAAAGAAATTTGCTATCTGGATACAATGGAATCGAAAAAAATGCATGACACAAGTCAATGACGGTAAACCATTCAGCATTCCATGGTATTTGGTATAGAATCACTGCAGGGTTTGCCACGACAGGCCAGCAAGGGACTATGATTTTATTAACCTTGCGCAGGTCCTGTACGACCCTGTACTTACCACTAGGTTTCTTTATGCCAATTATCGGTGAGTTACATGGACTGCTCAACACTTCTTGCTATATGCCTGCTTCTAACAACCAATTGATTTCGATAGCAACTCCTGCTTTTACTTCTGCACTCATTTTGTACTGTTTAGTATTTGGGTAGACTGCATCTTCTTTTATGGCTATTTTAATTGGGTCAGCATTTGCCATTAATCCTACATCTTTTCCAGTGAAATCCCATACCTCTGGTTTCACTGTCTCTTGGAGTTCTTCAGGTAAATCCTGTATTGTCAGTCTTTTAATTTCTGAGTTGGGTCTTGCTAACATTAATTTGTATATTCCATCTTCATCTGGGGTCTGAATTTCGATGCCATTTGGAGAGCAAAAGATAGTGCAGTTCATTTTGCACAACAAATCTCGTCCTAATAAGTTCACAGGACTGGAATCACAAACAACAAATCTATGCATTTCTTTAAAATTCCCAATTTTAATTTCCATAGGTTCTGTAACTGGGGTACTAATTAGCTGATTAGAAGCACCCACTACTTGGATCGCTTCTCCCGAGAGGGGTAGGTTTGGAACGTCTGCTGTTCTCATAGTAGAACGGGTAGCACCAGTGTCCAACAGAAAGGTGACGTAATTTCCTTCAACCTTTCCTTCAATGTATGGCCCTGACTGGTCCACCGGCAAGGAGGCGTCAAGCACGCACTCCTCGCCCTCCCCCCTCAGGCACCATCAGTAGGTGTCGTCACAGAGTAACGTGTTATTTAACAAAAATTGTGAAGTTGCTGCATTTCTATCCTCCCTTCCTTCCCAAGTTTCAGTGTCTTCACTCTGTTGTGCTTTGCTCCTGTGATTTGGCCTAGGTGCACGAGGTAACTGATTCTGTTTTACCTGCTGCTGGGTCTTCCGTGGAGTCTCATCCTGCGTCTGTGGATTCAAATCATTAATTTTCACATTACCATTCTGCACAGCCTTACACTCGTCTCTCCAGTGACCTATTTTCCCGCACCCGTGACATGGGAATTTCTTCCGGGCCTCTTCTCGGCTCACTTTTACTCTGGGTTTTCCCCCACCTCCAGGGCCCTGACTCTGATTACTAGTCATTTTATTCAGCTGCTGTTCTTGGTGCTCCGCTAATTTAACCTGTGCCCACATGACTTTTTCTTTTAATTCTTTCAGTTTATCTGCCAGCTCATCCTCGCAATATTTAGCATACTTCAGGACTTCATCGATTGGTTTAGCTTGCCAGCAGATTTTATTGTCTTTAATCCACTGTGAAATTTCAGGCCTTAACCCTACCACAAATCGATAAATGAAATGGGTCATGTCTTTCATCTCAATGTTATTCAGACCGCTGTTTGTCTTGAACACCTGTAACAGTCGTTCATAGTACGAATGCACAGTCTCATCTCGATTTTGGGTAGTTCTATCAATTCGGGTCCAATCAGTTTCTTTGGCAGGCACCTTTCCTTTCAGATACAACATTGCCTGATCGTATTTCCTCATGACATCTCCTGATGGAGCCCCTGTCTTTGGGTCCCTCCGGAATTCTTCACTAGGCCAGTCAACAGCAATTTTACATTCTGTCCACAAATCTACAGGCACTACAATGTCAAAGAAACCATCTAGATCTTTCAGGAGGCATTTTTGAACTTTCACAAATCTTTTAACCTGTCTGTACCAGTCTACAGGTTTTTCTCGTAATTTTGGGAAGTCATTTGTAAAGGACACAATATGCTGTCGGGACCATGGAACATGTACATATCCTCCACCTGGCACGTCTCGCATAGGATATAATTTTCCACTTTTCCTGCTTCTTTTAAGACATACTCAGTCATTTGTTTGGATCTACTTTCCTCTTTTTTCTTTGCCCATCTGGCTTTCCATTTTTCTAATTCTCCCCATTTTTGTAACAGGTTTAACAATTGTCTTATCTGTACTTTTTTCCCTAACACGTTCATGTTTTCCAAATCTTTGTCTGAGAATTCTGCTCTGTAGGGTTTTTGCAACACTTTAGATCTGCCACTATCTATTCCTATACTTGCCGCAGTGTCCATTAATTTCTCATGGAACACTCGGGTATTTCGGGTGATACTTTTGCAAATAAATAACAATTCTTCTTCACTAAGGGTGTTTAGTCTGTCCAAACCCACATTCCCAGCCATCAGTTCCTCTAATTCTATTCTCAATTTATATATATCCAATGGTTTTGGCTGAGGATTTGGTTTCTCTAATTCTCGTGTCCATCTGTCTATTTCTTCAGGAGTCACTACCGTAGCACTTCTAGTACCTGAAGATGACTCAATCTGAACTTCTCTCGAAGTAAAAGGAGTGTTTCTCCTCTGTGTACTCCCTTCTGGTTCCCTTATCGGTAAATCCATCAAGGAAATCACAGATTCGCATTCACTTGCCTGATCATCTACTATCAAGGGCTCTTTTCTCTGCTGTACTACAGATGGGGTTATGATTGGAGTTTTCAGACTACTCTGCTTATCCCCGTACAAAGGAACAACTGGTCCAATAGTTACTGGGATTGTCAAAGCTTCAGGACTGGTATTCAATTGAGAATTTTTCTGAATTAGTTCCGTTCTTTATTTAATTAAAGCCTCTCGTTCTCTATCCTGCAATACCTTATCCATGGAAGTTTCATGTACTATCTGCGGAATTAAGGGAGGGCCATAACTCAGGGCACTTGGATTTGTCATACTTGGACCCTCGCCATAATTAGGTTTCAGGAATGGGTTTCTCGTGCTTAGGGATCTTGGTTCCTCATTATAAGGTGGTGGATTTTTCATTAACAAATCCTCCAGATACTCATCGTCTGAATCACCACTGGTCATTAAATGTTTTGTTTTCTCTGTCCTTTTTCCTCCCATGGGCTCTTCTACTGTTAATACAGGGTACAGTCCTTCTACCATCATGTTTTGTCTCCATTCTTTCATTCTTTTTTCTCGGGTCTCTTTCTTTACCTTCGGATAAAATTTAGCTAACCCTTTGTCAATTCTGGGTCTGTCTCGCTCAAAAGCCTCTATTTCCCATTCTTCTAAGGCCTCATATTGCGTTGGTCTAGGTCTGGAATGTAAATCATTCATTCGGGTCCTCAAATTAAACAGGATTCTCCCATTAAATGTACCTTCTAAGGGAAATGCTAAAATTCCGTCATCTTTAGTGTATTCCACCCAATTTTCTAACCATACACAAGCATGGTAGCCTCTGTCGAATTACATAAATGATGCGGGAGTATTAGGTGGTGGAATGATAACTCCTTCTCTAGTTTTGATAGGCTTGTCTTTCTTAAAGTAATTCTTTACTTTGTCTACAAATGTCATTTTTCTCTTGCTTCCGTACATAATGTTATATCTACGGCCTTTCCACTGATCTTTTCCAAACCCCTGATATCTTGGGTCAGGTCGAATTTCTGGATGGGTTGGATACCACATATACTTTTCCGCAAATTGCTTTCATTACAAAATCACTCCCAATATAAATGCGTCTTTTATTTTCCTGCAACCAACCAACTGTGCAGTTTCAAATAGTTTCAACCAATGGGTGTGCGGCGTTTCTCGTGAAACGAGTTCTCACGCTCCTGTGCTCACCACTCCTTTACAGTTCTATCTCAGCTACACACCCGCTGTTTCGACCAATACCAGCGCTGCACCGAGTGACGTCAGCGCAGCTCCACACTGACTCCCTCCTTCACAAGGTACAGTATAATTCAATTCTTTATTTAAAGTGCAAGTGCTCTGTTTATTTTACAACGCAAAAACATTCGCCACTGTACTCGAGTGTCTAGAAAGAAAATATTTGTTTCACTGCAAGTAAATCCCTTTTGTTTACTTTTCATATACTGCGAGTAGATCCCTTCTGCCTACTCTTTACACAAGCATTAGAGAACCTGCTACTCCTTTGACTCATCCACTCAGGGATATATACTAAGCCAAATGTTTCACCAGTTAACCCCTTTGCTATCAAACAAGCTTAGACGAACCTGCTACTCCTTCCGTGTGACCCTTACTAGGTGATATCACAATAGAAGTTTTGCCAGCGAACTCTTTGCTATCATTTATTCATACACTTATACAGAAACCCTAATTAGTGCTTCCAGTTCTGCCCTACCCGCACTAACTTTCCTCAACGTAAGTGACCTCTATGCGACGTGGCTTCTATTCTACCACTCGCTATTCTGCCCCCAGGGATTCCAGACAAACATATAACAATCACTAACGAGTTTATTAGTACATAAATCAATATAGCAGCATTTCAGAAAAAAAGTAAAACATTTTATAACATGTCAACAATTTAAAACACTTTTTCATTTGATCGATCAATACTTTTAGCAGCAATAAAATACATTTTCACAGTTAGCAGCAGTTTACCTATCTACCTATCTTAACTAGTCCTGCCTACCTTTAACTAAACCCTAGCCATAGCTCTGCTACCAGAAAATTACTGATAGAGGGCGCAGGTCACCGACTATAATTTTACCATATGCACAATTGGGCCCATAAATTCAATTCACCATATTTATTAATCGGGTAACCTACACGTTACTACCAGTAACCCTAGTTCGTTCCTACTTATTTCCTATGTACCTGACTTACCAATCCATGTCACAGGTACCTATGATCATAATGGATCAGGGAGCTAGCTGGAAAAATAAGCAGTCACCAAAATACAATAACATTTATAATATTTGCACTCTTTATAATAACCACAGACTCAGGAAGTTTTGAAAACCTTTATCTAGTTCTCGTCACTGTCAGAAAGCATTAGATTTACAGTAAGCAAACTATCGATAACCAAAATCATGAAGATCGTATAACCATGTAGAAAATAGATTATGCCAACCATTTAGAACTCTAAAGGGAAGGTAAAAACAGGGAACATACTTGTATGACATTTCAGAAATTAGAATTGATATGGTTTCTAAAGGACGGGAAAGATAAGGAACATGCTAGAATGTCACAGTTTGAGTACCCCTAGAAGATGGGTAAGGCAAAGACTTTATTTTGTACTGAAGGAATTAGAAATAACCATGTAGCTAAATGGGTAGGGAAAAAATGGAACACGCTAATAATTGAGAGCAACCACTTTAATTCAGCTAAAAGGAGGGTAAAGAAAAGGAACATCTATATTTCATGAACAGTATTTCACTATTTGACTTAAAGGATTGGAAGAAAATGGAACATGCTAATAAACAACTAAAATGTAAAACTTTATTATTGGTCAGCACAGGGAGGGTTAAGAAAAGGAACAGATGCGCAAATAAGACTTTAGCAGTTCAGAACACAAGAAAAAAGACGTATGTGTATTTCCCTCACAACGGTGTGGAGACCAACCCTGGCCACGGGTCAGTTAAGGACAGGAGCAACCCTAAGGAAATGCAGTTGCCAGTAGGCCAGCAGGTGCAGAATGGGAACACAGGACAGGAAAACCAGATTAGGATCAGGACAGGACCACCAAGGTAAGACCAGCACCCGCAGTTCAGCTGCAACGCCTGCGCTACACCCTCTCTGCAGCTCTCAGTCAAAACCCCGATTGGGTTCTCGAATTCCCCAGCAAAGTGCTTCGCCAGCACTTAAGGTTCTCAAAACCCCGATTGGGTCTGTGAGTCTGTCGGACAGAGTGCTCCGCAGCACCTCTGTTTCAAATCAGCTATTGAGTGCGTAGGGTCAGTGACAGGTCAGCTATTCGGACAAGTCGGACAATTTCTCTAGCAAAACCGAGGCTAGTTATACTGTTTTCGGGTCAGTGTACCACCCCCAAATGTTGCAAATGTAAGGATCCCCAATTTCGATTGGACAAAAGAAAGGACAGGTCATCACACCTCCTAGGATTTGACTCTCTCAAGCTCAATATTTGCATTTTCAAGACCGCCCCTTGAATTTCAGGTACCCATGACATGTTCCTTGCACATAACACTGGTGAATTTAACATTTTATACATTGTATTACGTTTAGTACAAATCAGCTTCTTCGACTAGGTGAATGTGCCTCTTCCCAGGCGCATTTTGGCTTGGATTTCTGTGTTGGCACGTGTTCAATGTCACAGAGTTCATCTTCTGGCTGTGGACTGTCATGCGCAGAAAGGATTTTCAAAATGGAGTATTCCCGTCCCTCATGCCCAAGGATTACGATACATGAAAAGTAAATAGAAACAGCTTTAGAACACAGAATAAATGAATTCCCTGTATACCATGAATCCCTACATTACTCTCATTATTTCATAATAACTATAGCATTAGAATTAATGCAAAACAAACAGCATAGCCAAAGCAGCGATGCAAGCTTCAGGCATGTGAGAACATAAAGCAGCCATTTTAATTCTACTGCGCAAGTGCAAAAGGTTTCCCACCAGAACTGCGAGTACGTCACATCACATGGTTATGACCAACACATGCGCAGACGAAATTCCGGCGTAGCAGCAGCCATCTTAAGTAGCAAGCGTATTATTATTAGTAAACACATAGGCAAGCGTCTCTGGGACACCCACAATGTCAGAATGAGGGCAAATTATTAAAACAAACAGGTTGATTAATACTATTAGGGTTATTTGAGGTTCATGAGTACAAGCAAGTCACATTATGTGCGAATCCTTGCTCCATCAATACTTTTAATAGTTTAAAACATTTCACCAACTCAACCACATGGAAACCAGTACTATCATAAATAATATGCGTGAAAAAACATTACAAGTTCCATGATAGTGCATGGATTCAGTTTAACTGTGTGTCAAACTAAAGCATAACTATGGGTCCCACTGAGTAGCATACTACTCATTAACAAAGCGTTTCAAAACCTTGTGTTGTGCACAGAACTGTGCACTACAAAAACAAGTCAACAGCGCCCTTTCAGTCCTTTTTGTGGGAGGGTTAATAAAAATCGTATTTGAAGGTATGCGACTCATTAAAGTTGTTAATCTCTCAGTCATTACAACATTTGCAGTCTCCTAGAGGAGGTGTCTGTTGACATAAATATTGCCACAAGGAGGAAGTATCTCAATGTTGTGTAGTGCACTCACCCTAATGCTGCTCAGGCCCCCAATACCGTTTATCTCCCTGCCCAACCCTCCATGATCATTCAACACCAACGCTTAGAAGTAAACTCAAGAGCAGGAGGGATTCTGTACGGCCCGAATGGGCAGCCATGAGCCCAATCCATTTCTCACGTAACAGACAGGGATGATTGTCTCCTTTCAAGGCTACACAATTGGAACTCCTGTCATGGAAAATAGCTTAGCATGCCTGCCCCTAGCTTCCACTAGTAGAAGAGATGCTGTGAAAGCTCTGGAGGTTCATCTGTTCCCTTCCAACACCCTACCTCCCCAAAAACACACAAAGACATACTTCCTGCATACAGTCCTCAGGTTAAACAAACTGCATTAAGTTAAGCAAGCTGCGGTACTCTGCAGCATCTCCTGCTGTGTGGCCGCATTGAGGAGAGATGTAAAAATTATGTTGCGGTACAGAAACCAGCAGCGACTCAAAGCACGAGCGCTGGTGTTCCGCCAGGACAAATACTTCCACTAGAAGAAACAAGCTGTCGGAGCAAAGAGTGTGTCCTGCTGCAGCAGTCGCCAGCTCGCACACCGCTGCTCGCTCCCGCTGCAATACTCCATAGGAGTTAACTTTTGAGAAAAGGTGGGAAACGCACCAACCATTAGCCATTTGGAGGCTACGATTTTTGAATGTCGCAGACAAAAGCCAATCTAAATCCCACGAAGTACATACAACAGATCATCCAGCAGTGCAAGCGCTGTATGCTCGACCTAAAAAAACAACATTCGGTTCATAATATATTGGATAAAGTAGTCCTATTTAGCTGCTAAACTAATTAGCCTTTGTTTTTTCCAATAATGCTTTTGAGAAGTGATAGGTCTACTTTCTTAATTTCATTCAAATATGTAAGCCTGCCCTGGAGATACATTGTTGCTGAACACCAAGGCAGGAATCCGTCTCCCAGTTTTGCATTGCATGTCACTTTTGATCAGGTATAAGTCTATATAATCATCTCTATGGATATTTTAAGATGATCTTAATTTTTATATAAAAATTACTAAATAGTGCTGTTGCGTTTTTTACTTTAGCTCTGCATCTAAAGTAAATATATAAAAATTGTACAGGAGGGGGCGACTGGCTACCCCTTTACACTGGAATGGTTTTTAATTTTAGCCTCAGTTTGAGCACCATGCACACTTCACACACCTTTAATGCACTAATTATTTTACTTATTTATCAACTATCACTCACTATGAAATGTGTATTGATTATCCTGTCAGGATCACAGTTACTTGATCTCTTTTTTAATCGTATCACCATGCATTAATATGTGACCTTTTATTTAGATGGTACCACATGAAAATGTATGTGGATCACTGAGTGCTGATCCACGATTAGACATGTACAGTTGCGCACAGTTCTAACAGTTTGGCCATTTGGCCGTGTTTATCTTTGTGATTTTCAAATAAGTTTATAAACAAGACACAGTTGCGCACAAATCTGATATTCAGGCCATTTGGCTAGGTTTGTTTTATGTTCTTTCGGGTACATTACCCAGTAATTGAGCAAGTATTGAAAATGTTTAGGATGTGAACATCCATGGTATAATTTTGATGGCGTCTAACATATATTATGATAGTCACATGACATCCCGATCATTCAACTACTTATACTTAGAATTGTTTCGTATAGATGCTTTCTTTAATTTTGTATTATATGTTGGACACGGATTAGGATGTCTTCCATGTCTATGGAAGGCCGACAGAAGAACGTGTCGTTCTTTTCTTGCACATTAAATCCTCCTGTGTATGATACTGGTGTGCTGCCTTCTTTTCGCATTGAAAGGATTGTTTGTCGTATATATATGTAAGTACAGGTGGTAAACAACAAACTAGAGACTAAACTATTCAGAAAGGAAACAGCCGGGAATTCTATTCTGCATTTCTACGAGCTTCCATCCTCGTCATTTGATAAGCAGCATCCCCTATGGGGAGATGCTGCGCATCAAACGAATTTGCAGTAACCATGCGGATTTAGTTGAGGCTCAACTTGGCTGTAAACAAAGATTTTTAGCTAGAGGATATCCTCTTAAAATCATACAATCAGCCATAGATAAAACGCAGAAATTAGATAGAAACACCCTATTGGTCCCGAAAAAGGTCAGAGAACCTATTGATATGACTGCTGGCAATCCAGATACTGTGAGGCTAATAATACCTTTTAGCTCACAACAAAAAGAAATACCAAAATTATACACAAGAATTGGGCACTAGTAAGGAGTGACCCAATAATAGGAGCTGGACTGCCAGTCAGACCCAATATAACCTTTAGAAGGGCGCCATCAATGTATGGGGACCTGGTCTCTAATAATCCCGAAGTGTCTCCAACAAGTGACTGGCCAACAAAAACCAATGGCTTTGTCAAATGCAGGTCTTGCAAGGCGTGCCAATATGGCACGAATAAAAAAAATTTATTGTACTGCTTTCAGCAGCAAAGAGATCAAAATCTCCAAACCCTTACACTGCAATACGGAATATGCTATTTACGTCTTAGAATGCAGCTGTCCTCTAAGATATGTGGGCAGCACGAAATTGCCAGTTAGCAAAAGAGTGTTGCAACACATACGGGCCATCAAAAATTATGATCTGACTTACCCTGTCGCGCGACATTTTCACGAGGTCCATGACAACAATTTAACCAACTTTTCATATTATGTCATTGACACCATCCCCAAAACCAAAAAGGGTGGCGACAGAGAACAGGCAATGGGGAAATTGGAGACCCGGTACATACTTAATTTTAACAGTAAGAATCCCGGAGGCCTCAACAATACGGAAGATCTGCACACTTGTTTATGAGTTTCTAATACCCCGCTTAGATCTGAAACCGCAAATCCTTTTCTGTGCTTTGCCTTCTGACTATTAATTAGACATGCTTTCTGTTAACCAATATATGAATTTTTCATATTGTTCTTGTGCATATAATCAAATGGAACTATCTACAGAAGCTGTTTTTTCTCTATATTGATGTATATATATATATATATATCAAGGTTGCTGCAACACACCACCTTTCGTCTCCTCGGTAAGCAGACATGGACCCAGTGTCAGTGCCAAAAGTTTAGTTTATTCCTCGTCGGCCATTACGCGTTTCACCACCTCAGTGGCTTGATCACATGACAACGCTAGTTTGATTCTGGACCAATTATAAAGCTGCACCATTTTACACGTGATTAAGGTGAGTAATAGACATGAACAAAACATTTCGGTATCTGTATATCGGTCTATGCTGTTAAAACATATGAAATAGCGATATAAAGCGTTTGAAAATAGTCAAATGGTTCAGATAAATTCACTTTCCTGATTTTTACATTAAGCCAACAATTCTCAAAATTTAACTCAATATATATTTACAAATACAAAAAATAGATTTAAATCTTAATAAATATATAAAATCTCCATTGGTAAAGGGAGCTTTAAATATATCAGATCAATGAAATTGACACATGGATCTTGTAAAAATTCAGTGAATTTGACTGATAAAAAACATTTCATGTATTGTATAATAACCGCATAAATGCATTATTTCAAACGCTAATTTCATTCTAGATGATTACCATGATAACCACTTAAGTTTTAGTCATGTAACTAAACAACAAAAAAAAACATGGCCCGTGATTTAAAGTGCATAAAGTGTAAGACTTTTAAAAATATTTAAAATATGAAAATGATCATCAATATAGAGAAAAAACAGCTTCTGTAGATAGTTCCATTTGAATGTGGAGTGCAGCAAAGAGACATGAGAGATAGAAGTGATTTTGCAAACATATAGAGTTTGTATATATATATATTACAAACTCTATATGTTTGCAAAATCACTTCTATCTCTCATGTCTCTTTGCTGCACTCCACATTCAAATATATATATGTGATCAAGGCCGCAGGGACGGCCGAAACACGTTGTGACATGCTGTTTTATGGGAAATAAATGAATGCTGCACAAAGTTGGTCCATGGCTCGTGTTTCTGCCTGAGGGGCAGAGTGCTGTCGCTGCTGCGAGGTATTGCAGATATGTATATATATATGTATATATATATATGCACATACAAATATATATATGTAAACTTATAGAGTTGTTCAATATGATTAGGAAAGTGGTGGGTTCAAAATGTGACTAACTAAATAATATTGACATATTACCTTACTTTTATGGCAGCCGGAATACAGAGAACATTTTCTGCAGTCCTTCCTTGTTTACCATCACCATAAATTCACTAATGACTAGGCAGTATTGTTTATTTAAACTGAACGCTGTGTGCAAAGTAATATCCCTTTTATGCACTCAGGAAAGCTACTGGCTGAAATGCTTCTGCATTTACGAAAGTTGATTTAAAATCTATCCCGTGAGTGCTTTGCATGTGCTGGGCAGCATATGCTGGAGCTGTTCTATAAACGTGAGTTCCATTCTCACAACGAAAACGCAGCCGCCTTAGGAGTTTGGCAAGCTGTTTTAATGAGACAAAGGAGCTGTAATCTATGAACATGCGGCCAGAACCCAGTGCTTAGTTTGTGCCGGTGCTTTCCGGTGCTCAGCACTGGCACTTTATTGTCAGGGCCGGGGCTATCATTTATTTTCAAGAGGCAGAAGTGGTCAATTTAATTTTTCAGAAATACATGCACACAGAAAGACATCTTTACTTTTCCCACTCGTCTGTGCTGCGCAGCCTCTCACTCTTACCCATTCGTCAACCCCTGCCCTCCTGGCTGGCTGGTGATTCAATTTCAACTTTTAACCTTTTACAAAGAAAAGCAAACAGGCTCTCCAAGAGCCCTCTTTATTTCTGCAGTTAACATGGCTTGCCCTTCCCCCAGCAAGTTAGAGAGCCCTGAGAAGCGGAAGGAGGCTGGACTCATGTCCGTTACCTGTCACGTAATCCTTCACCAGCTCTGAGGTCCTAATTGGTTACTGAAGGAAGGTCTAGGGATTTCCTCAGTAGAATGCTTCTAGCAATAATGATTCGCCAATCAAACACGTTTTCCCCCCACTGAGTTTCTGTAGCCAAAATTAATTCATTCTTTCAAGCAAGCTGCAACTCCAGGCCGAGGTGAGTGAGTCACAGTGCATCGGAACCAGAGGACAGAGTCAATTACTAGGTAGCTTTAAACGAGTGAGGAAACCCTATTTTTTCTGTTCACCTAAGAGCTTGGCTGACTCTGTGTACGTGCAAGGGACAGTGGTCGAAGTGGGCGGGATCGGCAGGGCACGGTGTGCCCCTACTTCTTCAATTTGATAGATTCCGTTCCCCTACTTTATTTTATTTTTAACACGTTCCAGGACTGCGGAACTTGCAAAGGTGCATAGATAAGGCCTGGCATTCGTGGTGGCTCGGGAATGGGCGGGGAGGTCAGAGAAGGAAAAGGACTGTCTTTTCCTTCTTACCAAGATAAGACAAAGGCAGTGTTGAATTCTCCTGCTCTGTTCTGGCAGATGCCCCCCCCCCCCTTACTTCCTCACTTTCTGTCTAGCTCTTGCACACTTACTGAAAACCGTGACTCCATTAGTTTATTTCTTCTTCCATGAAATTGATCCAAAAAAGAGAGACACTTTTTCTGGAAGTCTTTTTCAGACATTTTTCTATTCCAAAGTGCAGGCTTGGGACAGAGAGAGATTAAAGGTTAAAAATGTGAAACATAACTAAATAAAAAGCAAGACCAAGTGGTTGCAGAGTGGTCTGATTTATTTTATTCACACACGAACACATTAGCGCCACGTTCCAAAGTTTGCCAGTGAAGCACTATTTTTGTTTATTTGTCATTCTTTAAACAACATTGTTTTCTCTGGTTGGGGAAATGCACCAGTCCTGGAGGTACTTTGCAATAAATGCTTGATGGTGGATTGGAAAACAAATTGTGTACAGCAGCTCTATTTGCAGGGATGTGGTCTTTTTAAACTATATTGCTTACGGTGTGTAAGGATATAAGCAATGGACAATGAAACGGGTTCCTTTCAGGCCCTGTAGTCATGTCCTTAACTTTTCAGGCAAAACAGTCACTGCTTTCTGAATATTAAGTGCAAAATCATTAAGGTAACCATGTTGTTCCTGCTTACATTTCGCATGCTTTACTTTAATCTTGCGTTCCCTTGAGCGTTTACTTTTTCCAGGATGTTGTTAGTTTTGTTTTTTTAGGCAGCATATTACTCTTGTCTAGTGCATTCACATACAGGTGTTTATAGCAAGGAACAATTGGGTTGAAGCTGAAGGCAGTGCGAGTTTTGTCTCAGTGGGGAGATGGAGCTGCACAAACCCCTCCCCCTTCCCCCGCTTCTTAAGACCCTCTCGGGTGAGTAGTGCACTTCAAAAATCCCTCATTGATTGATTGAGTGGGACAGTATGGTGTTCAGTGGGGAGAGGATGTGGCACTATGGTCAGAACTGCTGAAGTTGGAACTGTGGAACCAGGTTCTGCCTTCATGACCAGACCACTCTCCTGAGGGAGCACAAAACGTGCTAGACCTTAGAAGGCCCCGCAAGACTTTAGAAGCCCTGGTGTCTTAGCACCAGCAGGTGAACCCTCGCAGTGGCAAGTGTGGGGTAACCTTGAAGGCCTAAACAACAAAATCCATGCTGAAGTTACTCTTCAGTCTTGCTTGCAGGTCTAAGAAGCAGCACACCCTAGAGCATGGGTACTCGCAAACAATTTCCCGGGGGGCGCAAACTTTGGTCTCTGGTATAACCGAGGGCCGCACTAATACCAGCGGGGGTGTAAAGTGGGATTAGGGGAAGCAAAGCATGTACATCTTGTAGCTGTCTTTAAAAATGAAGTTGTTCCTAAAGTTAAGGTCCTAGTTACTTCCTTTCCCTAACTGCAATTAACCTTTTATATATTTTTCCATGTTAGTGCTGAGTGATGTAAACAGCAGCCCAGTGCTGCTGCTGCTGCCCAGGGGGCCGCATGTAAAGGTCAAGAGGGCCACATGCGGCCCTGGGCGGTACTTTGAGTATCACTGCCCTAGAGCGACATCGACTCTGTCACTGATATCACAGGACCCTTGAGCAGGGTGGCTTTAGGGCGATGTGACCAGTGCGATTGCACTGGGCGCTGACTTTGGGTGGGGGGATGTGTTTTTTCAAGTATATTATGGTTTTAAAAGCATCCCGGCCTCCAGCAATTTTCGGCAACAACAAAAATGACATGATAACTGCAGTGATTAATGTTCTTCCTAGAGAGAGATGGAGTTATGTCAAGTGGAAGTTTTGGATCGTGGAAAGGTCGTGCAGAGGGTTAATGTGCCTGCTACAAAGAACATGTAACAAGCAGATCACAAAGTGCACATAATGTACATAGGTCTGTGGGTTACTGCTTTTGTCAGAGAGATCTTTTTGTTACTTACTTGCAGTTTATAAGTAGAAACAGTACAACAGTGAGCTATTAACTGCTATTAAGCTATTGAGAGCTGAACGCAAACTGTAAGGTATAAATTAGACCGTTATGATTTTTTCCCTAGATTTCATTATCCTAATGTTGCAAACAGGGTTCATTTGGATAGAAATCATTTCTGGTTATTAAAGAGAACCACCAACCATGGTATTACATATCACTATTGAGCTATACGGCCTACCAGTATGGTTGCCATGCGACATCTACACCTAGTAGTCCTTTGCCTTATGTAACATTTCCTATGAGTGATTTACACATGGATGATTGATTGTCTCTGTGTAATGTGTGTGTTGTAAAGTGCCCTCACACCCTTCACTGGTATTGGTGGTGCTGTAAATCAAATTAAATGCATGTGAGTACGAGTGTTGTGATGGAGACTTGAGGGGCACTGCTAAAGGGTGGTAGTGAGGGAATCCGTGGCAGAAGGAGTAATTGTGGGTGGCACCAACAAACATTGTTGCACAGAGCTCCAACAGTGCCATAAATATGTCTTAAGTCTGCCTTAAGTCTGTCTTAAGTCTGTCTTAAGTTTGTTAAGACAATATCCTAACTTTACTACTACTAAATGCTTTTGGTGAATACCAAAAGTAGTAAGTTTAGAATTTTGTCTTAAGTTAGTTCTGTGAATCGGGGCCACTGTTGTATGCTGTGAACATTATTTTAAGGGCTAAGGCTAAGGGATGCCAATTGGGGTAAGAAATGTTTGGTTTATGCCTGTTTACAATGCACTTGTGGGAGTAAATCCCATCCGGAAGACTTGTCCCTCCTCCATCTGTCATTTTAGTCATCCCAAGCATCATCTTATTACTATGAGCTCCCTAATAACCCTTTCTAGATTCTCCCCTCCTCTATCCCTCCCTCAACCCATCCCAAACCTCATATTACTACTATGATCTCCTGAAAAACACTTTCTAGACGCTTCCCTCTTCTATCCCTCCATTATCCCATTCAATGAAACTAACAGACTCACATCTCCATCGCTCAAATTACCATATATTTCCCTATATTAACCCACCACTACTCCTTTTTGTGTTCCGGAGTCGCATGCTGCTTACCGAAAAGTTTTTTTATGCATCTCCAGGGGTGGAAGTGCTGTATTTATTTATTTATTTATTCAAAGTTTTATATAGCGCGAACAGGATCCTTACAGATATCAGAGCGCTTCACAAAGACAGGGTAGGGGCAGTAGAGATAATGGGAACAGTATAATAGTCAATAACATGGTAATAACATGGATAATAAAAACATACATAAAACCAATCCAAATACAATCAATTAAGGAAGTAATATAGGACAGCACAAGTCATTGATCCCACTACAGAGGTGTTTAGGAGGATCAGTAAACCAACGTGTATCCGGTCTTGGTCGGTAGTAAGAGAGTAGCGTAGTAATGCCCCCAACAAGTAGCGTATAGTGCCAAGGGATAGGGTGAGCAGTGACATGAACCAATGCAGAGTCTCTGAACCAACCTCTATAACGATCAGGAGATCTTGGCCAGAAGGATTGTTTTCACCTCTTTCTTGAAGAGTGCAGTGGAGGAGATCAGCCTTGTTTCAGGCGGGAGCGCATTCCAGATCCTGGGTGCCATTCCTGAGAAGGAGCGCTTGTAAGTTTTCACTTTCCGGAATCTACGAGGTTTCAGGAGTAGATTTTGTGTACTCCTATTGGATCTCGAACCTCCTGATATAGACAGCTTTTGGGCGAGGTAGTTGGGTGCCTTGTGGTGTACGGCCGCGTGTGTCATCACTGCAATTTTTAGCTGTATTCTGGCTTCAAAAGGCAGCCATTTTAGAGACTTTAAGTCTGGGGATATGTGCGAATGCTTTCTAGATCCAGTAATGAGTCTCGCGGCAGCGTTCAGGGAGGCTCTTAAGGGTGCTGTTGTGGATAGCGGGAGACCGCTGAGGGCCGCAATTCCATAGTCTATTCGAGGGATGACTAAAGCCTGTACAGCCGTTTGGAAGTCTTTGGCCGGGAGGAAAGGTTTAATTTTCCTCAGCGTGTTAATTTGGAAATTAGCTGCTTTTGTGGCATTGCTGACGTGCTGCTGCATGTTGAGCCTGGCGTCGAGTGTGATGCCTAGGGATTTCGCCGAGTCCACGATGGTAGGTTGGACATTGAGTGCTGTTAGGTTGTTGAGCCAGGTCTGGGTGGTGGAGATTTTCGCCGGAGGTGAGATGAGTAGGAACTCAGTTTTCAGGGCATTTAGTTTGAGGTGATTAACGGCCAGCCAGGATTGGGTGTTGATAAGCGTGGAGTTCAGATGTTTGATATCTTCCGGGGATTGTAACTTTAGATAGAGTTGTGTGTCATCAGCGTACATATGAAATTGAACATTGGATGCTTGAAGCAAGGTGGCGAGCGGTTCCATAACGAGGTTGAACAGTGTGGGGGAGAGGGAGGATCCTTGTGGGACCCCTAGATCTGCCGGCACAGGTGTAGATAGCACATTGTCGATCTTGAACCTCTGAGACCGGTTGTGAAGGAAGGACGAAAACCACTTGAGAACAGTTCCCGATAGCCCCATTCTAGTACTTAGCAGCTCCAGCAAATTCTCATGCTTGACCGTGTCAAATGCTGAGGAGAGGTCAAGAAGGATGAGGAGGCAGGACTCATTGCGGTCCAGATTTTGGAGGGCATCATCAATTATGTGTGTCATTGCTGTTTCCGTGCTATGTTTCGCTCTGAAGCCTGATTGATGAGGGTTGAGGAGGTCAAATTGATCAATGTGTTTTGTTAGTTGGAGTTGGACACATTTCTCCAGCAGTTTGGCCAGGGTGGGGATATTGGTGATGGGCCGATAGTTGTTTAGGTCAGCCGGATCAGCTGTAGGTTTCTTGAGTATAGGCGTGACTTGCCCCACCTTAAGGGAGTCTGGAATGTGGCCTTGTTGCAGAGAGCTGTTGATGATCTTGGTCCAGAGAGGGAGGAGCAAGGGGATAAAGTCTTTTACAGCATTAGCAGGTAGAGGGTCTGAGAGGTGATTAGAGGGCTTCAAGGAGTAGAGCAGTTTGTGAATTGCTTCTTCCGAGTAGGTATCGAAGTGCTGCCAGGAGGCCTTGTTTTTAGGTTGAGTGTCTGCCATTCTGGTGTGGTTGGGGTATCTGCTTACATCCAAGATGAGGTCATTTCTTATGTTGTCAGTCTTTAGTTTAAAGAAAGCAGAGAAGGCTTCACAGTGTGGGGAGTCATTTGTTGTGCTGTTTGATTGAGTGGGTTGTGCCTTTGTTTGAGTCTTGATAAGCTCGAACAGCTTTCTTGGCCTGTTCTTCGCTTGGTCCAACTGGCGGCTGAAGAAATCCGACTTAGTGCGCTTTATTTTCCTAAAGTAGGCATTTCTCTTGTTCTTAAGCTTTCTGAGATGCAGTGCTGAGGGATCCGATCTCCAGGTGCGCTCTGCCATTCGCATATTACGCCTTTCGTCATTGAGACTATCATCATACCAGGGGTTAGACATTTTGGTGGAGACTCTCTTCAGTTGCAGAGGGGCGACTTCATTGACTATTGTATTCATAGAGTCAAGGTAGTGGTCAGTCAGTGATTGAACATCTGAGGCCCCTGAAGGGGGAAGGAGGAGGTTGCCGATGTGGGGAGGTAGGGTAGAGGGGTTGAGATTCTTCAAATCCCTTTTCCATGTTTTGGTTTTGATTGGTTGAGTAGGGTTAGGTTTAACTTTTTCGTTGATAAAGAAGGTGATAATGTGGTGATCTGACCAATCGCAGGGTAGAATCGCCTCTAGTTGAATAGCGTTCTCTTTGGCAATGATGAGATCGAGTATCGCGCCTTTGTCGTGTGTTGGTTTATCGCATAGTTGGGTGAGGTCAAGCGCATTGAGGAAAGTTTTTAGACTATTCACCACGGTATCTTTCTGATCGTTCCAGTGGAGATTGAAGTCACCCAGGTAGACTTGAGTGGTCTGCCGACCGGCATTGGAGGTGATCAGGTCCATGAATTGTTGGGTGAATATGAGATTGTCACCAGGCGGGTGATAGATGAGATGTAAGGCACAGACTTGTTTGCCCTCACTGGTGATGTCGAGGCAGAGTAGTTCACAGGAGGAAAGGGGGGGGGAGGTGACTTGAGTAACGGAGAGATTGCTCCTAAAAATGCATGCAATTCCCCCGCCCATCTTGCCAGGAGACCTGTCCAGCCTAATGATGTGATAGTTGGGGGGGACTAGTATGTCCATAATCGGGGTAGAGGCTTCAGTGAGCCACGTTTCTGTTAGAATGGCTAAGTCCAGATCCCTTTCTGAGACGAGATCCGCGATGTCGGAGGAATGTCTCTGGGCCGATCTGCAGTTTAATAGGATGCATTTGAGTTTGGGAGAGAGAAGGGTGGACGAGCTTTCTAGTGTGAGGGGAACTTTTCTGAGGTTGTTAGGGACGGAGCCTCTGTTGTTGAGTGTTGGGAGCCTTAGAGGGTTTGTAAGAATTGTGGGTATGGGGATGTGTGAGTTGGAAAAGTCTTTTACCGGACCTGGGCCATAAGAGCGCAGGAGAGAGCATAGGTCGCGGTCCGACAAGGGGTTGAGAACACGACGGGGGCGGCGGGAATTATTGCGAACGGGGATAGTAGTCCATTGATGGTGTCGTCGAGGGCGAGGGTATGTAGGGAGGGTGCGTCGTTTGTAGGGTAGTGGGATGGTGGGAGGTAGACTGGGCTGTGAGGAGAGAAGGTCTTTGATTGTGTGGATGTCTTTTTTGATTTGTAAGATTTCCTCTTTGACTTGTTGGAGGGTGGATAAAGTCAGGTCAGGAGGGACATTGGGGAGGGCGTTGGTGGAGAGAGCCGTTGGTGAGTGGTTGAGTAGTGTGCTGGGGAGCAAGCAGGGTATCAGGGGGGGGGGGGTATACTAGTATACTATGTATAAATACAATAGCAATATTGGCCGTATTACAAGAGTGAATGATGCGCAGAAATCAGTTACAGGTTGTGCATCTGCCACAGAGGTGCATATTGTGCCTCTAGCAGAGTTCAATATATTCTGATGTGATAGATGCCTTCATAGTGGGCTTGTACCTCTGGGCTCCATAATGTCATATATCCTACTTTCTTTTAGTAATAGGCTGGTCCGGGGCAGTTTAGGGTCAAGCCAGGGGAGATACAAAATACAACATAAGTAAATAGTGATATCAGAATTAGTTTGGAGTCAGGACTTTAATGGTCAGAAAAAGTTCATTATCTTTGGTTCCAAAAGTCATGAGATCCAGTTTCTTTTGCGGTTTTGCCTTGATTTTAAGATATTCTTTCCAAGGAGCTTGAAAACCGACACGTATGAAGTCAACCATCATATTCCCAAGGTAGGAATTCAGATCTGGTATTAAATGTGGCTTTCAGCCATGCCAGTTGAGGATGTGGGTGGAGCCAGCAAATGAAGTCGGTGGAGCCAGGGTACATGGTTGTAGCCTCCTACAAAAATATGAGCACCTGGACTTCCTATTTTACAAATTAAGCACTACCAGAACCATCTCTGAAAGATACTTCAGTCGATCAAAGGATCGTGAATTATTCAAATTTTGGGCATGCAGTAATGGTACTGCTGCCTGCGGACTAATCTGGGTGTTAAATCCAGAGGCATGACGAGGGATGTGTAATGCACAGCAGAAGGGACTGACACACAATGTGACATGCCTGGAAAGTAAGGAAAAGGATATGTGCCCTTTTATTCTTGGACATAAGAACGTGATGTGGTATGAAAGTAGATATGGAAATAAACTAAACAATATTGACATATTACCTTACTTGTATGGCAGCCGGAATACATAGAAAATTTTCCGCAGTCCTTCCTTTTTTACCATAACCATAAATTCACCAATGAGGAGGCAGTATTGTTTATTTAAACTGAACACTGTGCACAAAGCAATTTCACTTTTATGCACTGAGTTAAGCTACTGGCTGAAACGCATCTGCATTTAATAAAGGTGATTTAAAATCCATCCCGTGAGTGCCTTGCATATGCTGGAGCTGCATATGCTGGAGCTGTTAGATAAACGTGAGTCCCATTCTCACGACGAAAAGGCACGCACCTTAGGAGTTCGCCAAGATGTTTGAATGAGACCAAGGAGCTGTAATTAATATATATATATATATATATATATATATATATATATATATATATATATATATATACACACATATATATATATATATGTATATATATGTGTGTGTATATATATACCTCAAACCAACTCCTACTCAACACTGGAAGAAGGCACGCACACAAGGGCTGCAGGATAAAGACTTCTTTATTTCATCAGGCCTCACTCGACCCCACGATTGAAGAGACGCGTTTCGGCTGTCGCAGCAGCCTTTCTCAATCTGGCAAGCGCCATTAACATCAAGACATTCATACCCCATCACAGTGAGGAAAATTATTTTTCACTCCTCAATCATTTTTAAAAGGACACCATTGGTTTTTGGATTGCCATCTCGTGGCAAACATTTTTCACAGAACCCACCTGGTCGTTTTTCCTGATGTACGAGGAAAGGTCTATCAGCACGACAAAAATCCATTTTTGCAGGCCTGCATTTCTGCCTAGGAACTGTCACCCGCCCAACCCCCTGTTCTCTTCAGTTCATCAGAAAGCCACATGGCCCTCACCCCGAGTGAATGATTCATTTTTCCTCTCCTGCTCCCAGCCTGATAAAACATCCTTGACACAGTGATCAGGTTATCTAGACAATGGTCTGACTGCTGGACTCTAATCAGGGTAAATAAACAAATGACTTGAAAGACCAGGCTTTGATCAGGCAACTGAACAATGACCTGAAAGAAAGAGCCCTGATCAAAGCAGAGTGGACAATGCTCTGTGTACCAAGCCCTTGACCAGGTCACCAACTACAAGCATAGAGTGGACAATGCTCTGTTTACCAAGCCTTGACCAGGTCACCAACTACAAGCATCGCCTTGATCAAGCTATCGACTACAAACACTGCCCTTATTGGACAATGGACTGACAGCCGAAAGAATAGTATGAGAAATGTATAAAAGGCTTGTAAGCTACAGAGTAAAGTAGCAGCCTCCTGGGTTTTGTCTCTGACTAGCTTGGGACTCTGTTCCATAGCCCGGATTATTGAAATAAATCTGGGTTCCTCCTGCAGACGAATGCTCCTGTGTCTCCTTTTACTACGTATGAAGGGTATGGAAGATTTGGGCGGTTCCCCCGCCGCTGAGACCCTGTAAGTGGGTTAATCCGGTTCTTCAAATGGCGGCCCGAATAGGGACTCCACGAGTACGGCGGTCAGGCCCGGTGGGCGTGAGGAGGTGCACTGAGAGACTCTGACGGAGGCGCCCTACCCAAGGATTCTTGTATTCCGGTAGACCGAACGACTCACCCGGTGTTCCTCCCCACCCGGTCTGGGCCACTTGACCGCCTTCTCGCTGGATTCCCCTAGCAAATAATTTCTGGAGCAGGACACAGCCCTACGTCTGCAGAAGAGAACTACCCCTGTAAGGTAAGGGTGGACTGATCATCCACCAAGTCTGTCTGTTATTGACTTTCGCAAAAGCCAATTTGTTATTGACTTTTGCCAAAGCCAAGCAAGCGAGGTAAATTTCTAAAAACCCGCTGGTGTCTGTTCTGTATGAAATCTGTATGAATAATTGACTTTGCCAAAGCCAAGAAAGCGAGGTGAAGTTTTTTACCCGCTGGTGTCTGTTCTGTATGATTCCGCTATTTAATTGTCCTTTGCAAACGACAAGCAAGCGAGGTGAGTTTTAGGAACCCGCTGGTGTCTGTTATCTGTTTTAAGCATGCCGGTCAGTAGTAGGTTCAAGAAAATATGTGTTGTATGTGTACGCAGGACTCCCAGCTGGAGGCGGCTTGTCCGCTTCCTCCAGAGGGGACCCCTGGCCATACAATGTATGTTAAACATGGCCCTTCTGCCATAATGCTTTCCTCATTATGGGTAAAATATAATAAACAAAGCAATGTGCCCTCCTTGCAGAAAATTCCAAGAAAGGATTAGGGTTTGTGCACTTTGCACCACACGAATAAATAAAGAACACTCTGATCTTCACTTCATAGACCTCATAACTTAATATTATTTTTTTTATTGAAAAAATTTGATATTGCAGTGGCCCAAATGCTCCAAGACACACTACTACGGACTGTCTTCAAATGTATCCTTAATTCACATTTCCAGCAGTCTTCAGAAAGTACTAATACTGGCCACAGCAACATCTCGAGCCATTGTTTTGGGGGAAGGGCTGAATGGTTTCTTTCATTGCACGTTTATAAAGATTTGCATCGTATTCCAAACAATAACACAGGGTTTTAGGCGCAGGCAAAATGCCATTTGGGAGACAATAACCTTTCAGTACGCTTGACCGGACACATTAGTTAGAGACCGGCCATTCTTTGTGTACACCAGTCAGTCATTCGGTGTTGATAAGTGGGTCTCTGGTTGCCTTAATTTGTCCATTTGTAGACAGGAAGAGTGATGCCCCTGTTGTTCTTTTTTTTTCCAAAGCCTTCCGAGTGGAAAGAACACCCTTTCTGTAGTTGATATTAGACTTTTATTGTAATGGAGCCATTTAGTCACACTACGCAAACACCGTCAGCCAGTCCTGGCCTTTTAGCCTGCCCTGTGGTGCTTTCTGGGACTTGCAGTCTCATTGCGTTAAGTGGTACAGTGAAGATTTCAATCCCTTTGAGTGTAAGCGCTTCGTGCAGAGAGGCACGAAAACGTGGCCTGGCTGCAGCCATGGTCTCAGGAAACCAGGCGAGACTAAAGGTTTCACTAAAAGCTGAAGCCTAGAGTAAATGTTTAAGCTTGTTTGGGAGTGTTTGTTCCCCGCCCCAGGGCACATGTCGATGAAGCAATGTCAAACACTTGAAACCCGCTGCCCTCACCCACGGGTCAAACAGCGCCCGCAGTTACCATCACGAAACCCGGCATCAGCTTTCACTTTAAGGGGTGAAGCGCCCTGTGGCACCACTTGCCTCGCTTTAAGTTGGAAAGGTTAACCATACCAGGTCGACCGGTTTCCGCGTGTGATTTTAGCTTTAGAGAGCACTTACTTAAGGAGGCTTGCAAAATGGCTGGAAAGAAAAAGTGATTTAATGTTCTACTGTTACACTCGGGGTTTCCTACTGAAGAAACAAGAGATGTAAAACCCGAATAGCCTTTAAACGATGTTTACTGCCATTTTTAAGTGAATGAAAAGAACATTGCTGAGGCATTTCCCCATTTTAAGTTTCAACGCGTTGAGGACTGGAACCAGAAGCAATAAACAAAGCAGTACAACTTAAAAGATAAATAACACTTTCAACGCACTCTTAAAAAACAATGGGGCCAGTTCACGAAGGGTTTGTTCCAGAGCAAAGGTGAATTTTCACAAAATGCGGATTCATTAAGTTGCACGGAGGTATGTGCTTGCATCCGTGCAACGCAAGTGCTATGGTTTTGGAGTGGTGCGCTCCAGGGGCTAAGCCTTCCATATTTATAAAACATTTTGTGTGGCTGTTGATTGCATCCATGGGATGCTTGATGCGAGTCAACCCGCAGGATAAAGAGGCGAGGACTGACAAGAATTGTCATGTGGCAGTCATGATGACTGAGCGCCACCTGTCAACAGTTTTCCTCTGCCTCTCAGCGGTAGAAAACTGACATCTTCAGGAGGGCACTGGCCATGTGCCACCCAGAGCAGAGCTTTGCCTGAATGTACAGGGATTGTGTGTGTGTTCCTGGTGTCAAGCCATGTCTAAGCATATGTTACGGTGCTTCTGGTCCCCAACCTGCCTAGTTTTCCAGTGTAGCAGAATGGAGAAGAGTTAAGCAGTCTTTATAGGGAAAGTAAATCTAAGAGACATTTACTGCTAACTGTGTGAGTTGTGATTGGACGTGTATATGCAAATCAAGATCTAACATTTTAGTCCAGGTCTAGTGTCGGTGGTGTAGCAACGGAGTCTTAGGCACTAAAGCAGGCAAGGAATTTAATGGTAATAAAAAAAACAGCTATAAATGGGTGCAGTGGGCCCTTCACCTCACTGGACCCCAGTGCCACTGCACAAGCTGCACTACTGATTCATACTGCCCTGTCCTACTGCCCTGTCCAGTCCTTCCATACAGGGATGTTGTGTAAGGCGGGGGGGGGGAGCGCTGCAGATTATTCTCCTTTTCCTCCTTTTACTTTTCTGAATACTGTCAGTAGTGTGGATATTAATGCATTAGCAGACACACTGACAATCCTGGACAGTGATTGTGGGAGTTCTTCATATGGAGACTCGTCGTGGATGTCTTCGCCCTTAGATGTAGTCAAACTGAACTCTTCTGCACAGGCTGTACGTGTGTGTGGTCAGGAAAAGCAAATGGTGGAAAACTGCGTTAATTGCTTCGGGTGTCTCCACGCTCTTGTCTTTCTTTACAGATGAGGCCTTGAGCTAACATGGCTGCATCGGTTCATTTGGCTATCCATTGATTTTGGCTGAGCTTTTCCTACGCTGACTTCTGTGGCTTCATGAGGCGAAGACAAGGCCTGCTCATATTGACTCCTGTATTTATGCATTTTTTTTTTGCAGCTTCCCTGAATTGTTTTTAAAGCTGCCTCATCACAAACCAATTGGACAGGAGCAGAGCAGATTTGGGGCGAGATGTTCCCTCCTCTGTGATAGATGACGGGCAGAGTTGATCATTTCTGGTTGGACAGGTGAAGTTATACATTTCTCGAAGCACCTGCCTTTCTTCAGGAGCGACAACACCATTGTTTTCTGGCGATTTTAGTCCCACTGTTATGATGGGCTTAAGAGATAAAGGAGACGGTCTGAATTGACTGCTAATACCAGACGAAGTACATTTTGACACCCCTGCAACCAGCGCGCGAGTATTCAACCTGGTGAAAGAACTGGTAATTAAGTAGCATATATTGCGGGGAAAGCTGTTGTCTTCAAGAGGGTCAGGAGTTGTTTCCCAATGCGGACTAGTTTTACTTTACAATTATTGAACAGCCTTTGACAAATTCTATTTCCCACACGTCTTTTGTTATTTCTGAGCCCACTGCACACCTTGGCTGCCCTGTTCTTCGCGTGACTGCAGAAAGTCTGTGTGCACTGGTCGCATCCTCCTAACATCATTGTTCACATGCTTTAGTGGCGGAGCTAGTTCAAATGGATGGGGTTTTAAATATCTATTTTAAATGCCTGATATTTATTTTGCCTGCACTTCTGTGCCCAATTAGATGCTTCATTTCCCAAATTTTTAAAGTTCCTTTTTTTAAGAAGTGCTCAAGTGACAGTATAACGTTGTAGCTACTTGGAATTATGACCTCTTAATTGCAGCCACTTCGTGAACAAGCAATAGTACGTCTGCTTTACCACCTTGCCCCCACAATCATAAGGTTTCCTTGAACAAATTGCAATTTTTTCGAGAGAAAGTGAACTACTTCGGCCACCTCCTTTCGAAGAAGGGAAGACAACTTACCGCTGACTGAGTGTCCCTTATTACCTCCATGCCTCCCCCGTTGACACATAAACAAGTACGTGCCTTTATAGTCCTCAGTTCCTATTACAGACAATGGATCCCTAACTTTTCGGCCATTGTCAAACCTCTTTTAGCTCTATATGCCAGAGAGAGGTCTCCCATGGACAACTGTAGCCCGAGCTCTCCCTGGATGTTTACGCGCAACTGCTGCTGCTGCACTTATGGTCCGCCAGAGCGCAGGTATTGTTATGTCTTCACCCTTGACCTAAATGGTCCCACATGCAGTAGATACCTTGCTCAACAACACCAAGACACAGTACCTCACTAGCGCATGACTCACAGGATATGAACTAACTCTCTTTACCAGCCGCATTAACATCAAGAGATGCACTGTACTAAACCCCGCCACATTCAGCATTGGGTATAAATCAAAAATGTAATGTAGCTAACCACCCCCAGTCAGCAGGTCTAGTGGAGGTCTACAATGGCATCCTAAAAACTAAAATGGCCAAGATAGTGGCCAAGACAGGTGTCATTTGGGTTGATGCTCTTCCCTTAGCCCTACTGTCCACAAGATCAACGGCCCACACCAGAATCGGCCTATCTCCCCATGAAATTGTGTTCGGGAGGCCTGCCAATGTATGGGGTGTCCCGCGGCCTAAAAAAACTGTCTGACGTTGAATACCCTGTATTAACTGATTTTCTGTTCAGTCTAACTAATACCTTTCGTACTCTTTACAGAAACAGTCCCGACGTTTTTCCCATTCAGCGATGCCAGACTGCATTCCACCTCCACTGAAGCGGAGAGTGACAACGTCCTAAGAGGAAGGGTGGAGCCCTCCCTTAACACTGCTCAGCATCAAGAACAACTGTTTCCTGATCATACCGTCCCTGCTTTCGACAGGTATAATCTACGTTCCAGAGGGAAGGCTTGCCCTTGACTTCGCCAGGTGCCAAAGGCTGTAGGGCTGTGATCCTCCCAGGCTGAGAGTAGTGCCATTTGTAAGACTGAGGTAAACCATAAAGGCCCTCGGCCACTGCATCTGGTGAAACAACCACCAATCACAGACAGCCACTAGGGGTCCCTGGCTTAGCACAATGGCCGCCTTCTCAAACACCCGTATCCAGAAACGAGATGCCAGTCTCCGACATAGCAGATGCTTCCTGGTCACCGTGGTGACGCTGTTTGTCTCCCTCCTCCTAATTATCCTTGGTTGGCTCTTACTGATCTTCCATCCTGTTACATCACCGACTCCTACCCCGACTCCTGCAGAACCCAGTGGGGTTGGAGGGTCCTCATCTTCCTTGCATTAGGAGTAGCTGTCCTGGTCTCCTGCTGTTTGTGTTTTCAGTGCCTGCCAGTACTCTGTATAATGTGTGTGCAGACCATCAAGCCTCCGCCATCAAACATTCACAACACCAATATGATGGTAATGATCCAGCAAGAAACAGATGGCCTTATGAACATTGACATTTCCTAAAGTATTTGCCACTTTATGGCAAAAGGAGGTCTGAGGAAAATAATTTTTCGATCAACATTCATTTTTACCAGGACTCCATTGGTTTTTGCATTGCCATCTCGTGGCAAACACTTTTCACAGAACCCACCTGGTCGTTTTTACTGATGTACGAGGAAAATTCTATCAGCACGACAAAAATCCATTTTTGCAGGCCTGCATTTCTGCCCAGGAACTGTCACCCGCCCAACACCCTGTTCTCTTCAGTTCATCAGAAAGCCACATGGCCCTCACCCCGAGTGAATGATTAATTTTTCCTCTCCTGCTCCCAGCCTGATAAAACATCCTTGACACAGTGATTAGGTTATCTAGACAATGGTCTGACTGCTGGACTCTAATCAGGGTAAATAAACAAATGACTTGAAAGACCAGGCTTTGATCAGGCAATTGAACAATGACCTGAAAGAAAGAGCCCTGATCAAAGCAGAGTGGACAATGCTCTGTGTACCAAGCCCTTGACCAGGTCACCAACTACAAGCATAGAGTGGACAATGCTCTGTTTACCAAGCCTTGACCAGGTCACCAACTACAAGCATCGCCTTGATCAAGCTATCGACTACAAACACTGCCCTTATTGGACAATGGACTGACAGCCGAAAGAATAGTATGAGAAATGTATAAAAGGCTTGTAAGCTACAGAGTAAAGTAGCAGCCTCCTGGGTTTTGTCTCTGACTAGCTTGGGACTCTGTTCCATAGCCCGGGTTATTGAAATAAATTTGGGTTACTCCTGCAGACGAAGGCTCCTGTGTCTCCTTTTACTACGTATGAAGGGTATGGAAGATTTGGGCGTTTCCCCGCCGCCGAGACCCTGTAATTGGGTTAATCCGGTTCGTCAACAGTCATAGGCATAGAAGAAATTTCATAGATCTGGAAAAGGTAAAACCGTTGTGCAGTACTACACCTAACATACATTACACTCTGTATTAAAATACCAGGAAATATCATAATATGCAGAACATTATAAGTGGCTAGTGAACAATGTTGTCACTAAAAACATAAGCCTGCATAATGCAGAGAAAATATGTACACATTAAATGCATAATGCACCATTGACCACATTGTATTTTATGATATATCTAGGCCTCTGAATGCACACGGAACACATCACCTGCCTATATATGATACATGTGATGCTAAATGTCTTTATTGAAATAAACCCCACTGTATGGCACAAGCCCCCTCAGGAAATGCTAATCGCATGAGATAAAATAGAACGTGCTGCGTATAAAAATGGTACCATTGAGAGAGACAACTTTCACATAAATAGATGCATTTTTGCTTGAAATAACTAACGGGGTGAGTCCATAAACCTTGCTCTTTCTTTATACCGGGAAGTAAGAATTGTTCACTGCCTGATTTTAATCACACATCAACACATGATAAACGTATTAGGGCAATACAGCATTAGGTTAATAAACAAACCTTGGAGACTAAAAACACATAGGGGCTATTAGGATGGCGGGTGGACTTACGTCCGCCCGCCACCCTAGCGGTGCTGAGACCGGCCACCAGTGGTGCGGCGGCCCGCACCGGTGATTAGGATGCCATCACCACCGTGGTAGTGGCATCCTCCATTCCCAGCATTTGTGGCGGGCGGTGCTCACAGCACCGCCCACCACAATGCTGGGAATGCACTGTGTGCATTGTCAATTACAAGGTGACAGGCACCGTGAGGTGCCTGCCACCATGTCCATGACAATGCAGGGGGGCACCATAGGTACCGCACATGTGCACCCCCCCAATACCCTGGGGGCCCGCAACGGGCCCCAGAAAGCAAATTCTGCATGCCTTTCATTGCCGCCATGGAGAGGCTGCTTCCCGCTCCCATACTAATATGGATGGCGGTGTCTAGCAGACACTGCCACCGTATATAGCTCCTTTTCCGTCCGGTCAACTGGTCTCCCCCGCCATACTAATATGGAGGGGGGGAAATGGATGGCGGGGTAGGATGTAGGGCAGATCGCCACCGCCATGCGGGCGATGGCGATCCACCCTACATTCTAATAGACCCCCTTAGTGTGTACTCCCAAGACTGAGATATCTGCCTCAGAGTTATCGATTGTATCCCGTAGGGACTACCTTTCCCATAATGCCCATGTCATGATGTGTAAAATGTAGACAGCCATGCCAAGTCCATAGGCAACATGATTGCATGTGACATTTCATTTCAACAAAAAGGCTCATTTGAGAGTCAATGTTAACGCGCAACAAGTCACAAATTTGAGCAAGCTAGGACATCAAATCTCTCGAAGATAACCCAACTTGTCCCTTAGGTTCCAAACATTAGCTTCAAGTGATAGCCATGTAAAATGGACAAGTAATTCAAAGTCAAGCCTACTAGATGTGAAAGTCATACAGCCTCCATATATATATATTTATATATATTCATTTGAATATGGAGTGCAACAAAGAGACGTGAGAGATAGAAGTGATTTTGCAAACATATGGAGTTGTTCAATATGATTAGGAAAGTGTGGCTTCAAAATGTGACTTATGTTTGCGGAGGATGAAATGTCCTGCACTAAACAATTTGGGACTGGGTCCTAATACAGTCGCATAAAAGTGCTACTGCAAGTAAGTCGAAGCAATTGTATTTTGAGAAAAAAAACATTCCCGGTTGAATAGACTCCAATACATAAAATATCCATGCATAGTAAGAACTTTCAATGTTTAATTTTCTATGGTAACGTCACAGGTTAATAGGTCGTTAAGTGGAATAGTCTCCCTTTCTTTTGTGCACCTGATGGAAGACTGCCACTTTCACCACACCTACCTGCTACCACCTTAAAGCAAATGCAATGGCTGATTCAGTCTTCTTCCTATAAGCAAAAGGAAGAGAATTGATCTTGACTGGTCTCAACGTTGACTGTTGTACTACGCAACTGTTGCATCCAACATTGGTATAAAAATGGGGCAGAAACTTTCAGCAAGTGTGCCAAGACTTCTCTACCAGAATCTGCAGTCTACCCACCAGTAAACAGTCATTGAGCGGCATGATGACATTTTTGCAGTGTGGGGCATCCCCCTATTCTAAAATCTGACAATGTTGAGTTCAGTAGCAATGAATTCAAGGAGTTTCTCATTCAATTAAATGTCAAGCATTAGAAGAGCTCACCTCTCTATACCCAAGCCAATGGTGTTCATGACTGGTTTATGGGCACCCTCAAGAAGGTGATTCAGCAAGCATTGATTGACGTCATAGAACTGAATCAAGCTCTGTTTCAAGCCCTTTGTTCCTATCGATCAATTCCTCACTCCACAACTTGTGATATTCCTACCACCTTGCTATTTGGGGGAGCCATTAGAACCAAACTATTAAAATGGACATCGGACCAATCGCTGAGTGCCGATAAGGTTTGTGTCACGGAAACGTCTCAGAAGTGCAAAATGAAAACATATGCAGTTCGAAGCTGATGCACCAAGGAAATTCTTCGATAGAGTGGACTGGGTGCTAGTCAAACAGAAACTGAAGCAGAAAACAAACACTCAATTTGCTCTTAACCCTTTGAAAGTTGTAACATGCAAAGGACATATGATGACCGCGCACAGTCCCTAAAAGTCGTCAAGAGTGACTCGTCCCATTTTAAACATCTACCTCAACGCTCCTTAGCTCCTGAGAGCATGAGTGAGGTGACTTCACCTAAACGTCCAGATCACACCTCTGAACCTGTGTCATCAGTGTAGAATTAAGGTGCAACTTAACTACCTCATACCACCCGATCTGGCAGATCAGTTTGAGCACCTCAAAGACTCATTAAAGAAATATAATGTTCATGTTGTTTGTACTTTTTATTTAACAAATGAGAGATGTAGTGTCGTTGACACTATGTGCTAGGACACTCGTGGTTCTAGGTGGACTCTATGGGGAATTACGTAATCTGTTGGGAGGTGTTAAGGTGTGGTTATCAAAGGTTATAACCTAATGCATGCAGAGTGTAGTCATATGTTGAAAAAGAAAGAGGATTGTTACAGAGCTCCGTGTTTGGCGTATTCATTTTCATGCTCCTGGGCTGTGGAGGACGTTACACTAACCAAGCTCCAGTGAAAGTGCTCTGACCCCCTACAACTTATCAACATTGGCTCTACTCCTAATTGGAATTGGCACATTTAACTTACCTATATATTACTAGCATTTGGTAGAAAGTGTGCTCAGGGCCTGAAATTTAAATGCCACTAGTAGACTGCAGGACATATTGAACCACCAAAAAAGTGACAATGCAAAACTGCAGTCTTCAACCAGTAACACAGTACTCAGGTGTAAACTGCAAATTTCAGCAGTCAAAATAACCCCTTTTGATAGACCTAAATCCTCCTGTTGAATATTAAGTAAGTCGCTTAGTAGGCCTTATGCCCCATAAGGCAGGGTGCATGGTATTTAAAAGTAGAACATGTAAAAGTTTAATGTAAAACCTATCCTTACAGTGGCAAGGCCCCAAATGCTATTTTCACTGTTGCAGGATTAGCTGTTCCATAGGAAAACTCTGGGAATTATTATTGAAAGTAAATAATGTTACCTCTGCCTTAGAACCAGTTACAAAGTTCATTGTTTGACTTTTTGAAACAGTTATTACAAATCCCATTCATTGGTAAAACTCGTATTCTACTTAATATTTTGCAAAAGATACTATAAAAAAGTTCCTTTTACCATGCCTAATGCCTCTGGAGGCCTGTTTGCGTGATCATCCAACCGTCACTCATGAGCTGAATAGCGACTGATAAGTTGATAAGTTGAGACAAAATACCTTGAGTGTGGGGATGTGTTGTCTTCCTCTCACTGGATGACCATCTGGGCAGTGCCAATGAACTTAATTATCTTCAAAGAGGCCTACTGTAACAGGCAGGTATAGCTAATACCTGGGCCAGGGCCATTCATTTGCTTCCCTAGCCAGTCCTGATGAGACAAGAGCTGTCTCCAGAACTGGTATTGAGTAATCACAGAGGATGATCGTTTGCTCATTTCCATGTCTACACTTCTAGGGTGGGTACAGGAGCTCTGCATGGAAGAAGAAAGGCTCTGCCACCTTGTTTTTAGGTAAGAGAGTGGCACCATGGGATTGTGTGCAGTAGGGCACCCAGGAACTGCTGCAAAAGTGAGTAGGGTCGCCCCCGAGAACACTGGACAAAGAAGTGGTCTTCAAGCTGCAAGAAGCTTACTTTCCTGAAAGGACCTATCTGACCAGCATCAAGTGGACCTGCCCGGGACTCTGCTTGTGGCTTTTGTTGTCTCAACCCCCAAATGGTGCCCCCCGGTCCTGGACCCTTGGCTGGTGTTAAGAGTGTACAGAAACCTTTTGCAAAAATTTCTGCCTGGAGAACCGACGCAGATCAGGGTCACTGTTCAAGTCAAAGCTGTAGACATTGGATTTGTCAGTCCATCTCAACTTGACTTGAAGGAGATCTGACCTCCAGAAACGTTTCTTAGTCTGAACTTGAAGGGCTTTCACCGGGACGCACACCTAACAGCACCAGACTGATGTTGAAGACTTCAGACCATTACTGCATAGAGTTTTCCCACCTTCAGTGACGAGTTCCCTGGGCCCATGCTTTAGCAACCCACCGTCATTGAACCTGTTTGGGATCCAGCTTCAAGCTTGCAGTGCCCATGACTAGTCGATGACAACTTTTTCTCAATAAAAAAATTCTAAATCAGAAGGTATACTTCCCACCGGCATGAACCTGGTCACTGTATTCAAGTGGCAATCCATCACGTTCGGCCTTAACTTTTGACATGGTCTAGCATATTGAGATACCCACGATTGGGGGCTTTGTGCTTTTTGGTGCTATTTTTATTTAAAAGTTTAAAAAAAATCATATCTCCAGTTCCACTGTTTAGAATTTTATCTTTTAATGTCAATTTGTCCATTAATTTGTTTTCTATGTATATACATTGGAGTGGGATTTTTATTGTGATGTATTTTTTACTTTTTCACCATTTTGCTATGTCTAACTGATTTACACATATGCTTTGGTTAAGCCTGTCTGCTCTGTCCCATAGCTATCAAGAGTTATTACTTGCAGTGGACTATCATCCACCTCAACTAAAAATCCTTCAAACAGTGGTCACTTGTGGTTCGGCAGGTGCCGAGGAATGACCTGCCAGTAACCATTTCTTGTTGTTTCACCTTTGCAGTTGGTGCTGAAATCTGGGCTCCACCAGCAGTAGATACTCTACCTGACCAGTCACTTGTAACCACTGTGTTGCAAGGCGATCTTGCCAATTAAGTATATACAGGTGAGCATTTGATACTTTCACAATACAAGATGCCATAATTCCCAACAGTTTCATTATCATTTTAGCTGTTAGAGGATGTAATTTTGGTAAAGGGGGGCAGCCCTTGAAGTGCCTTCACTCTCATGTTGGGGTAGGCTTTACCTGTCACTTTAATAAGTATTGCTGCAAAGAACAATTGTGGCTGTTGGGTGCAAATGTGAGATTTTTTTGTCATTGACTGTGAACTCCAATATATGTGGGAATGAGATGGCGTGTTAAGTGTGGGCAATGCATTGTGCTCATCTATTGTCATCTAGGTATGGAAAGACCTGAATGGCTGTGAACAGATGCGTTGAGACTACTGCCAGACATTTGGTTAACACGGAAGGGGATGTTGTTACCCTAAAAGGTACTGCTAGTCCTGGCAGCCTTGGTGTGGGTTTCCCCTGGATTTTTGCCGTTGCATCCTGTGTTTTTACTGTTTGTTAGACTTCGTTTTTACTGGTCTAGATCCTTTGGGCACTTTGCCAATGCTTTCAGTGCCAAAGTGCAATTGCTCACTCTGTAAAATGTTGTCATGGATTAGTATTTCAATAATTGGCTTATTTGGTTTACTGTTAAGTCCCTAGTACAGCGCACTGTGTGTGCCTGGGGCCTGTAAACAAAATGCTGCTTGTGGGCTTGCAGCACTGATTGTGCCACCCACACAAGCAGCCTTGCAAAAGGGTCTAAGGCCTGCCATTGCAGTGACTGTGTGCAGTTTAGTAATGCCATGTCGACCTGGCAATTGCACCCACTTGCCAGGCCCTAACCATCTCTTTTCTTACATTTGAGTCACCCTTAAGGTAGGCCCAATGTACCCCTATGGACATGGTGCAGTGTATATAAAAAGTTGGACATGTCCTAATGTGTGTACCATGTCCTGATAGTGAACTACAGTGATTTTTGGGTTTCACTATTGAAAGTCTATCTGCCCCATAGGATAGAATGGGAGTTTATTTATAACTAAGGTTCCCCGTTTTCCGTTTTTACTGATTTTTACAGATAAATACAGACAGAAAACATTGTCTTTCCTGTCTGTATTTATTTTTTTAAGTGGAAAAATACAGATAATTTGACTTCTTTTGAATGACTCACCACGCAGAGATTAATGACTTTCAGGCCAATAACTGTACAAATTGGCAGCATGGGGAGTTACACGGTTCAATGAGATGTGCTTAAATGAATGCACGTCTCAACATGTGTATGCTTCGAATGGTAGCCAGTTAAGAGCTCTAAGGTCAGGGGAAATGTGGTAGTTTCCTTTAGAACCCATGATGAGCCTGGCCGCTGAATTGAGTGAAGCTCTTAGAGGGGCTGTTCTTTGGGAAGTACGCAGAGAGTTGCTCTCCTGTAGTCTAGTCTGGGGATTACTAGTGCTTGTACTGCCAATTTGAAGTCATTTGCGGGAAGGAAGGGTTTTCATTTTCTCAGAATGTTTATCTGTGTGTTTGTTACTTTAGTAGCGGCACTGATATGTTTCTGCATGTTTAGATTCCTGTCAAGTGTTAATCCGAGCGATTTCGCTGAGTCGATAATATGAGTTTGGCAGTTGAGCGCTGTTAATTGTTTAATCCATTTTCTTCTATGAAGGTTGTTTGGTTGGGTGGAGCGATTATGTGGAATTCAGTCTTGAGTGTGTTTAGTTTCAAGTGGTTTTCAGCCAGCCATATCTGTGTTTTTTGTAGAGTTAAATTGAGCGATCTGATATTCTCCAGAGAAGTGACCTTTAAGTATAGTTGTGTATCATCTGCGTACATGTGATAGTGGATGATGGAGGTGCCGAGAATTTTGGTGAGTGGTTCCATGAATAGGCTGACAAGTGTAGGTGAGAGGGATGAGCCCTGTGGGACTCCTAATGTGACTGGTATGAACATGGATAAGGATTGATTGACCTTGAATCTTTGGGATCTATTTTGGAGGAAAGAGTTGAATCAATTTAGTACAGATCCTGATAAGCCCATTCTATATTTCAGGAGGGCCAGAAGTTTGTCATGTTTGACGGTGTCCAATGTGAAGAGAGGTCGAGCAGGATAAGCAGACAGGTTTAGTTTTGGTCTAGGGTTTTTGATGCATCATTCACTATGTAGGTCATAGCCGACTCAGTGCTGTGCGCAAAAACCTGATTGGTATTGGTTGAGCAGGTTAAAATGGTCAATGTGGTTACTCAGCTAGATGTGTACACATTTTTCTAGGAGTTTAGCCAGAGTTGGGATGTTAAAGATTGGGCGGTAATTATTTAAGTCTATGTGGTCTGCCGTTGGTTTTTTTAGGATGGGGGACACCTGCCCAGATTTAAGGTTTTCTGGAAAAATGCCTTCATGCAGAGAGGTATTGATCATCTTGGTCCATACTAGCAGTAACAGAGGTGATTGGCGGGAAGAGGATTGATGAAGTGTTTACAGGGGTTCAATGTTGTGAGCGCTTTTAGGATTGTGTCTTCACTATAAATTTTGAAGGCGGACCATGCAGCACTATTTTTGAGGGTGTACTTTGGTGTGCATATTTTAGGGGTTGCTAGAGAGGGTGATGTGGTGTCTTTGTGGGTGTCAGTATGAAGTACTAAGGCCTTCTGTAGGTCCATCTTCATGTTTTGTGTCTTCTCAATGAAGAAAGAGGTAACTTCTTCACAGCTGGGTTGGGCGCTCAGTCCAACTTGAGTGGGGTATGGTAAGCCATTTGATTGTGCTTTGACTAATTCAAATAGTTTTTTGAGTCGATTTTTAGCTTGGTCTAACTGGTTCCTAAAATGGTTTGCTTTTGACCTTCTGATATTTCTATAGTAGGAGTTTCTGGTAGCTCTTAGCAGCTTAAGGTGGTCAGGGGACGGTGATGATCTCCATCGATGTTCAATTAATCTTAAGGAACATCTGTCCTCATTGAGTCTGCCGTCGTACCATGGTTTAGAATCTTTTGTGGAAAGGCTCTTCAGTTGTAGCGGAGCAACTGTGTCTAGTAATGTAGTCATAGTATTAAAGTAGTGGTTTGTCAGAGCTCGAACATCAGAAAGGCCTTCAGGGGGAAGTAAAAGGTTAACACTAGGGGATGTAATTAGATCCGTGCTGGCATTTTTTAGGTTCATTTTCCATATTTTAGGATTCGTAGGTTGGGCTAAATTTAATTTTACTGCTTCATTAATAAAAAAATATGATGGAATGGTGGTCAGACCAATCACAGGGGAGGATCGCTTCGAGTTGAATGAAGTTAGCATTGGAAATGATTAGGTCTAGTATTAAACCCTTGTAATGTGTGGGGCTGTTGCAGATTTGGGTACGGTCGAGGTCCATGAGGAATGCTTTGAGGCTATTTAACACAATCGTTAGGGTTGTTCCAATGAAGATTGAAATCTCCGAGGAATATTTAGGTACTTTGTTGTCCTGAATTTGTAGTCACGATCTCCATGAATTGTTCGACGAAAGTCAGGTTGTCACCTGGAGGGTGGTAGAATGTGTGCAAGGAACAGAATGGTTTGTTGTTGCTTGTGATATCAATACAAAGGTACTCACGTGAGGATAGTACCTGTGAATGAGATTGGTTAACTGAAAGACTGTTCCGATGTGTGCAGACATTGCCGCCCCCTGGTCTATCAGTTCTGTCTAATCTGGTGATGCCATGGTTTGGGGGGACCAGAATATCGAGGATAGGCAAGGATGATCCATTTAACCAGGTTTTGGCCAGAATGAAGAGGTCAGGTTCATGAGTGAGTACGAGATCAGCTATATTAGCCACATGTCTTGCGCTGATCTACAGTTTAGTAGTATACATTTGAGATGGGACTTGATGGGAGCTAGAAGTTCTTGCGTGAGGGGGACTTGCGTAAGATTGTCTTTAATTATTCTTATAATGTTTTGCTTTTTGGAGCTCTGTGTGGATTAGAGGAGATGGTTTGGATTAGGGTATGTTTATTTGTGTTGTCTGAACAATCTCTGTTATTTGTGGGATGTGAGAGATCACAGGAGCGGAGTAGGGTGTGTATATCTGTGGCTGATAAAGGATCTTTCCTTCAAACTTTTTGGGTCAGGGCATTGGGGTAAGGTACTGTTCTCCAACTTAGGGGCAAATGCTCCGGGGGTGGTGAGTGCATCAAGTGGAGGTAAGGGGGAGAGGTTACTATGGAAGTTCGTAATGGAATCCTTATCATGCCATCTGATCTTAGGTGGATGTAAAATCAAATCCCGTAGAATTTGGAGGTCATCTTTGACTTGTTGCAATGAAAGTAAGATTTCATCAAATCTGGGATCTAGTGAGGGTTGTGTGCTGGTCTGGGGGTAGGGAAGGGATGGGTGGGCCAGGGATGGGGTTTGGGGGGTTACAATAGCCTGAGTCAATGCAGTGAGGCCAGCAGGGATGGTTAAAGGGAGAGGGGAGAAGAGAGGGGGGTGGAGGGGTACGTATCGAGTGGATGTGCAGGGGGTAAGGGCTATGGTGTTGTTCAGGGCTACTGGGGTCAAATTGGAAATAATGCTACTTATTCAGGGATTAGGTGTAGGCTGGGTACTGTTGGAGTTAGGGGGTGGTGTTCGCATCCTTGGGTATCTGCTGGAGCGGGACTGGGTGTGTGTTTAAATTGGTTCGTAAGAGTTGATTGCCTTGTAGGGGATTCAGGAGGGGTTTTAGGGAGTGTTCTGGAATTGAGAGAGCCTGGGGAGGATGTGGGGTAGGGTTCATGACTTTTTCCTTGATGAGAGAAAAAACATTGTCAAGTTTGTATGAGGATGATCCAATTATGGTAACTGGTGATTGTTGCTACTGCTTTGTAGTAGGTGAGGGGGCAATCGAGAACCTGAAACGGTGTGCTGTTTTCTAGAGGTGAAGACTGAGAACGGAGATAAAAAGGCTCTCCTTTGTGTAAAAAATGATGTCATTAGGTATAGTTCCTTTGTTTGTAGAGAAGTAGGAGTCCGAGATCAGGGTCTAGGGGTGTGATTTTAGCAGATTATGTTTAAAACATGCGGCTGTTTTTTTTTTTGTAAGGTTAGGGGGGTACTTAATGATATAAGTATTTTGTCCTGTAAGCTCCATAATGGAGTCTGTGCTATAAGGAAAGGTAAGGAGGTAAGGAAAGTGGGAGAAAAAGGAGAGGTTAGGTAGAGATAGGGTGGGGAATTATGAGAGGTCGGGAGTTTAGGCCAACTAGAGGTCGTGTCTTATGTAGGCGGGGATGGAACTGGGTAAATTACTGTAGAGGATGGTAGAGGGGGAGATAGTGAGTGGGGGAGTAAGGCAGGAGGGCCATGAGAAAAAAGAAATTAGGCATCTTTTCGTTCTATAGTTGTCACGTGCCTGATGCTGAGCAGTGACATGTTATCTTGGGAAGTTGTAATCTTGAAGTGCTCTGACGTGATGTATTGATTGGGTGGCTGAAGGTCAAATATTGGCCTCAATGTCCTATCATTCTTCGGGATGAAAATGTGCAGGGAAAAGGCTCCCTGCCCTCAATGGCGTGATGGTTCAGGTTTGAATATACCCTTTTGACAGATTGCTCACACTTCTTCGTGCAGCAGCCTTTGGTAATCTTGGATGATGCCATGACAGCATGGTATAATATTGGATGATGTGGTAGGGCACTCCCGGTACTAGCTGTTAAAGACCATGTATGTACCCACTTGTCCAAGGTTATGTCCTCTAACTCAGGCATCCTTCAACAGGTGTTGAGTGGTCAAGGGAAATGCAAGGAATTGCATGTATGCATCACTGCTTGGAGTGTGAACTTGCTTTGGGAATCTCTGACTTTACTCCAGTTGTTGGCCCTGAAAGCAGCCTCAGGAGTATGGCTTGGATGACTGACCCTCCTAAGGACTATTGTGGGTGGTACAGAGCGCATTGGGAGGTGACTGCAGACTTGGCTCCCATGCATACTTGTTGCCTTTGAAACCCCAACTTTGAAGGATGGGTCTGGAGTGCCCCATGGCTTTGCCCAGTCTATATATGCCTTGTTTCTTCTAACATGGAGTCCACCCTGTGGAAAGGCACACTGAGAAGGTGCTACTTGAGGCTAAAACTCAGATACTTCCAGCTTGATTGATGCTTGAGGAGAATGCTGGTGGTTAGTGTCTCTGGAGGCAGTGTCAGCTGTGTCTAGGGTGCACCTACCTGTTGGAAGAAATTATATTTGCTTCGTGTCTGAGCTCCTTTCCACATTTTATGTAAGCATCTGAAAAGTGTTTTACTAACTCATCCACCTCCTCCCAATGGTCCTTATTTCTTTGTTCATGAGTCACTCTCATACAACCTGGTACCAAGGATTTCAGTCCAATTCTGTTACTAAGCAGTCAATGGTTGTACTATGTTCCATACATTGAGGATATTTATCACAGTGTGTCATTGTTGACAATTTAGCTTCCTACCACAACCGTCTTGGAGCTCTCAGTGATACACCCAAATCCAATAGACAAAGCCAATCTAAGGTGGAGTCTATGAAGTGGTGCTTTATAGGTTCCATGTAAGCATCATAAGCCACCTTGAAACATAAATTTCTTCTTGAAGTAGTCATATATAATTTCAGAAGGAGGTAAAACAATAATTCCATGACCCATTAACTTATGCAAGGAGCACATAGTGGACAGACTTGCAGAGAACATGGACAAAATCATGTGAAATTACTTTTCACCATTCAAGTTCTCTTCAAAGTGTATTTCCAGAACAACAACCACATGTCCACATGTTCTACTTTCTATAGTGGCAGATTTAATATATTGGGGATAAGAGTTTGATTTTGTAATCAGATCAACAGAGTTCAATGCCAGGCTATTGAGAGCATCCGAGTTGCCTTCAAAACATTCTGAGGAGGGGAAAAGGAATAAAAGAATAATTGGTCACCTGTTAAGACGTGGTGCTGGACTGTTAAAAAAAGGAAACCATGTTCTTTAATATCATGGTGGGCGATGGATTGTATGACAATGTTTGTATGTGTAGAAGTTCAATCTTCTTTGTGCATTGCAGACAGACAACAGAGATGTACAAACAATGGAGGAACTGCAAGATCTTACATTTCATTCAAATGTTTTTGTACACATGGTGTCAAAGTACCAGCATGTGTTTAATGCAATTATTTGTTGAGTTTAAGCACATGTGCCTGGAGTTGCTAACAAATAGCTAATTCCGCCACAAATGCTATGGTCAATATGCCTGCAGAAATTACCACTATGAGGGACACAGAGATAAAGAATATGATGACACTGTATTTTATCGTGGCTACTAAGGGTGGTGTCTGTAATACAGTTGGATCAGAAAGTTGCATTTATGTTCCTGATCATTCTGTGAATGTTCTGAACACAAGATATGACATCCAGAAGAAGGTTGGAGAGTTACACGAGGCATCAAATCCAGCACTGTGTGAAAGGGTAAGTGTCACAAAACAAGGGAGGTACCCTACTATATCTGATAGGGACAGGGTTAATTCTAGAAGTACAAACAAAAAGTCCCACTAAACAATGCCTATACATCAGCTAAACATATGATCCGGTTATCTGACAATATCTATTGTCACACAGTAATTTTTCACACAAAACACAGTATATCTAAGGCATGTCAGCAAAATACAACGTTTAATTGATCCACAGAAACAAGAAAAGTGATATAAAAAGTTTTCATACATGTATTACAATCAAAAAGGTTAAAAAACAAAGTCATAAAAACATTTAATTACAATATTTTCGGGAAACAAAAGTCTACAATATTTTCAGAAAACAAAAGTCGACGCGGCGTTTCGGTGATTCAGTTCATGTTCACCTTCTTCAGGACAGTTTTCTAGATATTTTTCTAAACAATAGAAACATCATATTATTTATACATACTTGTGTAGCTGACACTACCTTTACAGACATTATTTTACCTTACTGTTGACACATGGCAAGGATCAAAAAGCATTATTATAATCAACCTCCTACCCCTGTTTATCCTAGTATGAAAATCATTTTAATCCAAACAGTGTATCAAGAAGCTTCCTTAAAAACTATTTCTTAAGAAACTATTTTTCATAAAAACTGTTTAAGAAACAGTAGGTCTATCTACTTAAGGTTCATTATTCCGTATACATTTAGTAATGGTATTAACTTAAAGTAAGTAACCAGTGAAACTAAATTTGGAGATCATGCCTCTGTTTGTTGAAAAATGCTGAGTTTTTTAGTCTTTTCCTCAGAATTATTTCATCACAATGATAAAATGGGATCTTGAAGATAGCCCATACGTTAAAACCTTTATGTGATCAAAAAGAGAATATTTTCATTATCTCACTATCCATCATAACGTTCGTTGATCTAAAACAAGGTAATTGACCAAAAAGGACCTACCCCTGTGTGTATATGCAGGAGCCAAAGACATACGTTGGAGCCACCGTCTTATCAGGTTAAAAACATGTGCTTTTTAAAAAAAAATATATATGTTCCAAATTTTTTTTTTTAAATATTGACTCCCAGTTTTAATGTACTCCACACCTTTACTCGGTGTTAAAACTTGCCTTGTGTTTGTTATATAAAGGCCAACAGTGAAACACATGAGCCTGTATCGAGCAACAGATGTGTCGTGGCTGAATCGCCAATCGTGCCCCCACACCATCTTTTGACTTAGTGGTTCTGTAGGTATAATTGTCTCTATTTAGTTTGTGTAGTTCTCGACCCTCTGTTATTATCCCTATCATTCAAAGTATTCTTATAAAGTTTAAACTTTATATAACTATGTATTTTTTTTTTTTTTATATATTTTTATTGGCATTTATCAAAAAGACCAAAAACAATCCACACAGCATTGACAGAAATAAAAGGCTTCGACAAGGTACAGATAATTATGTGCAGACTCACATAGTCAACTGTCAGTAGGAGATACACGCTACGCTCTATCTAGGTCTGAGTCTCACTCGGAGGTAAAGAAGGAGCTACCTCATGCAAAAGGTACAATACAGCACTTCTTTGTTTGGGGTTCCCATCATGTAACACTTTGTATGTAGTATATTCTCCAGAGAAGTGACCTTTAAGTATAGTTGTGTATCATCTGCGTACATGTGATAGTGGATGATGGAGGTGCCGAGAATTTTGGTGAGTGGTTCCATGAATAGGCTGACAAGTGTAGGTGAGAGGGATGAGCCCTGTGGGACTCCTAATGTGACTGGTATGAACATGGATAAGGATCGATTGACCTTGAATCTTTGGGATCTATTTTGGAGGAAAGAGTTGAATCAATTTAGTACAGATCCTGATAAGCCCATTCTATATTTCAGGAGGGCCAGAAGTTTGTCATGTTTGACGGTGTCCAATGTGAAGAGAGGTCGAGCAGGATAAGCAGACAGGTTTAGTTTTGGTCTAGGGTTTTTGATGCATCATTCACTATGTAGGTCATAGCCGACTCAGTGCTGTGCGCAAAAACCTGATTGGTATTGGTTGAGCAGGTTAAAATGGTCAATGTGGTTACTCAGCTAGATGTGTACACATTTTTCTAGGAGTTTAGCCAGAGTTGGGATGTTAAAGATTGGGCGGTAATTATTTAAGTCTATGTGGTCTGCCGTTGGTTTTTTTAGGATGGGGGACACCTGCCCAGATTTAAGGTTTTCTGGAAAAATGCCTTCATGCAGAGAGGTATTGATCATCTTGGTCCATACTAGCAGTAACAGAGGTGATTGGCGGGAAGAGGATTGATGAAGTGTTTACAGGGGTTCAATGTTGTGAGCGCTTTTAGGATTGTGTCTTCACTATAAATTTTGAAGGCGGACCATGCAGCACTATTTTTGAGGGTGTACTTTGGTGTGCATATTTTAGGGGTTGCTAGAGAGGGTGATGTGGTGTCTTTGTGGGTGTCAGTATGAAGTACTAAGGCCTTCTGTAGGTCCATCTTCATGTTTTGTGTCTTCTCAATGAAGAAAGAGGTAACTTCTTCACAGCTGGGTTGGGCGCTCAGTCCAACTTGAGTGGGGTATGGTAAGCCATTTGATTGTGCTTTGACTAATTCAAATAGTTTTTTGAGTCGATTTTTAGCTTGGTCTAACTGGTTCCTAAAATGGTTTGCTTTTGACCTTCTGATATTTCTATAGTAGGAGTTTCTGGTAGCTCTTAGCAGCTTAAGGTGGTCAGGGGACGGTGATGATCTCCATCGATGTTCAATTAATCTTAAGGAACATCTGTCCTCATTGAGTCTGCCGTCGTACCATGGTTTAGAATCTTTTGTGGAAAGGCTCTTCAGTTGTAGCGGAGCAACTGTGTCTAGTAATGTAGTCATAGTATTAAAGTAGTGGTTTGTCAGAGCTCGAACATCAGAAAGGCCTTCAGGGGGAAGTAAAAGGTTAACACTAGGGGATGTAATTAGATCCGTGCTGGCATTTTTTAGGTTCATTTTCCATATTTTAGGATTCGTAGGTTGGGCTAAATTTAATTTTACTGCTTCATTAATAAAAAAATATGATGGAATGGTGGTCAGACCAATCACAGGGGAGGATCGCTTCGAGTTGAATGAAGTTAGCATTGGAAATGATTAGGTCTAGTATTAAACCCTTGTAATGTGTGGGGCTGTTGCAGATTTGGGTACGGTCGAGGTCCATGAGGAATGCTTTGAGGCTATTTAACACAATCGTTAGGGTTGTTCCAATGAAGATTGAAATCTCCGAGGAATATTTAGGTACTTTGTTGTCCTGAATTTGTAGTCACGATCTCCATGAATTGTTCGACGAAAGTCAGGTTGTCACCTGGAGGGTGGTAGAATGTGTGCAAGGAACAGAATGGTTTGTTGTTGCTTGTGATATCAATACAAAGGTACTCACGTGAGGATAGTACCTGTGAATGAGATTGGTTAACTGAAAGACTGTTCCGATGTGTGCAGACATTGCCGCCCCCTGGTCTATCAGTTCTGTCTAATCTGGTGATGCCATGGTTTGGGGGGACCAGAATATCGAGGATAGGCAAGGATGATCCATTTAACCAGGTTTTGGCCAGAATGAAGAGGTCAGGTTCATGAGTGAGTACGAGATCAGCTATATTAGCCACATGTCTTGCGCTGATCTACAGTTTAGTAGTATACATTTGAGATGGGACTTGATGGGAGCTAGAAGTTCTTGCGTGAGGGGGACTTGCGTAAGATTGTCTTTAATTATTCTTATAATGTTTTGCTTTTTGGAGCTCTGTGTGGATTAGAGGAGATGGTTTGGATTAGGGTATGTTTATTTGTGTTGTCTGAACAATCTCTGTTATTTGTGGGATGTGAGAGATCACAGGAGCGGAGTAGGGTGTGTATATCTGTGGCTGATAAAGGATCTTTCCTTCAGACTTTTTGGGTCAGGGCATTGGGGTAAGGTACTGTTCTCCAACTTAGGGGCAAATGCTCCGGGGGTGGTGAGTGCATCAAGTGGAGGTAAGGGGGAGAGGTTACTATGGAAGTTCGTAATGGAATCCTTATCATGCCATCTGATCTTAGGTGGATGTAAAATCAAATCCCGTAGAATTTGGAGGTCATCTTTGACTTGTTGCAATGAAAGTAAGATTTCATCAAATCTGGGATCTAGTGAGGGTTGTGTGCTTATGGTTTGGTCTGGGGGTAGGGAAGGGATGGGTGGGCCAGGGATGGGGTTTGGGGGGTTACAATAGCCTGAGTCAATGCAGTGAGGCCAGCAGGGATGGTTAAAGGGAGAGGGGAGAAGAGAGGGGGGTGGAGGGGTACGTATCGAGTGGATGTGCAGGGGGTAAGGGCTATGGTGTTGTTCAGGGCTACTGGGGTCAAATTGGAAATAATGCTACTTATTCAGGGATTAGGTGTAGGCTGGGTACTGTTGGAGTTAGGGGGTGGTGTTCGCATCCTTGGGTATCTGCTGGAGCGGGACTGGGTGTGTGTTTAAATTGGTTCGTAAGAGTTGATTGCCTTGTAGGGGATTCAGGAGGGGTTTTAGGGAGTGTTCTGGAATTGAGAGAGCCTGGGGAGGATGTGGGGTAGGGTTCATGACTTTTTCCTTGATGAGAGAAAAAACATTGTCAAGTTTGTATGAGGATGATCCAATTATGGTAACTGGTGATTGTTGCTACTGCTTTGTAGTAGGTGAGGGGGCAATCGAGAACCTGAAATGGTGTGCTGTTTTCTAGAGGTGAAGACTGAGAACGGAGATAAAAAGGCTCTCCTTTGTGTAAAAAATGATGTCATTAGGTATAGTTCCTTTGTTTGTAGAGAAGTAGGAGTCCGAGATCAGGGTCTAGGGGTGTGATTTTAGCAGATTATGTTTAAAACATGCGGCTGTTTTTTTTTTTGTAAGGTTAGGGGGGTACTTAATGATATAAGTATTTTGTCCTGTAAGCTCCATAATGGAGTCTGTGCTATAAGGAAAGGTAAGGAGGTAAGGAAAGTGGGAGAAAAAGGAGAGGTTAGGTAGAGATAGGGTGGGGAATTATGAGAGGTCGGGAGTTTAGGCCAACTAGAGGTCGTGTCTTATGTAGGCGGGGATGGAACTGGGTAAATTACTGTAGAGGATGGTAGAGGGGGAGATAGTGAGTGGGGGAGTAAGGCAGGAGGGCCATGAGAAAAAAGAAATTAGGCATCTTTTCGTTCTATAGTTGTCACGTGCCTGATGCTGAGCAGTGACATGTTATCTTGGGAAGTTGTAATCTTGAAGTGCTCTGACGTGATGTATTGATTGGGTGGCTGAAGGTCAAATATTGGCCTCAATGTCCTATCATTCTTCGGGATGAAAATGTGCAGGGAAAAGGCTCCCTGCCCTCAATGGCGTGATGGTTCAGGTTTGAATATACCCTTTTGACAGATTGCTCACACTTCTTCGTGCAGCAGCCTTTGGTAATCTTGGATGATGCCATGACAGCATGGTATAATATTGGATGATGTGGTAGGGCACTCCCGGTACTAGCTGTTAAAGACCATGTATGTACCCACTTGTCCAAGGTTATGTCCTCTAACTCAGGCATCCTTCAACAGGTGTTGAGTGGTCAAGGGAAATGCAAGGAATTGCATGTATGCATCACTGCTTGGAGTGTGAACTTGCTTTGGGAATCTCTGACTTTACTCCAGTTGTTGGCCCTGAAAGCAGCCTCAGGAGTATGGCTTGGATGACTGACCCTCCTAAGGACTATTGTGGGTGGTACAGAGCGCATTGGGAGGTGACTGCAGACTTGGCTCCCATGCATACTTGTTGCCTTTGAAACCCCAACTTTGAAGGATGGGTCTGGAGTGCCCCATGGCTTTGCCCAGTCTATATATGCCTTGTTTCTTCTAACATGGAGTCCACCCTGTGGAAAGGCACACTGAGAAGGTGCTACTTGAGGCTAAAACTCAGATACTTCCAGCTTGATTGATGCTTGAGGAGAATGCTGGTGGTTAGTGTCTCTGGAGGCAGTGTCAGCTGTGTCTAGGGTGCACCTACCTGTTGGAAGAAATTATATTTGCTTCGTGTCTGAGCTCCTTTCCACATTTTATGTAAGCATCTGAAAAGTGTTTTACTAACTCATCCACCTCCTCCCAATGGTCCTTATTTCTTTGTTCATGAGTCACTCTCATACAACCTGGTACCAAGGATTTCAGTCCAATTCTGTTACTAAGCAGTCAATGGTTGTACTATGTTCCATACATTGAGGATATTTATCACAGTGTGTCATTGTTGACAATTTAGCTTCCTACCACAACCGTCTTGGAGCTCTCAGTGATACACCCAAATCCAATAGACAAAGCCAATCTAAGGTGGAGTCTATGAAGTGGTGCTTTATAGGTTCCATGTAAGCATCATAAGCCACCTTGAAACATAAATTTCTTCTTGAAGTAGTCATATATAATTTCAGAAGGAGGTAAAACAATAATTCCATGACCCATTAACTTATGCAAGGAGCACATAGTGGACAGACTTGCAGAGAACATGGACAAAATCATGTGAAATTACTTTTCACCATTCAAGTTCTCTTCAAAGTGTATTTCCAGAACAACAACCACATGTCCACATGTTCTACTTTCTATAGTGGCAGATTTAATATATTGGGGATAAGAGTTTGATTTTGTAATCAGATCAACAGAGTTCAATGCCAGGCTATTGAGAGCATCCGAGTTGCCTTCAAAACATTCTGAGGAGGGGAAAAGGAATAAAAGAATAATTGGTCACCTGTTAAGACGTGGTGCTGGACTGTTAAAAAAAGGAAACCATGTTCTTTAATATCATGGTGGGCGATGGATTGTATGACAATGTTTGTATGTGTAGAAGTTCAATCTTCTTTGTGCATTGCAGACAGACAACAGAGATGTACAAACAATGGAGGAACTGCAAGATCTTACATTTCATTCAAATGTTTTTGTACACATGGTGTCAAAGTACCAGCATGTGTTTAATGCAATTATTTGTTGAGTTTAAGCACATGTGCCTGGAGTTGCTAACAAATAGCTAATTCCGCCACAAATGCTATGGTCAATATGCCTGCAGAAATTACCACTATGAGGGACACAGAGATAAAGAATATGATGACACTGTATTTTATCGTGGCTACTAAGGGTGGTGTCTGTAATACAGTTGGATCAGAAAGTTGCATTTATGTTCCTGATCATTCTGTGAATGTTCTGAACACAAGATATGACATCCAGAAGAAGGTTGGAGAGTTACACGAGGCATCAAATCCAGCACTGTGTGAAAGGGTAAGTGTCACAAAACAAGGGAGGTACCCTACTATATCTGATAGGGACAGGGTTAATTCTAGAAGTACAAACAAAAAGTCCCACTAAACAATGCCTATACATCAGCTAAACATATGATCCGGTTATCTGACAATATCTATTGTCACACAGTAATTTTTCACACAAAACACAGTATATCTAAGGCATGTCAGCAAAATACAACGTTTAATTGATCCACAGAAACAAGAAAAGTGATATAAAAAGTTTTCATACATGTATTACAATCAAAAAGGTTAAAAAACAAAGTCATAAAAACATTTAATTACAATATTTTCGGGAAACAAAAGTCTACAATATTTTCAGAAAACAAAAGTCGACGCGGCGTTTCGGTGATTCAGTTCATGTTCACCTTCTTCAGGACAGTTTTCTAGATATTTTTCTAAACAATAGAAACATCATATTATTTATACATACTTGTGTAGCTGACACTACCTTTACAGACATTATTTTACCTTACTGTTGACACATGGCAAGGATCAAAAAGCATTATTATAATCAACCTCCTACCCCTGTTTATCCTAGTATGAAAATCATTTTAATCCAAACAGTGTATCAAGAAGCTTCCTTAAAAACTATTTCTTAAGAAACTATTTTTCATAAAAACTGTTTAAGAAACAGTAGGTCTATCTACTTAAGGTTCATTATTCCGTATACATTTAGTAATGGTATTAACTTAAAGTAAGTAACCAGTGAAACTAAATTTGGAGATCATGCCTCTGTTTGTTGAAAAATGCTGAGTTTTTTAGTCTTTTCCTCAGAATTATTTCATCACAATGATAAAATGGGATCTTGAAGATAGCCCATACGTTAAAACCTTTATGTGATCAAAAAGAGAATATTTTCATTATCTCACTATCCATCATAACGTTCGTTGATCTAAAACAAGGTAATTGACCAAAAAGGACCTACCCCTGTGTGTATATGCAGGAGCCAAAGACATACGTTGGAGCCACCGTCTTATCAGGTTAAAAACATGTGCTTTTTAAAAAAATATATATATGTTCCAAATTTTTTTTTTTAAATATTGACTCCCAGTTTTAATGTACTCCACACCTTTACTCGGTGTTAAAACTTGCCTTGTGTTTGTTATATAAAGGCCAACAGTGAAACACATGAGCCTGTATCGAGCAACAGATGTGTCGTGGCTGAATCGCCAATCGTGCCCCCACACCATCTTTTGACTTAGTGGTTCTGTAGGTATAATTGTCTCTATTTAGTTTGTGTAGTTCTCGACCCTCTGTTATTATCCCTATCATTCAAAGTATTCTTATAAAGTTTAAACTTTATATAACTATGTATTTTTTTTTTTTTAATATATTTTTATTGGCATTTATCAAAAAGACCAAAAACAATCCACACAGCATTGACAGAAATAAAAGGCTTCGACAAGGTACAGATAATTATGTGCAGACTCACATAGTCAACTGTCAGTAGGAGATACACGCTACGCTCTATCTAGGTCTGAGTCTCACTCGGAGGTAAAGAAGGAGCTACCTCATGCAGAAGGTACAATACAGCACTTCTTTGTTTGGGGTTCCCATCATGTAACACTTTGTATGTAGTACCGGGGAGGGTGGGGGGGGCAGACGTGACCGTCCCTAGGTTAGTGTCAGCTTCAGCCTCTCCCAAGTCGTCCTGTGTCCGTCGTCGGTCCAAGAAACAAGACCAGAAGTTTTTAGGGCGATTGCAAGGGGGTAACAGGTCGCTGTATAGTTCCGTTTGAGTGCAACAATATGTCATCTTTCTTGACCACTGCGACAGGGTGGGGGCAGGGCCCCGCATCCAACGTAATGCCACACATCTTTTAGCCAGTAAAAATGCCATATCTACTTGTCTTCTTTGTGCCGGTAGTATGGGTCTGGAGTAACCCAGTATTGCCAGTAAAGGGTCAGGGGTAAGTGTCAGCTGTGTAGTGGCATTAACCTCTCTGTACACCTCCTGCCAGAATGTCTGTATCTCAGGGCAGGCCCATGCGACGTGTAAAAAGTCTGCTGTCCCCGTCCCGCACCTCTCACAATTAGCGTTCTCTTGGAGTTTATATCTATGTAGCCTTTCCGGAGTATAGTAGGACCTATTCAAATATTTATAGTGTATCAACCTATGTCTCCCATTTAGAGAGATACGTTTAGTACTCGAGCAACAATACCACCAGATTTCTTCGTTTAGGTCTATTTGGAGGTCCGCTTGCCATGCCAGCCTCGGTTTAGCATATTCTGCATTCCTCTCTTCTAGGGCTATGGCATACAGTTTAGCTATTAGTCTGGTGGGTGACTTAGCCGTAACCATGTAACTAAACGCTGTGACAGTCTGTGGTTCCTCCATCTCTGTACCTAGGTGTGCCCTCAACGCGTGTCTCACTCTGTTGTACTGGAAACGTCGCAGCGGGTGGGCCTCCTGCTCCCCCGCTATTATCTCATCCCACGTACGTACAGCGCCATTAATAAACAGATCTTCCATCTTTTGTATGTTTAGTGCTTTCAGGGACGTCAGCACCACCCTGTCTAAGCATGGAGCCAGCTATGAGCACCAGTCGATCATAGCTGCTGGGGCGTACATCAGACTGCATGCCTATACATCCATCAAATGGTGCCAAGCGCGTGTTACCGAATTCAAGGAATCCAGTAGGCCCGTTCGCCGGTCTCTAGGTTTCACCAGTAGCGCTGGTAATGGCGTAGGGTCCGCATCAATCGTCTCAATACGTATATGAGGGATGTTAGTCGGGCCGTGTATCCAATGATATGCAGGCGCAGCTTGTGCTGCCCAATAATATAATTCTAAATCCAGGGCGTTCAGTCCTCCTGAAGCGTATGGGCGCATGAGTATATTTCACACAACCCTCACTTGCTTTCCAGCCCATGCTAGACGGATCATTAGAGCACGCAACTGATTGAAAAAAGCTGTAGACAACACCATGGGGATGTTGCAAAACAAAAACAGGAGGCGTGGCAACACCACCATTTTCATTAGCTCAATTCTTCCCAATAATGACAAAGGTAACGAGATCCATTTGTTGATGTCATCCTCTAGTTTAGAGACTGTAGTTCCATAGTTTTCACGCAGTAACACTTCCGAGTCGGTGTGTAACCGAATTCCCAGATATCGTACTGTGTCCGTGGTCCACTGTATAGGATATTCCGGCTCAAATTGCTTCGTAGCCAGGGTAAGGGGAAACATGAGCGACTTGCTCCAGTTAACGTGAATGCCCGAAAGAGAGCTAAACAATACCACTTCACGTAGTACAGTCGATAGGTGAGTCTCCGGGTCTCTGACGTATAAAAGCGTGTCGTCAGCATAGGTGGAAACTATCAAATTATATGTGGGAAACCGTATGCCCCGATGGCTGTGATATTCGCGGAGGGCGCAGGCCAAGGGCTCCGCCACCAGCGCATATAAAAGGGGGGCGTGGGGGCATCCCTTCCCGTGTGCCTCTCCCGATGTGCAAAGTGTCCGTGACTAGTGTTCCAATACAGACCCGAGCCGTGGGGGAGGTGTACAGAATGGCCAGGAGTTGCAAGAACAGTTGACCGACTCCCATACGACCCGACACATTTCTCAGAAAAGGCCATTCGACAGAGTCAAAGGCCTTCTCCATGTCAAGAAAGACAGCGACCGCCTGGACCTCAGGGCATGTGTGCTGAAAGGCAGCAAAGGCTGTTCTTAGATTATAGGTGAGGTTTCGTGAGGGAACGAATCCAGCTTGTTCCGGTGCCACTAGCGAGGTGATCATGGGGCTAAGACGATTGGCGAGTAACTTTGCGAAAATCTGTGCGTCAACATTTAGCAGCTTTAGCGGTCTGTATGATGTGCAGTCTCCTGGGTCCTTGCCCGGTTTGAGTATGGCTACTAGTATCGCCCCTCGCATTGAAGGCGGCATAGTGCTCGAATCCGCCATATCTTCAAATAGTGTAAGCAGTTTAGGGAGTAGGAGGTCCGGAAAGGCCTTATAAAAGGCCACAGTGAGGCCATCACTTCCAGGCGCGCCTCCAGATTTCATGGTTGATAGCGCCCATACTATCTCATCCCGTTCTATCGGGCGTACTAGAAATCCCCGATGGGCGTCAGATAACCAAAGCATTTTAATATGTGTAAGGTAATCTAGGATACTTTCGTTAGATGCTTGGCCTCGCGAGGCATATAGCGTGGAGTAGTACTCCCTAAATCGAACCGCTACCTGCGCATCTGAGAGCAGTTCCTTCGTCACATCACATCTCATTTCAGGAACCCCGCCCTCTCTCCTGCCCCGCCTTGCCATCTGTGCCAACACCGCACTCTAGAGTCTGCAGCCTGCCTCTAATCGACCTGAGGACCCCCGAGTGTTTGGACATTGTAACCCCCCTAATATATAATTACATTATGACTGGGGGGTCATGTTTGGCCCTAATCTACAACTGGATGCTTTTGTCAATAAGACAATTGCCACCTGTATGCTGTTGCTCCGTACTCTGCGTAAGATCCTTCCCATGCTTCCGGCGCAGGCTAGACCGGAGGTAGTGCGTGGCATCATTCTCTGTAGGTTAGACTACAGCAACGCACTGCTACTGGGCGCACCTAGCACCTTGATCAGTAAGCTGCAGCGCATACAGAATATGGCAGCTAAGCTTGCCCTTTCTCGGTTGCGCTCTGCTTCCTCCTCTTTGGCGCTCAAAGATCTTCATTGGCTGCCTGTCCAGCAGCGTATTTTTTTTAAAGCATCTTGCTTAGTTTTCAAGGCCCTTCATGGCCAGGGGCCGGTTTTGTTGCAAGAGCTTTTTTCATGGTACTCCACCGCCAGACCTCTACGTTCTTCCTCAGCATGTTTGGTGGTAGTTCCTAGAATCCAGAGGCTACGGATGGGTGGCCGTTCTTTTGGCTACACGGCCGCTAAACTTTGGAACTCACTCTATTTGTCTCTGAGGAGCCTGGGAGAATTCTCACCCTTTAAAAAAGATTTGAAGACTTATCTTTTCCCCAGGGCAGTGTAACTTTGTGATTGCGTAATTGGTCAGGTAGAGTCAAAGCACCAGGATACCCTTTGGGTGACAGTTTTTGCGCTATAGAAGTATGCGATACATACATACATACATACATAATTTAAATGCTTCCCACACACTCTGCACCGATTTCACAGATCCCTCATTAGTATCAAAAAACGTCTTGATGGCAGTCGCTAGCTCCTCCTTGAAGGTGTCCAGTAGCGAGTAGGGGGGGAACCGCCAGGCAACTGGTGGTATCCGCCGCGCCGGCGTGATCAAATATCAAGACCGGCGAATGATCCGAATATCACACATTTTTGAATGGCAGAGTTTAAGTGAGCCGTGGCCAGCCAATAATCTATTCTTGTATGTATGTTGAATTGTGCTGAGTAATGCGTATAGCCTCCTAGCTCGGGGTATCGATATCGCCAGATATCACTTAAGTGCATATGGGACATCTGTGTCTCCAAGACCCTGGCGGAGGCGGAAGTGCGACGGGTACGGCCGTCCGACCTGTCTATGTGAGGGTGTCTAGTCATATTAAAGTCTCTCCCCCAGAGTATTTCCCCTCCTGAGTATGCCACAATCTTAGCCGCCAGTTACGAATAAAAATCTGGGTGGTCGTAGTTTGGTACGTACAGACTTATTATACAGAATTCCAACCCCCTGCCCTTGCATCTCGTGATTGTGTATCGCCCGTCTCTGTCAGTCACTAACTGCGTCATAGTCAGTCGTGCTTTCGGGTTGACCCATGTGAGGACACCCCGCGTATGAGTGGTGAATCCTGCAGCGTGGACATTGCCCAAGAGGCCCCTATAGCGGAGTATGTGACTGTCCGTGGGAAGGTGTGTCTCCTGCAGTAGAGCTATGTCCACCCTGTATCTGGCAAAGTATTGTAGGACCCTCCATACCTTCCTGTGATCGTTAAGACCTCTTATGTTCCAAGTCATCAGTGTTAGTGTTAGCTGCGACAGATGAATGACCTCTTATCTTTCCGTAAACAAATAAAAACCTGGCTTTTACCCACAAGTTAACGTTTTTTACAGTTTAGCCTCCGGTGTCATTCTATTACCCCCCTCTTTAAGCACCAGGATGCCTGCTTAGGTTACAGTGCGTTTTATAAGTTTTGTTTACAATTACAATTACAATTACAATTAGGGTGTCAAGAGCGCTCGAGTCTGCACAACTGTCATAGCTTGCTAACATGTTTCAATAATGAAATCTGCACCAACAGCACATTAAAGTACCCTGATCCTGCCATGTGTAGTCTTCTAAAAACAATAAACTCAAGAACCAAACTTTCTTCCACCCATCCCCCCCAACCATAAGACCTCTGGTCCCACCCTTCTCCCGCATCTGCCCATGCCTGCCCTTCCCCAACTAGGCCGCAATCCTGTCTCTGTCCCTCCCAGCCCTCCCCAATCACCCTCCCCAACACAGAAAGTCCCCAACACATAAAAAATCAAATCCTGTAAAACGAAATTTGTGTAATCCACTCGTGGGCAGGGGTAGCAAACAATAATCTAGTATTGTACAGACCTTGTTCCTAATGCTGCCACTCCCCCCTCGTCTGCATATTCAACTGTTGTGTGTATAATCTTAACCTTAAACCAAGCGTTCTCAGCTGACTGTAGTCTGTGTGGGACTCTCAGGTACATAACCATTCTGGTCACCCCTAGCAAGGATATCCACCCTTCGGTCGTCAATTCTAATAGTAGACAGTAGTAGAAGCACGCCCCCGAACAGGCTTCCCAAGTCCGGTCGTTGTTCAGCGATTCCGGTGAACCCTCCGTACCTTGCATGGGGTAACCATATCAATACAGGATACCGTCTCACACGAGGCGTCTATATTAGTATGTCTCTCCCCAAAGCATCTACCCCTCCTTGCCCCTCTGCTCAAAACCTCATGTCCCAGAGTCCCAGTGTTCCAAACTTATCTGTATGTCGACGCTTCAGTCCTGTTCCTCCAGTGCGCGTCCTGCCTCCTCCAACGCCTCATTCTGGGAAGGTCTGTGCTCCTTGCGCCATTCCTTCAGTACCTTTTGTAGAGCTTTTGGATCGGTGAAGATGAAGGATTTCTCCTGCCAGTTTACTCTTAGTTTCGAGGGGTATAGAATCGTGTAGTCTGTCCCCATGTCACGTAATTGTCTTTTCATTGGTGCAAATTGACGCCTTGCTTCCTGCACTTTAGCGGTAAAGTCTGGGAACACAGATAAGGTGGTGCCCTCAAATTGCAACGGCTGCTTGTCGCGCACCAACCGGAGCGCCGTATTGCGGTCTCTGTAATTAAGCAGTCTGGCTATTATAGGCCTCGGCGGGGTTCCTTGTTTGGGTCGGGGGCCTAAAGAGCGGTGGGCTCTTTCCACAAAAAACATAGCGGAGAAGGCAGAGTCTCCAAAAAGAGTCTTAAGGAGTTTTTCCACAAAGACCTCCATATTACCCGTCTGCGTGGACTCCGGCAGGCCCGTGATACGTAGATTGCACCGCCGAGAGCGGGCCTCTAAATCCTCGTCTTGTCCATGAGGGACTGCATGGCTCTGGATATCTGCTTATTTTCCGAATCCAAGGTGGTTTGCGCCTCCTCCACTTCAGTGATGCGTCGCTCAGTCATATCCTTCCTCTCCGCCTGTTTATCCAATCGTTCCGCCATGCGGTCCATGCGGTATAATAGAGTGTCCATCTTTGTGCCCAGTGAGGCCAGACCCCCCTGTAGGCCCTTTTCCATGGCTAGCAGTAAACCACGACCTCCAAGCTACTGTTCTCCCAAGTGTCTCTACTACCCAGTGTCCGGGAGCGTTTACTGCTCTGCACTCATTCCAGGGAGTAGCGCTCCTCCTTGCAGCGCCCGCCCGCATGGCCTCCTCGTCCCCCTCCGGCACCAGAGTGCACGACTCACTCTCACCGGTCTCCGCAGCGCGGGTTGCGAGTCTTCGCGGGGGTGGAAGTCCTCCCTCTCCGATCTTCGGGTCTAGCGCCGCAGCCGCTGGCCAAGTAGGCAGGCGCCCCTCTGCTACCAGTTCCGCTAGTAGACCGCCGAGCACAGCAGGCCGATCTGACAATGCTCTCCACGGCTCACCCCGAGGACGTGGTCTGCCGGAGTCCGCGCGTCGCAGGCCTCAGTATTCGTAACGCTCTTTCCTCGCAGGCTTTCCGCTCGGGACTGTGCTAGTTCATGCCCCCAGGCACTCCGCTACCACAATCCACAGTTTTTAGGAATGTTACTGTTGCACACAGCCAGGATATCTGAAGGATAAAATTGCAGATGAGGGAGCTCTCCGCTTAAGCAGCCATGTTGGTTGCAGGCTAGCTCCGCCCCCCTTTATATAACTATGTATTTACCTGTATTCATGAATTTAATGTTTTTCACTTTGCACATTCTATTCCATCTAGTTTATTCCCTCCTGGTATCCTGTAGATAATAAAATGAGATGACTTTCTTTCTTAATCAATGGTATAGCTAACAGTACTATCTAAATGTAGCTATAAATTTCAAGTGGTTATGTTTCTTGCAATTTACAAACCTGCCGTTTTTCGTACACCTTAAACTGTCTACAACTATATATTAGCAGGAACAAGCTATATGTCCTGCCATTTGCGGGTTCACGGTACATAACACAACTTATGTCGTGGATTGCTGCTCTGGGGATTCAGGGCACAGCCAGCGCTTGTTTAGCTTCCTTCCTTAGAGACCGCTCCCAAAGAGTACAACTTACGGACCTTGACATGTGTAGTGCCACAGGGTTTGGCTCTGTCCCCTTTGCTCTACAATGTCTATCTGCAGCCTTTAATCGCCGCACTAAATCAGTTGGATTGTAGGGTATATAATTATGCCGACGACACCCAAATTTTGATCCCAATAGACCAGTCGCCTACATCGCAGGCGAAAATGCAAGATATTCAGAAATTTACGGTGAATTGGATGTATGCAAATTCCCTGAACCTAAGCCCGGATAAAACGGAGGTGCTGGCGGTCACAACGGTAGAAAACCCCTGGAATGAGCTGTTCTGGCCTGATGAACTGGGACTGCCTCCTGCACCAGCGTCCGTAGTAAAAAGTTTAGGGATAAAAATTGATGTTACGCTATCAATGTCCCAACAAGTCGCAGCAGTGGTAGGAACCTGCGTAGGACTGCTATGACAACTCCGGAAACTGTCAGCGCTGCTATCCTTCTCTACTATCCGGACTGCAGTCTCAGCTTTGATCCTGGCCCGTCTGGACTATGGTAACTCCCTTTACGTGGGGCTACCAAAAAAATCCTTGGCCAGGCTTCAAGGCGTTATGAATGATGTAGCCAGGCGGATCTTAAAAAAACCCAGGAGGACACATGTCACTCCGCTGCTGCAGGACCTACACTGGCTACCAATACCTCAACGAGTGAAATTCAAAAGTCTATGTATCACTCACAAAGCCATTTATGGCTCGGCCCCGAATTTCATCAAGGACAAATTGACCCTTTATGTTCCCAGCATAAGGCTGCGGTCTTCAGAAGCTTGTCTTCTGGTATGTCCACGTTTTAAGCGTTCTACGCTGGGGGGGGAGAGCCTTTTCAACTACGATGCCACCATTATGGAATAGACTCCCGGAAAGCCTGCACAAAGAGACCAACTTGCTCACTTTCAGGAAGAGATTAAAAACTGTTCTCTTCCTGGAAGCCTGGAGCCCTATGTAAAGCACTCCTGACTCTCTGCCTCTCTCTATGGACCCCTCTTGGACAGCGCTTAGAGACCTCTTCGGTGATAATGCACTATATAAATGCTCCATAACATAACATAACATATTTGTTAGCCCATTCACCTGGTCTGTATTATGGTATTCGACCATGCATTAAGTTGGTATGTGCCCATAGTAATCTTACAAGGCATGTACTTGTGCCTTATGATAAAAATCTTCCACTCGTTTCTCCACTCGCAGCATTGCTTTAAAACCTGGAGACTACCGGGGGTCATGATCTTGTGACTCAATTCAATTCAATTCATAAAGCTTTTATTCGATTTGTACATACAAATCATACAAGCATAATGAAATACACAGTTAAAACTTCGAAAATCGACATATAAACATATATAAGAAAGGAGGTAGGAAGCTATACAAAGGGTAGTGGGCAACAATTAAAAAAAGTAATCTTGCAAATTTAAATCAACATGCTGTTAACATATACAAGACACTCAGAAAATGGACAGACAGGAAATCAATAAAAATTACTCAATAGACATTTCCTGGCAGCTGTACATATCATTTAAATAATCATAACACACTGTGGTCATCAACAAATAAGAATAACCTTGATTAAAAGTATTGTTATAAAATTTAAAAGCTCATATATACAGACAGAAATGTAAGAAGAAAAATAGCAGCATAATACAATTCCTGGCAGCTGTATTAAATAACATAGGTACAGACAGGTAAGCACAAAGAATATTACAGTACTATACTTTTCCTGGCAGCTGTACACTTCAAAATAAAAGTGGCCAAAAAAAAGCAAATCTCCTCATTCTCTAAAGAGGATAAGAGTAGCAGTGCTGTTTCGGTAGTACGAATATTATATTTTTTAAAAATTGGTTTGAGGTATTTTAACCTAAGAAAATGAAAAAATTTACAAAAAAGTAAAAAGTGACAACTACTTTGGCGAGAGATACTATCACACGGACAGGGTGACTCTGACCTGGCTATTGCATTAGGAAATGCAACCAAGTGGTGGACAGTACCCAATCTAACACGTGTCAAAACATACTGATGAGTGGGACGAGTCACAAACCCCAGATAAGGTTGGAACCCCGGAATTAGATTCAGATTTTTATAGAATTTCACAGTAGTAAGATCATCAGAAATTCTATTTCGTTCTGCCTTTTGAAAATTTAGAAACGTTGTCTTAATTTCTTTTTTTGAAATAGAGACAACCTCTTCTGGCTCAAGATACACATCGATATTAAAAAGAAGGAGATACCAGTGATGGATGTATCTCAACCACTGTATACGTGAAGAATGGTGCAAGCCTATACAGTCAAGAATAATATCCTGAGTGAATCGAGTCTCCGGCTTAGCCCAAATAGATCGCCACAATAAAAGTGGCCGGACTGCTGCTAAGTCGGAGATGAGCTCGACCCCAACTTCTTCATGAATCAGTTGAACAGAGGCAGAAGGAGGAACACATAACAGCCTCCTTAGAAACTTGTTTTCCTCCTTTTGCATGGGTATACCCTTGCTGTGGCCCCATACACCTGCCCCGTACAGTGCTGAGGAGACACAACAAACATTGTATATGTTCATCATATCTAAAATGCTTCGTGAGCCAAGTTTAGAGGCAAATCGAAAAATACTGCTAATAGACCGCAGCATTTTTAGCCTAACTGAGTCAAATTCAGGGGTCCAAGCCCCACTATCATTATATGTAATACCTAGATAACAGAAGGACTTGACATGAGTCAATTTTTCTTTATCCAGGAAAAAGGAATGCTTAGACTGCTTTACTGCCTGGCCACATGACATGACATATGTCTTAGCTTTGTTCACTCGAAGCCTCCGGCCTTGGATAAACTGCATAAATTTGTCAATTAAACGCTGGAGGCCAATTTGTGTTCGAGATAAGAGTACCGCGTCATCCGCATAAAGTAACAACGGGACGGGTTTGCCACTGATCAGAGGGGCATCTGCTGGGATGTCCACCAAGGAACGGTCGACATCGTTGATAAAAAGAGAAAATAAAAGCGGGGCCAAAACGCATCCCTGGCGTATGCCCCGAGATACTTTAAAGAACGGGGTACATTCACCTAGGGTACCATAGCGGACTTTACAGGAGAGTTTTTCATAAAGTCTGGCTAAGAAATGAACGATTTCCCTCGGTGCCCCAGCATCAAGCAAAACCTCCCAAAGAATAGCGTGGTTAACCAAATCAAATGCGCTACTCAAATCAGCAAAACATAAAAAAAGGTTACCATTTTTCGCCACAGTGTATTTATTAATTAAAAGGTCCAAATTAACACATTGCTCCAGTGTGCCCAAACCTTTCCGGAAGCCATATTGGACTCTAGTTAAAATATTAGAATCAGTAGCCCAATCTTCTAGCCTTTTGAGCAAAATCCTACTCATTACTTTTACAGAGGCGTCCAATAATGAAATTGGCCGATAGTTGGAGGCCTCTGATTTGTTACCTTTCTTGTGTAAAGGGACAATAACCGATTGACCCCAGGTAGGAGGGAAATTAGTTTCTGCCGCACAGTTAAAAATCCTCGCCAAGATGGGAGCCCACAACACTGGTTCATCTTTGTATAAATCAAGCGGGACCCCATCAGGGCCAGGGGCCTTGCCTCCCTTACTAATGGAAATTCCCTCATGGCTTTCCTCTAATGTTATACCCAATGGGAGGGGTAACCAGGGGGTAGACTCAGGTGGCAATGGCGCAAGGGATAACCCTTCTGGATTAAAGATGTTTGAGAAGTGACTAACCCAATCGCTGCATGCCACATAGGATGTTAGTTCTGGTACATCTTCTTTATTGAGAAAAGAGCTGTTAATTGTATCCCAATAAAGTTTGCTATTTTTGGTCTCGGCTGCTTCCTTCAGCTTTTCCCACGCTTCAGACTGCAGTACCTTTTTCCTATTGGTAACTGCTGTTCTGTATCTGGTCCTAAAATATTGTATGTCCTCTTTAACGCGTGGTTTAGTACCTAAAGCTTTCTTTAAGTCTCTAAGGGCGATTATACAGGTTTTATCAAACCACCCCCGCTTTAGACCACTATTGGGTGACGGGGCCTTAGAAAAAATGCCATCAATGATGCTGTTCATAGAGACAAAATGGACTAGTAAGCAACCTGGGTCACAATCATTGTCCAGACAAGAACTAATTTGGTTCTTACATCTGGTAACAACCTCCTTCTGCTTAACCTTAGAATTTGAACCAGTCCATTTAATCCTTAGGCCCTTCGGTCTTATGGGCACTAAGTTAGTAGAGCATTTTTCACCTGGATCTATCGTGGTACCATGCCCTAGGAGGGTTACACGAATGCTATTATGGTCACTGAGACTTTCTTCTTGTACATGCAAGTTGGTATAGTCTCCACTACTAGATATAAGGATATGATCTATGAATGACCCTGCATTTCTTCCTGTAAATGTAGGACATGACATTGCCTGATTATTTATATTACATTTTAGCAGGGTCAAGTCTAGAGTGATTAACATATTATTTAGTATAGTACCATAACTACAATGTTGGAAGTGAGGCGAATCCAGCCTCGTTCCCCGACCCCCCCATTGACTACTCATGGCCACTCCAAAGCCACACATATTCCCATTAAGCAAATTACAAGGCTGCAGATTAAAATCCCCTGCCCAAACAACCTCAGCCTTTCTTTTCGAAAAACCCATGGCTTTAACAATTTCCTTTTCTAAAGGCGGTAGGATATCTCCTCTGGTGGCATCAAAAATATTGTTGTAGAAATTCACTACAACTAAATCAATGCCCTTCTTACACTCCACCCTTATTACTTGACTGTGAGTCCCAACTGTCGTGCTACTTTTGACCGTACAATCGTGCAACTTGGTGGACAAAAGCAACAAAAGACCCCCCTTAGCCCTGCCCGAGCTAGATTTAGTCGCTTTAAGGCAGTGGGATGCATACCCTTCAATATTAATAAGGTCCAGACACCACGTTTCCTGCAACAAAATTAGGTCAAAACCCTCCTCAATAAATCTAGACCAGAAGGGCGTACCTATTTTACTGGCTAAGCCAGCGATGTTCCAGGAAATAAATGAAAGTCCTGCTTGTTTACCAGGGTCACCAATCCTCAACTCTGGCTCTATTGAGCGTGGCAGAATTAAACCATCTACCCCGAGGTTGGCAACTAAACCCAAACTGGGGGTAACAGTAGCGGTACATCCACCAAAACTGTCCCCACTTCCTGTATACATAAGGGATGTAGGTGATAACTTTGTTGGGAGTACATGTGGTGTGATTGATGAAGTAGCCGATGGGACGCATTCCATTTCCAAATTAAACGTAGGGATGTTTAAGTCTAGTTCATTCGCAGAGCTAAGTCAATCTACCTCATCCAACACAGCATATCTATTAGGATGGGCAAATTGTAAGTACGAGAGCTCTTGGGAAGAGGGTAAGTCCTGCCATAATTGTTGCCAATGAGGTTTATCTGGTTGTAGGGGCTGACGAGGTTGTTGCCACTGATGGGCAGGCTGGTATGAAGGTGGTGGGAAATGAGGTGGTGGTGGAAAATGAGGAGGTAATTGCCAGTGAGGATTAACATGGTGTGGGGGAAAAAATGGAACATGTGATGGCTGCTGCTGAAAACTGGTGTGGTGTGGAAAGAATGAAGAAAGATGCGGTGGTTGCTGCCAAGGTTTAGTGGTGTGTTGCAAAGGATACACAGATCTTCTATTACTTGAACTAATAAAACTCAATGGGTTTGGTCTTGAGGGCGCCGGTAGAAAATAAGAAAGAGGGAGTGGATTGATTTGTGTAGCAGGACCACTATTGGGGGCATTACATATGTAACTAACTGCCCCTACATCCCTAAAATTAACTGTAATTACGTCCCCAACTATTGTTTTCTTGCTTCTGCCCACCCAGTCCCCTCTACGCACGGTAAGAATTTCACCGTTCATATTATTAGGTAAGGGTTTATGTAGATGGAGCCACTGAGCACATTTATTTCTTAGCTCAACAAAAGTTTCTTTTACTCCCTCCTTCAGTGGGGGAACAGCTGTTAGCACGACCACAAAAGGAGAGACTTCTGGTGGCAGGTTAATTGACCTAAAACGTGCCTGCTTTGATTTAGAGCCATCAATCTTATGTGCAGGGGGAGGTACTAAAAGGGTTTTAGTTTTACCTACATCATCTTTAACTTGAGATGTAATAGTTTGGTTAGTAGCAACAGAGTGTTGGTGAATCAAAGTAGAACCCATAGCCTTCGGGGTAAATGAAGCTGTGGATTGAACATGATTATTCCCTGTTTGCGACAAATTAGTTAAAACTAAATTCCCAGGAGCAGTAATAACCTGTGCATTATTTAATACATCTTTAGAAAGTTGGACACAAGATAAACATTTAGAAACTGCTTCTATAGACCCTTGTGGCTGAACAGGCCCTTGCCCGTTCGTCTTATTTGGCCACTTCGAATGCATTAAAGACGTGAGCCTATCAAGTTTTGAAATTAAGGGCTTGATTTGTGCTGCTATTGTGGCTTCAAGATCCAATTTAAGATCTGTTACCATATTTTGAACCCAACAAGGTATACCTGGCGCCAATTGCGGGGTAGGTGATATCAGATTGTGGTTCCTAGCTGCGACTTTTACTTTGTTTTTACAATTAATTTGATCTTTTGGAGGAACGATAACCCTCCCCCCTGAATTTAAAAGTATAGGTGCCGTTTCCACATCAACCAACCCACCCAGGCTCGGATCCGCTTTGCTAGATGATTGACAGGCTTCTAAATCTGGAGTAGTCTCCAGATCGACAAAAGACGGATCTGAGTCGGAAAGTGCAACTGATAAATCAACAGCATTTGGTACAGTCGGAGCACTAATAGAAGGAACAGTTAAAGGCAAAGAACAATTGTTCGATAACTGCTGGGCGGGCGATTTGGCGTTAGCAAGAGAGCCCAAAGACGAGCGCTTTGCGTTCGCCAGATCCATGGAAACTCTTTTTTCCAATAAAACAATGCTTTTATCAATAGTCTCATTCACCCGTGAAATAAAAAGGTCTATAGGTCCGGTCACCTGTGCTACAGCCGTAGCTTTTTTAGTACAACTTCTAGTTCTGTTGCGCATAGCTGACATCTGTGGCGCAAGGACAATAGAAGATGATGATGATAAAGTTAAAAAGGCGGCCCCTGATGATACGACACACAAGGACACAGTTCCGCCTACCTTGACAATTAGGTGGTTTAGGCGAGATGAAGCAGGGGTTCAGGGCCTGGGCCGTCCTCTGCCGTCCTTGAACGGCCTTAAACGGCCCGCTCTTTGCCCGGTCTTCGCCCCGGTCGTTGCCCCGCGCGCGTCCCGCGTGCGCGTGGCTGTAGCTGCTTATCAGGAGTAAGGGAGGAGGAGGGGGCGGGAAGAGGACCAGCTGCGGCCGATCAGCGCCGCTGATCACGCTGGTCCTCGCAGTCCCGCCTCAGTTCCTGGGGTCGGCAGCAAATTCCCTCAGTGCGCGTTGGTGCCCAGGTGCACAGAAAAAAAGCCCAGGAGTTGGCTCTTTAACGATGTAGCAAGCCTGCGAGCGGCACCCGCGAAGCGGGGGCCGCGAGGCGTGGCAGAGTGTCCAGATAAACACAGGAAGCAAACGTGGAGGCTGGCAATGCACCTCCGGCAGGGTCCGTGGTCAGTGGTGAGTCCCAAGGAACGGCTCACTCCGCGTTGATTTTGACTGCAGGAGGAGGGGGCGGGAAGAGGACCAGCTGCGGCCGATCAGCGCCGCTGATCACGCTGGTCCTCGCAGTCCCGCCTCAGTTCCTGGGGTCGGCAGCAAATTCCCTCAGTGCGCGTTGGTGCCCAGGTGCACAGAAAAAAAGCCCAGGAGTTGGCTCTTTAACGATGTAGCAAGCCTGCGAGCGGCACCCGCGAAGCGGGGGCCGCGAGGCGTGGCAGAGTGTCCAGATAAACACAGGAAGCAAACGTGGAGGCTGGCAATGCACCTCCGGCAGGGTCCGTGGTCAGTGGTGAGTCCCAAGGAACGGCTCACTCCGCGTTGATTTTGACTGCAGGAGGAGGGGGCGGGAAGAGGACCAGCTGCGGCCGATCAGCGCCGCTGATCACGCTGGTCCTCGCAGTCCCGCCTCAGTTCCTGGGGTCGGCAGCAAATTCCCTCAGTGCGCGTTGGTGCCCAGGTGCACAGAAAAAAAGCCCAGGAGTTGGCTCTTTAACGATGTAGCAAGCCTGCGAGCGGCACCCGCGAAGCGGGGGCCGCGAGGCGTGGCAGAGTGTCCAGATAAACACAGGAAGCAAACGTGGAGGCTGGCAATGCACCTCCGGCAGGGTCCGTGGTCAGTGGTGAGTCCCAAGGAACGGCTCACTCCGCGTTGATTTTGACTGCAGGAGGAGGGGGCGGGAAGAGGACCAGCTGCGGCCGATCTTGTGACTCATATCTCGACTTTGTTATATTGACGAAAATCCTATACTTCTATTAACAACCCCTACATATCCTGCCTAGTACTAATCCATATTAATATACAGAGGGGCTGGTTACTAAAATATTGAATTGGCCTCCATCATGTTTTACTTACCTTGTGAATCAGAAACGGCCTCCCTGCATCCAACGTAGTCACTTCCGGGTATCGGAGTGACACATTGGCGCAAGGGCACGTTATTTTATACGTATTACGTCAAGTCAGAGGTCATACCTATGACGCTGGAGTGTTTACTCTTTATCAAACTACGATCGTTTATTTGCAAAAGAATCTCCTTTGAAAATAAATAGCGTATGTTAATTCAAAAGAATGTTACCTATAAACAATAAACTATGGATTTTATGTCACCATGCGTGCCTCTAATATTTAATGGTTTAGCGGCGGCCATATTGGAAAAGGCAAATATGCCTTGTTTGCTATTTATTGTATATGGCATACACCTAATACATTAAAATTTATAGAGTATAGAACTTTCAGTTGTACACAGTTTAACTTCTTATAGGAATAATGTCTAATAGAGATAATATTCCTTCATGATCCTACAAAATTGTAACAAGCTCTTTTAGTGAGCTTTATAGCGAAATGTGCTGTTCGAGTGTACATAATGCCTTTATTTTGTCATGTTAGTTCAGGTAAAATAATAAAAGTAATAAAAAATTAATTACAAAATAAAATTAAGAATAAATAACTAATCAAAAAATGAAGGTAAAACATAACTATTTATTGGTACCTGAACAAATATAATTCTTACATCTTTTGATCAGACCAGTACAAATGGGATTAATCCTGTTATCGTACTGTCTTGTGCTCCCTATATGATCTCGATTGGTAATTACCCCTCCAGCTCTTATCTAAAACACCCTCATTTAGGTGATCATTCTACAAGAGGGTTCTAAACTCATTTCAAATATGTTTCAGCACGACATGGCGATATACTACTAGAGAAAACATCTGGAATCCTCAGATTAACCTCTCCCAATCTTCTTTACTGTTCATACCCTTTCAAAAATTGTGTAACACGGGATATATAATACTTTTCCCTTTTTTTTCTTTTAATCATTTGATCGCCTCTTCTGAAGCTAGTTTTAATTATTTCTATGCGGCACCATTTCAAGTCATCTAAAGTGTGTTTTACATTTACCCAATGGTCTACCAATGGTGCAGTCCTTTTGTTTGTCCTTATTGCTGATTTATGTTCTAAGATTCTAATCCTCACCTCCCTTGCTGTTTCACCCATATAGCCTAGGTTGCAAGGACACATGATCAAATATATTACATTTTTCGAACGGCAGTTGATAAAGTTGTTAAATTTATGTTCAACCCCATTGAGAAGAATGGAAGCTCCTTTAATAACTTTGGGCCAAATGCTACAGCTGCAGCATGCAAAGGTTCCGCAAACATGCATCACCAACTCAAAACTACCAACAGGGACCTTTGCATGCTGCAGCTGTAGCATTTGCCCCATTTTCGTCAATATAATGAAGTCGAGATATGAGTCACAAGATCATGATACACCCGGTAGTCTCCAGGTTTTAAAGCAATGCCTCGAGTGGAAAAAGGAGTGGTAGATTTTTATCATAAGGTACTAAGATTACTATGGGCAGATACCAACTTAATGCATGGTCGAATACCATAATACAGACCAGGTGACCGTGAACCCGCAAATGGCAGGACACACAGCTTGTTCTTGCTAATATATAGTAGTAGATAGTTTAAGGTGTACGAAAAACGGCAGGTTCGTAAATTGCAAGAAACATAACCACGTGAAATTTATAGCTACATTTAGATAGTACTATTAGCTATACGATTGATTAAGAAAGAAAGTCTTCCCATTTTATTATCTACAGGGATACCAGGAGAGAACAAACTAGATGGATTAGAACGTGCAAAGTGAAAAACATTGAATTCATGAATACAGGTAAATACATAGTTATATAAAGTTTAAACTTTATAAGAATACTTTGAAAGATGAGAACTACACAAACTAAATAGAGACAAGTATACCTACAGAACCGCTAAGTCAAAAGATGGTGTGGGGGCACGATTGGCGATTTAGCCGTGACACATCTGTTGCTCGATACAGGCTCCTGTGTTTCCCTGTTGGCCTTTACATAACAAACACAAGGTAAGTTTTAACACCGAGTAAAGGTGTGGAGTGCATTAAGACTGGGAGTCAATATTTAAAAAAAAATGTTTTGAACATATATATATATATATATATATATATATATATATATACTTTCTTTAAACGGCACATGTTTTTAACCTGATAAGACGGTGGCTCTAACGGATGTCTTTGGTTCCTGCATATACACACAGGGGTAGGTCCTTTTTGGTCAATTACCTTGTTTTAGATCAACTAACCTTATTTTGGATAGTGGAGATAATGAAAATATTCTCTTTTTGATCACATAAAGGTTTTAACGTATGGGCTATCTTCAAGATCCCATTTTATCATTGTGATGAAATAATTCTGAGGAAAAGACTAAAAAACTCAGCATTTTTCAACAAACAGAGGTATGATCTCCAAATTTAGTTTCACTGGTTACTTATTTTAAGTTCATACCATTACTAAATTTATACGGAATAATGAACCTTAAGTAGATAGACCTACTGTTTCTTAAACAGTTTTTATGAAAAATAGTTTCTTAAGAAATAGTTTTTGAGGAAGCTTCTTGATACACTGTTTGGAATAAAATGATTTTTATGCTAGGATAAACAGGGGTAGGAGACTGATTATAATAATGCTTTTTGATCCTTGCCATGTGTCAACAGTAAAGTAAAAAAATGTCTGTAAAGGTGGTGTCAGCTACACAAGTATGTATAAATAATATGATGTTTCTATTGTTTAGAAAAATATCTAGAAAACTGTCCTGAAGAAGGTGAACATTAACTGAATCACCGAAACGCTGCGTCGACTTTTGTTTTCTGAAAATATTGTAGACTTTTGTTTCCCGAAAATATTGTAATGAAATGTTTTTATGAATTTGTGTGTTTATTAACCTTTTTGATTGTAATAAATGAATGAAAACTTTTTATATCACTTTTCTTGTTTCTGTGGATCAATTACACGTTGTGTTTTGCTGACACACCTTAGGTATACTGTGTTTTGTGTGAAAAATTACTGTGTGACAATAGATATTGTCAGATAACCGGATCATAAGTTTAGCTGATGTATAGGCATTGTTTAGTGGGACTTTTTATTTGTACTTCCTGAAAGGATAAGTGGTCAGTTAGACAGCTGGCTGCTCACCGATTAGAGATAGTGCTTGTCACTGTAGGTGGAGTTATAGCTCCTATTGTGGTTGTACAGTTGCTTATGCGCTTAATAAAATATTTAATTATGAAAACTAGTAAGAATCTAAACAAGATAGAAATTACAGCAGCAAGGCAAATGGTAATGAAATTGAAGGAAGAACAGGAGCAGAAAATGATCAACCTAAGGAGGAATATTGATTATTAAATGGGATGATACCTTCATTATATATCAAAATTGGGCATTATGGAGGAGAAAGGAAAATGCTACTTACCAGTATGCATCTGTTCTTGGCATGTAGAGCTGCAGATTTCTACACTTTGCATTATGTCGCCACCTGTTGTTGGGCTCGGATGATTGCATGTTGTTGTCGTCTTGGAAGAAATCTTTTGTAGTCACGAGATAGGTGACTCCTCCCTTCGACGATAGTGCGCATGGGCATCTGCTCCATCCTTAGATTGTTTTTCGCCATGATGGGAAATGATGGAGTTAGTAGAAATAAAGAAGGGATGTCCATGTGTAATGATAATGATAATGATAATAATAATGCTATTTATAGAGCGCACAAATACCAAAATGGTGTCTCGGCGCTAAGGACAGCAAGAACCCCACAAAGCACCCCTCACTGAAACAACCAAGCTTTCAGGCTTTTTCGAAAACTCAGGAGGGAACTGGCCTTCCTGATCTCAAATGGAAGAGAGTTCCACAACCTAAATATACTATACTGGAAGCTCCCCCAGCCCCAGTGCAAGGTCCGGATTTTAGGCACCACCAGCAGTTTTGCCCCGGCTGAACAGAGCTGTCTAGCTGGCTGATACCACATGAAGAGCTTCTGAAGAAAGGACGGACCATTCTGCATCAGGGCTTTAAAGGCCACACAGAGAGCCTTAAATTTGATTTGTTGCACCACTGGGAGCCAGTGCAGCTTCCGAATTTCCTCTGAGACAGACTAATACCGAGGCAGATTCAACAAGAAACGAGCCGCCGAATTCTGCACTGCCTGGAGTTTCTTCAGACACTGCTTTTGAGCATTCAAATAAAGCCCATTGCAGTAGTCCAGGTTTAACTGTATAAAGGAGGTAACCACTGCTTTCTGCATATGAGCTGGAATATAGAGTAGTACCTTCCTAATTTTCTTCATGAGCAAGTCTGAAGCAGACACAATGGCATTAGTTTGTTGAGCAAATGTCAATCTGTTATCAATCAACACACCCAGGTATTTTGTCTTTGCCATCGGGGTAGGCGGGGCACCCATTGCTACTGGCCACCAAAGATTGCTCCAGGAGGGCTGTAAATTGCCGATAATCAAAACTTCCATCTTATCGGACTTTAATTTAAGGCAATGCCAACTCATCCAATTATTGATCGCAACCACGCAGTTTTGAAACTGCAAAACAGGAGAGATCTGGATTTTATACGCTGCTACCACAATCTGAGAGTCGTCCGCTTATGATGTTAACATGAAACCAAAGGCCCTCACCAACGGGTCGAGTTCGGAGACATACACATTGAATAACGAAGGACTCAACTAACTGCCCTGCGGTACTCCGCAAGGCAGCAGATAGGGATCCGAATTGAAACCATCGAGAGACACTGTCGAACTCCTCTCCTGCAAAAAGAATCTAGTAGTGCCAATGCCATGCCATCCACACCCAAGGTTTTTAGTCGGTGTAGCAGGAGAGTATGATAACAGTGTCAAACGCGGCGGAGAGATCGAGGAGTATCAATGCGGCAGCTCCTCCTCCATCCATGACAGCTCTAATCTCTTCGGTCGCCTTAATGAGCGCTGTTTCAGTACTGTGTTCCTTGCAGAAACCAAACTGGGAATGATCCAACAGCCCATTCTCATTAATAAAATGAGTCAGTGACAGTTCATGATTTTGTCAACAATCTTTGCCGTTAAAGGGAGACGAGCAATGGGACAGTAATTCAATGTGTTGGCAGCATCTAGAGTAGGCTTTTTTAATAATGGGAGAATAGATGTCTCCTTCCAGCTCACGGGAAAAATGCCTGATAAAAAAATCCTGTTGAAAATATCTGAAAGCACAGTGCTCACCAGGTCAAGCAGCTCTTTCAAAATGGCCGAAGGGCATGGGTCCAAAGGTGAACCTGCCTTGGAATCCGAGATGTAACGGCTCACCGTATCAGCCGACACAGGAGAGAACTCCATTAGTCTACTCCCACCAGACTCCAAAACCTACCCCTTAGCTGCCATTTGCGGACCTGTGCTATCCCTAAAAACGCTAAAAATATCTAAAACTTTAGTTTTGAAAGAGGAGGCCATATTGTTAGCAAATTGTTGGCTCCCCAGCTTACCCAGTACTTTAGGAACGGTGAGTTTGTTAATAACCGCAAATAATTCTTTGGAGGAATTTTTAGTGGAGTCAATCTGGGCATTGAAGTAATTACCTTTCTCAGCAATCAGTAGTTCTTTGTAGGTCCTAAGTGCCATCTTATAAACCTGCTTGTCCGAATCAAGATAGTTCGATCGCCAGCGACGTTCCATACGGCAACAATTCTGTTTCTCCTTACGAAGGAGTTCTGAGAACCAACGTGCCGATGGGGCCGCCCTGTTGTGAGAGATCTTTTTCGTAGGAACCGCTAAACTGATTGCATCTGACAACCAATTATTATAGTTATTAACTGCAACATCCACATTATCAGAGCATTGCGGAGAAGAACACTCCAGTATGGTCCGGAGGGCTGTTTTATCCGCTTTGCTCCAGGCTTTGCAGGACGCTGCCAGTGGCATAGACTTGCTGAGCTTACAGGAGAAGTTCCTGGGGAAGTTAAAACTAATAAAAGAGTGATCCGACGATAAAAGACGAAACACATCCTTAATTTTAAACCCCTTGATCGATAAGAAAATCCCATCCAACGTGTGTCCCACCACATGAGTGGGAAAATCCACAAATGGGGCCAGTCCAACTGCGCCTAGTGTATCAACAAACATAGCCGTCTCTTTATTGTCAAGGTCCTCTAAATAAAAGTTAAAATCACCCAAAATAGTAAACTCCTTATTGGGCAGAATGGTTACTAGCATCTCCTCGAGATTAGCTAGGCAGGAGGTTTTAGTCCCTGGTGGATGATACACTAAGATGCCCTTAAAGGATAAATTGGCACTTAATCTAAACGTAAATTGAAGTGCATCGAAAGCGAGAGAGGAGAAAGGGTGAACAGTGACTAAGAAGCATTCTCTAAAAATTATCGCTACTCCTCCACCTCTTTTATTCAAAGGCCTGTCCACTCTAACAGCTCTGTACCCCACTGGGGTGGTAGTAATAAAGTCTAGGTCGGAAGCAGCATCTGCCCACGTTTCTGTGATAAAAAGCATGTCCAGCCCGCATTTTCTATCAGTTGGGCTATTTCATACCTATGCTTCCCTAAGGATCTTGCATTAACAAGCCCGCCCTGCAGCATAGTTTCATCCCGGGAGTTAGACACATCGGGAGACTGATGACTCACAGAAAGATCTGATGAAGAGAAATCCTTCCTAGGCATGAAAGCAAAACTACAACCTGCACAACTACTGTTGTCCCTCAAACCAATCAAACCACAGCTCCTTCTTACATGATTGAATGAGTGAAGTTCTTCCCCTGAATAGGTTACCCGGTTCCTAAGCAAACTAGCAGCATTTCGTGCGCTGGGGGCGGTCCAGGCACGGACGGGCACAGACAAGCTTGCCTTAGGCGCACCGCTGTGCGCGTACGCTGCGCGCGTCCGCCACATAGGCAAATATATAGTTTCCTTCGGGTGGACGACTAGACCGCGTACTGTCGGAAGTGGAATTGTGAGGGAAAAGGAAACCGCCCTCCGCACAAACGGCACGACAGCCGCGGCGGACCGGGGTCGGTCCCGACCAGAATAGGCAGACACAAACAAAGTGGTGAGTAAAAAACAGCAATAGATCGTGCAAAACACTGTCTGGAATAAAAACAAGTTTAAAAAATCAGCCACCCAGTAAGCAGCGCCAGCAGGGCTATTTGAGTCCACTGCGCGTCCGCCACATAGGCAAATATATAGCTTCCTTCCGGCGGACGACTAGACCTCGTCCTGTAGGAAGTGGAATTGTGAGGGAAGAGGAAACCGCCCTCCGCACAAACGGCACGACAGCCGCGGCGGACCGGGGTCGGTCCCGACCAGAATAGGCAGACACAAACAAAGTGGTGAGTAAAAAACAGCAATAGATCGTGCAAAACACTGCCTGGAATAAAAACAAGTTTAAAAGATCAGTCACCCAGTAAGCAGCGCCAGCAGGGCTACTTGAGTCTATCTAATAAAGATGAAACTGGAACAGATACAGGTCCCGGGTAGGGGGCGAGGGCGTGTAGAAATCTACAGCTCTACATGCCAAGAACAGATGCATACTGGTAAGTAGCATTTTCCGTTCGAGGCATATGAGCTGCAGATTCTACACTTTGCATCGATTGTGCAGCAGTGTCTCCCCTAGCGGTGGTCACCTGTATCCGTTTCAGTAGTTTGAAATATAGTTTTTAGGACAGCTTGGCCTACTGCAGCTTGCTGCTTGGCTTGCACATCAACACTGTGGTGCTTAGTGAAGGTGTGTGTTGTAGACCAAGTTGCTGCTTTGCAGATGTCTTCTAGGGGAATGTTCCCTAAGAAAGCCATGGAGGCTCCTAGTTTGTGTGTGGAGTGCGCTCTAGGAGGAACTGTTAATGTACGTATTGCTTTTTGACAGCATATTTGTATACATTTTACAATCCACCTTGCAATTCCAGCTTTAGAGATGGGGTTGCCCTTGTATGGTGGAGAGAAAGCTACAAACAGTTGCTTTGTTTTGCAAAAGGATTTGGTTCTAGCTATATAATAGAGAAGAGCTATTTTAACGTCTAGGGTGTGTAAAGCTCTTTCTGCTACAGACTCTGGGTTTTGGAAAAACACCGGTAACTCTACAGATTGGTTTAAATGAAACGGAGTAATGACTTCTGGAAGGAATTTAGGATTTGTTCTGAGAACCACTTTATTACGGTGTAATTGTAAAAATGGTTCTTGTATAGTGAAAGCTTGAATCTCACTAACTCTCCTAAGAGAGGTAATAGCTACCAAAAAGCTGTTTTCCATGTGAGGAATTGCATTTCACATTTGTGTAGAGGTTCAAAAGGTGGTCCCATGAGCCTTTTAAGAACAATGTTTAGCTTCCACACTGGAGAGGGTGGTAACCTGGGAGGAATGATTCTTTTTAATCCTTCCATAAATGCTTTAATAGCAGGCACTCTAAATAAAGACAGATGTTGTCTATTTTGTAAATATGCTGCGATTTCTGCCAGATGTAGGCGTGTAGATGAATATGCCAAGTTACATCTTTGTAAATGTAGAAGGTAGCAAATGATATTTTGGATGGAAGCATCTATGGGATCAATTTGGTTATTGTTGCAGTAAATGGCAAATCTTCTCTATTTAGCAGCATAGCAAGCTCTAGTAGTAGGTCTCCTGGCTTCTTTAATGATATTCATAAATTCTGGTGGTAGGTTAAGATAACCAAACTCTAAGACCTCAGGAGCCAGATCGCCAGATTCAGTTGGCTTGGGTCTGGATGTTTGATGTCTCCATGGTTCTGCGTTAGCAGAGATGGTGTCAGACGTAGTTTTTGGTGTGGAACTAGGGATAGTTCTAGCAGTGTTGTATACCACGGTTGGCGTACCCATGTGGGAGCTACTAAAATCAGATTGAGCGACTGTTGTCGTAGCTTGCACACTATTAGTGTTATTGGTGGTAGTGGCGGAAAAGCGTACGCAAATCTGCCTGACCTGTTCATCCATATCGAATTGCCCTTGGACAGAGGGTGTGGAAACCTGACGGCGAAGGCTGGGCATTTTGCGTTTTCGTGTGTGACGAACAGATCTATGTCTGTATGACCCCACTCGTGAAAGAATGGTATAAGAACTTGCGGATGTAGTTCCCATTCGTAAATCTTTTGTGTCTGTCGACTTAACAGATCTGCTCTCTGATTGGGAACTCCTGGAAGGTGTTCTGCTAACAGATATATGTTTTGTGGAATGGCCCATTTCCAAATGTTCTGTGCAAACTGGGACAGCTGTAGAGAGTGTGTCCCCCCCTGTTTTTGTATATAGTACACGGCTGTCATGTTGTCCGTCTGGATTAAGACAGCATTGTTTTGTACTTGTACTTGGAAAGTTTTGAGCGCTAAGAATATTGCTAGCAGCTCTAGGTGGTTGATATGGAACAATCTTTGTTGAATGGGCCATTGCCCTTGAGTTGTATGATGTAGGAGATGGGCTCCCCATCTTGTGAGAGATGCGTCTGCTGTAAGTACTATTTGTGGAACAGGTTTGAGGAACGGCTGCCCTTTTATCAAGTTTTTGGTGTATCACCACTGCAGAGAGCGATGTGTGCGGCTGTTCACCAACACCAGGTCTGTTAGTTGTCCTTGAGCCTGATTCCACTGTTGTGCTAGAAATTCCTGTAACGGACGCATTTGCAGTCTTGCATATGGTACAATAAAGATGCAAGATGCCATCATGCCTATTAGTCTCATGAACACTCTGGCTGGGAGAGAGTGTTTATGTTGAAAATTTGTGACTAAAACTTGAATGCTCTGCATCCTTGCTAGACTGGGATATGCTAGAGCTGTAGATGTGTTTATTCTAGCCCCTAAATATTGATGTACATGAGAGGGCTGTAGGTGCGACTTGGTGTAGTTGATTGTGAACCCTAAGTCGTACAATGTTTGAATTGTCTGAGATGTGTGTTGGACACACTGATTGAATGACTTGGCTTTTAAGAGCCAATCGTCTAGATATGGGAAGACATGTATCTGTTGTCTTCTGAGATGTGCGGCTACTACTGCTAGGCACTTTGTAAACCCCAAATGGAAGGACTTTGAATTGATAATGCTGTCCTTCCAGTACAAACCTCAGATACTTCCTGTGAGAAGGATGTATAGGAATGTGGAAGTAGGCGTCCTTTAGATCTAGTGTTATAAGCAAGTCACCTTGTTGTAGCAATGGGAGCACTTGTTGTAAAGTGATCATATGAAAATGATCTGAGTGTATATAGTGATTGAGGGGCCTGAGATCGAGAATCGGTCTTAGTGTCCTGTACTTTTTGGGTATTAGAAAATACAGCGAGTAAACTCCTGTTCCTTGATGTTGTAAAGGAACTATTTCTATTGCGTCCTTTTGAAGAAGTGATAGGACTTCTTGTTTGAGCAGTGTAAGATGTTCTGCAAACATTGGACGCTGCCAGGGTGGTATGTGTGGAGGGGTAGCTGTAAGTTCGAGGCAGTAGCCATACTGGATAATTTGTCTTACCCACCTGTCTGTTGTGATGGAATTCCAGACAGGTAGGAACTGTGTTAGTCTGCCCCCTACAGGAGTGGAGTTCTGTTGGGGGAGCAGAGGGAAGTCACTGTTTTGGGGTGAAAGAGATTTGATTATTGTTGTTACCTCGACCTCTTCCTTTCTTGTTGTTGCCTCTATAGCCTCCTCTAAAATATTCTTTACTGGAGGATGTCTGTGTATTGGATTTGAAGGAAGCTGTATTGTCTGCTCCAGTCTGTTTGGAGCCTCCTCTATAGAAGGAGCGACGATAGGAGCCTCTAGCTTGTGTGGATTGCAAAGCTCCCATAGTTTGGCTGTATCGGTGTCTTTCTTCATTTTCTCAAGTGCTATGTCTACCTCTGGTCCAAACAATTGATGTTGGTTGAATGGCTGATTTAAGATGGTAGTTTGCACTTCCTGCTTAAATCCTGAAATGCGTAGCCACGCATGACGTCTAAGTAGGACACTAGTGTTTACAGCTCTAGATGCAGTGTCTGCTACATCAAGTACGCACTTGATTGAGGCATTTGAAATTAACTTGCCTTCTTGTATAAGGTTGTTTTCCTGCGCCTTATATTGGTCAGGTAGATGTTGTAGTAGTGTCTCTAACTGATCATAGTGAGCCCTGTCATATCTTGCAAGGAGGGCTTGTGTGTTAGCTATATGCCATGTATTGCTAGCTTGTGCAGCTATCCTTTTGCCTGAAGCATCTATCACCTTAGATTCTTTATCAGGGGGTGGTGCTTCACCTGATGTCTGTGAGTTTGCTTTTTTTCTAGCGTTTGACACGACTAGGGAATCTAAGGGTAGCTGTCCTTTAATGTAGGCAGGATCCCCAGGAGCAGGCCTGTACTTTTTCTCAATTCTAGGGTTTAGAATCCTAGCACGTACAGGATCTTTAAATACTTCCGGAGCATGTTTGATGACCCTTTTAATCATAGGTAGAATTTGAACAGACTTTTGCGATTGTTCAAACGTATCTAATAAAAAGTCTTCCTCTGCCTCATCTGAATGCATGATGACCCCATGATAGATGGCAGCCCTATTCAGTAAGTGCCCAAAACCAATATTGTCTTCTGGGGGAGAAGGTTTTGATGGATATGAATGTGGGTCAGGAATATCAGGCACATATTGTGGGTTTGGGTACTCCCAATCTGGATCATCAATAGGGTAGGGAAAAGGCTCATCTAGGTCTACCCCTCCCCCTATGCTATACTCATCATCATTTGGAGGTGTATGTGGTGAAGAATGAGGAGGAGATTTTTCAGGAGAATTTTGAGGTGAAATATTAAGGGGAACAGGAGATGAAGGAGAAGGAAGAATAGGAGAGGAAGGGTGCATAGGAGATGTGGCAGAGTCCTTCTTCTTTTCAGGCACTGCAGGTGTAGGTGCTGTGTCTGACTTCCTTTTCCTGTGTGTTGTAGTGGATACATGACCTGTCTTTGGATCAAAGTAGATCTTCTTTTGTAGAGGATCAGGTTGAAAAAGGTCTTCTCCTTGCGGAACCTTTGCCGACACCAATTTTTTCGGTTCCGGGCTTGGTTGCTGCTTGTCTTTAGCCTTAGGAATTGTTACTGTGTCCTTTGGCGTAGATTTTGGCATCAAAGGTATTGTTTTCGGGCGTCGTAGGCTGTTTCGAGGGCTTGAGCGCATCGGAATCAGGCCTTGTAGGTTTCGGTACCGAAGATATTGGCTTCGGAGTAGAAGCTGGTCTCTTCGGCCTCGAGGCGTCAGACGCTGGCTTCATAGTTTTGTCTTCAGAAGTCGACGGTTTCGGAGCCGGGACTTCTTTTGGTTTCAGTGCCGAGGGAGCTGGTGGGATTGGTACGTGCGGCTTGCTCGGTAAGGAGCTACCGGAAGGCTTGAGTATTTTTTGTCAGAGCCGGGCTCAATGGCGGGGCTTTCGAAGTGTTTTTTCGGTCTCGACTGGGCCCCGGAGGCGGAGTGTTGACCTTTGCCTTTGATTTGGGTGCTGGGTATGGGGCAGGGGCAGTAGTACTCACGCGCTGCCCGATGGTATGGAGCCATCAGAGTCGTCTGCCCCGGATACGATTTGGAGATCGTCTGAATCTTCTTCGGGGATGAGCGGAACTTCTTCGTCGAAGATATCCACCGGTTCCGGAGCCGATCTCTGCATGACGTGTCGACGGGCCCTCCGATCTCAAATGGTCTTCTTGGATCAAAAGCATGCACTGGCTGTACAGCTGGATTCATCGTGTTCTGGCGATAAGCACAGGTTACAGACTTTGTGATGGTCACTGTGTGGAAACTTTGCTCCACACCCGGGCATCTTTTGAATGGTGTCCTTTCCATGAGGTGTAGGCCTCATGACGTGGATAGGCCCAACGGCCTGCGGCGATGACCGGAATCGAGCTGATGGAGTCGAGTGGAAGTTTATCGATATCGAAAATAGTTTGGTGAAGTTTGAATAAGTTTTTACGCGTCGATGTACTTGAAAAGTAGATTTCAAACCGGAGCGGAAACGTTTCATCCGAACCCAGTGGCGGAAAAAAACAATCTAAGGATGGAGCAGATGCCCATGCGCACTATCGTCCAAGGGAGGAGTCACCTACCTCGTGACTACAAGAGACTTCTTCCAAGACGACAACAACATGCAATCATCCGAGCCCAACACCAGGTGGTGATCTAATGCAAAGTGTAGAATCAGCAGCTCATATGCCTTGAACATTATATTTAGAATCAAAGTGCCATGGCATTAGCTGAGCAAAATGCCTAAGAGCAATGGTAGGGAAGAAAGGTGCAGGGTATGTTTTGAAGGGACGATTAGGACGTATAGCTTTGCTTACTTTTGATGTGCTTTTATGCAAGGATGGGCAGGGATAAGTTTAGAGGTAGAACAATAGTCCCAATAGATTGGAGAAGTAGGTGCAGTTTCAGTTTACTAGAATGGTTTGGTAACTTAGCCGATGACTTACAACAAGAGATCAGATAGATTTTGCTGGAACTTTCTTTGTTGAGGTGACACACCCACAACATGCATTTTGATAGCCATATATATAGAAAGAAGTGGTAGACATGGCAGGTAAGAGCGGTTGGGCAGTAGGGTGGGTGGGGTGAGTCGACAAGTGAGGATAAGGGAAAATTAAATTTATAGAAAAGATAACCACTTATCTTGCACTTGCCACATTGCCGAGTTGGCGATGCAGCGAGCGCAAGGTAAGTGGTTTTCTTATTTTAAATGTTATTTTCCCTTGTCTGTTGACTCTGCCCCACCACACCACCTCACCGCTCTTACCTGCACCGGCCGCGACTGATAGAAAGGTGCACTATTGCTGTGCTACTAATAATATTCACTAATCAATGATTTTTGATATAGCTCGTGATCAGTGTGTGATCAGGACGTGTTGCACTACTTCCTCATTTTGCCATGGTATGCCACATATTGGCTGTATCAGATTACATGTATTTCATTTGAACAGTCTAGTAAATGTAATCATTTATGTAATTGGGGAAGCCTTGGGATATGCTGGTTGCCAGGGCTCCCAACGATCAATGTGGCTTTCGTTAATGCTTCACAAAAATACCACAGTTTCTTGAAATTTACTTGAGTGATGTTGATTTTTCTGCCACGCTTTTATCATCATGATATTTTGGTAGTCAATTTTTAGGCCATAATGTTTTGCTACCCAATATTTTTATGCTTGATACTCTGATATTCAACCTTACATTAGTTGAATTATTGCAGTAGCCTCAGTGAAATTGTGACTGGCGTGAGTCCTGAGATGAGCTGCACTTTCTCTCACAAATCAAGGTAAAATAGATTTTAGTGTGTGTATGTTGAAAAACCCTTATAAATGTACAAACACTATGTTGTACTAAATTCTTCAGACTCACGTGACTGACTCAACGGTGTCTCAAAAGCACTAAACCAACAAAGTGTATGGTGTCAACAATAGTAATTGTGGATGTAGCGGTTAGTATCATTTTTGGAAGATAACAGAGGAGGTTGGGCAGTACCCTCAACTGTCATAATGTAGCAAAGTAGAGTTTGGAACCTAATTTTTCTGAGGAATGGCAGAAAATAATGACTGGCAAAACCAAGTTCAAGCTCATTATGACATGGATTTATAACTCATCTCTAGATGCTTGAAAATCACCAGAAATAACGCAGGTTGAAAACCACCACTCCAGTTAAAACAGAGAAGATGTGTTGCAGACTCCTGAGACATAAAATGTTAAATGGGAGAGAATAATGTAGATCGACTCAATTATTCTGGTATTTCAGTAGTTGAACACTTTAAAGTGTTTTCACTCTGTAAAAGATCTACAGTGATGTGAATTGCATTGATAAGTGTCCACTCTTGACATCATCCACCAGAGGTTCTGGAACCAAAAGGACTTGAGTTGCAGCAAAGAGTAAAATCTGGAGCCCTAGAAGAAGACTGGTGCCCTGTAATCATCTCTCTGTAAGGTAAAAGAGTATCATTTGGATACCTGCTATTCAGGGTTGGAATGGGCTACAGGGCAATCAGACAGTCCCCGAGAGGCTGTTCTGACAGGTCAGTATGTGGACCGTTTTTGGGCTGTTTTCGAGCCTGCTGATGGTCTGGAGTGCCGGTTTGTACTGATGATTTCTCTGATTTTACCACTAGCATTGCCAGTATCAAGCACATATGCATGCAGACTCCCATACCTTGCAAAACACGTATACAGCGTGTCTTTACAAATTCGAAAGCACTCTATTTACAAAGTGGTCGACTTTTGTTAGCTATTGGATCTGCTAATGGGTGCCAATTTTATTTTAGTGCCTGGACCTGTGTTCTGTCCCAGTCCGACTTTGCCCCCATCTGTTTATTATGCAAATTCACTGTAAACTTGCCCTTGTTCAGGATGACACTCTGAGCCCATATAAACAGACAAAGGAGGCTTAGAAGACAACAGAAGGTGAATGATTCACAGTTGTTTCAACAATGTAAGATAATGTGTAAATATTAAAGTAGACAGCTTATTAGATCTACATTCTGCACCATTTGTAATGCAAGGATACCATCTCCATCACAGAGTGGGGTGGGGTCTGCAACTCTCACTTACCTCATTCCACTCTGTGATGGAAAGGAACTGCTGCCTCCTCTCATGGCTGACCTTAGATAAGCCAATGAGAGTAGGTAGCAGTCCTAACCCTCCTGGGACCTCCGAGTATGAATTGTTTTTTAATTAATGTTTGGTGTGTGCGTGCATAAGTGTATGTATGGATATTTAATAGTGAGTGTTGTGAATAGATGTGTGTGTACGCGTGTGTGTGAATGCATGGGTGTGAGCAAGTGTGCATGTGTGTTCTATCCACCCCCACCCTCCTAAAATGATTGCCCACCGCTGGAGTTTTCGTGCTGCTGCAGAAAACCCTTTAACCCGTTTGCTGCTTTGAACATTCCATGCTAGTGTGGAGCGTTCTATTAAACAGGTGGGGTGACGTCAGCCAACGGACGTGCTCAGCACTACAGAGGTAGTGCTCGCGACGGCCGTTGGCCAACAGAAGCAGCGAACGCGTTAAGAGAGGGAATGAAGGAATGCACTGTTACTCTGATTGAAGGTGTTCCAGGCTCTCTTCCAACTACTGTCCAAAGTGTACATTTAATGACAGTGTTGGCACATGTGCACCATGCTCTTGTGGACGGTCAGCAAGTGTTGGTGCTGGATAAAACTTCTTACACACTTACTGGGAATTTAGGGCCACAGTCACAGAGCTAAAAAACCCTTGCAGTTACGTTTATCGATCCTTGTCCGTGGTCTGCCTTTTCACCAGGGGCCGCTCTTCTTTTTTGGCGGAGGAGAGTTGCCCCTCTTGCTGAAAGCCAGAAGAGGCAAAGGACAAAGATAAAATGATAATAAAATATTTTTATTATTTTATTTGTTGTCCTGCAGGCTGCGAGCCAAGGGTGGGTTGTGGCCATCCCTACTGACGCGACAGCACCAGGGAGGAAGGGTAGGCACTGCTAGGTGCACAGGATGGCCTCCTACCCGAGCTGTGTTGTACAGCCGGGTGGAGAACCAACAAAGGCTCCTAGTCCATGTCTGAACGCTGAACCAGGGCGCTCAGACCAATACTAGTGCTGCTCTCATGCTGGGTATAGTATCCTCAGCATGAGAGCAGCACTGGGAGTGGGAGCTGGGAGGTTGCGCAGGGTGCAGCTGTTCCTGGACGCGAGGATCGGGAGCAAGGTGGCGGCCGTCGGATCAGGTAAGTGCTATTTTCTTTATTCATAATCCTGTTTATTTTGTTTGTGTTCTCCTGCCCCCCCACCTCGCAATACGAGTGCCCGCTACTGCTTTTCCCCAGTGCTTACACAGAAACATAGATTGTCTGAATTGGGCCCCTGGCCATAATTTGCGCATAGTGATCCCATTGTGGATGTGCTCATGCTCGGGTCCATGTACCCAGTTGCTTCAAAGAGCCCACAACACATTTCGTCATTGTACAACCATTGGTAAAGTCAATTTGTTTGGCCTGGGCAATCATGTTATTTTTTTTACAAACATATATCAAAATAAATCTGGGCAAAAGATTCAAATAAGGAAGTGCTCCATCGTGTCAGGCACAAGAACTGGCGTGCAATCCTCTTCTGCCAGCTGTGTGATCAGACAAACTACCATTACTCACAGTGGAATACAGACAGTGGATGATGTGGGCTGACCCATTACCCCGTTCCGTATTTTGCGATTAGCAGAACCAAAATGGGAATGTTACTAAAAGAAACCAATGGTTGAATAGGCCAATAGATGAAGAGGGCTGAAAAAACCCACTGTAGGTACATACACATGTGTGCATGTTTAGTATTAATTGTTTTATCAACATGAACCTGGTGAAATAACTAAAGCTCTTTCTAAACCAGATCTAAAAACCTAATGTCCACGTGTCTTATATTGCCCAATGACGTCTGGCCTTCTAGTCTCACAGAGGGCTCGTGTAGATGATTAACACAATGGTAAAATACATGTAAAATGCCATCTTGCGTTCTAGAAATCCTAGGTTTATTTTAGTCGTAACAGGATAAGAAATTCAGGGCCAGAGAGTTTTTTAAAAGCTAGAGGGTAAAAGGGTCAAAAAGCAATGTGAAAGGTCCCGGTCTAAAAGTTACAACCATCTACGTTGCCCCTCTTTGCGCGGGGACGTCCCGGCAATTAACCTGATGAATAAATAGCAAGCTAAATTATGAAGTTCCTCCTATATAGCACATTGAAGCAAAACACAGCACTATCTTAAAATAGGGTGTTTAACCAACTTAAAGACAAAATTAAATCTCAAACTTTTCCCTCTGATATTCTGCCCAAATTCCCACTCTTGTTATGCACCTCTCAAGAGACATTGTTTTTTTTTCTCCGGTAAAAGATAAATTGACAAATTGCAATGAGTCACAACAGCCAAAGTTTAATCAGTGATGCAATATGCATGGTAAAAACAGACAGTACTTGTAGCAATTTCTGTTGCTCAGTTTTCATCAGGTTCAAGCTGTTTTAGCGAAATGAGATAGATTCCTTAAAACTGCAACAGTGATATCTCCAGTTTGTTCCTGTTTCTGTAAAAAAACATTTAAGCTGACACATCCGGAATGTTTGATGAGAAGGAGGATATAAACATGATGTAAGTCAAGCTGTTCAGTTCCTTTTGGTCGGCATCCAAGCAGGCCTGCATACATTTAAAGTCACACAGTGAAACAGAAAAGCTATGGCATTAGCTGAAGTTGGAAAGGGCTTCTCAAATTTTAGAATGCTGCCAGAAACATCGATAGTCTCAAAAACTAATTTGGTCAGATTATAAATTAAATGAATTACTACCTGACCTGGAAAATGTGACCTTCTTTGGTGCATTCAGAGACACCTTGGGAGACCCCCTGATTGTAAAGCCAGCAAAAGGAATTCACCCCAGTTTCCGATTAGGTAGTGGTCTCAGTTCTAAACGCTATAGGTAAAAGGAGCGACTTGTTCTTCTGGTACATAATGAAAGATGTTGAATAGGGTAATTTAACTACGTGTCTTTGTGTTTAACACATGACAGTCATTGTTTTTCTTAAATTGCACCCGCTGAAACTATTGCGCTCAACACTTGCATTTTGTGTCGCATTCTATTTTTCTATGTTTTACTGTGGGTCTTGTTTTTACAGATAATGAATGTAATTGTTTAAACATTGAGCAGGGCATTTGCTAATACATCAATACACATGATTAAGCTTGAATAAAAGTATAATGAAGAGAAGTCTGGGCACACTAAAGCTTAAAAGAATATTTGAAGATGCTCATATGCTGGTGGCACTGAAGTATCTAAAATGTTTAGTAACACATGGCAACATTTAAAATATACACTTGCTCATGACCAATTCCGTAGACTGTGGAAATGTCAGTGTACCCCTTTAAGTGGGGCTTAACAAAAAGTGCAGTGAAAAAAACGCAGGTTACATCTGTAGCATTATCAATATTTTGTCATAGAAAGATCCTCTTAAACGTGATTCATCATATGATTCAGTTTCCGGTTTTACTAACAGAAGTACATTACCAGATATATATATATATATATTTACTTATATACACAATAATTCAAGCACTTCTTAGTAAAAATTACACTTCCCTCTACACAAAACCCCAGAAATAATATATATAGTCCCTTACACTAGTAAGGTCTTATGTTCACAAACACGTGTACACAGACATTCCTTAAGTTATTTATATCAAATGAAATGAAATCTGTTAATGAAAATCACGGACCAGCCTTCTGCCATCTTTTTTTTTATTCATTTCACTGTTTACACCTCTTTGGCCACATAACCAGTGCAGCCTTCTAAAACACCCTAATGACTACAGTGACTGAATTTATAATACATACATTTATATATAATTATAGAGACTTAGTGTATACCTCCCATGCTGCATTGTTGACATTCAATATAAATGGATGTCATCCACTAAGAGGAGTTCTTTTGAAGAACTGCGTAGAATTTAGGAACTATCAATTTAACTGAAAGGTAAGGTTCTTAGATAATTAGCAAAAGTTGTTGCTTTTACTCTTTCTTTATAGTTATTAAAAAATACTTTTGACAAAACGTAGTTTACAGCATACTTTAAAACACTGAATACCTGCATGACTATAAGGCGTTCAGAATAACTGAGGCCTGTTCTAGGTGTTGTCTTAGCATCTTCATAATGTGACAAACAGGTGCACAAAGATTACAGGATGGAATGAAATACAGCAAAGGGAGTGGGTCATCTCCAGAGAACTGAACAAACTAGATAAATGTTTTTTTTTCAATTTTTGCATAACCAGAAGACCGGGCCAAGCAACAACAGAATGCAAAAAATAAAGATTTAAGTATTACTTTTTGACGCATGGTCACCAACTAGCTTTGAATGATGCTTGCTCCTCGAGAAATCAAAAACTGAGTGGAACCATGCTATTCCGTTAACTGGTCCTCCTGACTCCGCATCATGGCCTGCGTCAGCATCCCTCTCTTGGGGATCTATGAGGATGTCTAGCCCTCACTGCAGTAGTCCACATTGCTCCATCTTGGTGGAGTTTATATTTCATGATGTTTAAAGAGAAAGCTGAAGCTTGGTCATGTTTCTCTGGTGCATGTTATGGTGGCGAACCAATTCGTCTGATCTGGCGAATTTCTTTTGACAACTGGGCCATCGGCAGCTAAAAGGCTTCTCACCTGTTGATGAAAAAAAAGTGCAACCAGTCACTAGACAAACATGTTCTGATCGAAGTCCAAGCAAAGCAGCTGAGTCTTCACTGCCTACTGTTATGGTGTTGTTTTGGAAACACTATGAGGATTTCTTGAATGAAAAAAATAATCTTCAAAAAGAAAACATGGATTACTTGGGACCTGATCAATTATTCATAAAACGGTGTAACATTATTGGGCAGTTGTTCACTTAATATGTTTTGTCTTATATGGGCCAGTGAAGCAGGATATCTGATTTTGCTCGTTGAAATTCTTGAACAAAGACTTTAAAGTGGATACATATCTTGATTCTGATGTAATCTGGAGAAATGGCGAGTTTGCATATTGTGTAGTGTGCAACCTTCACACAAGTAACAGATTTCAAAAACATGCTCTGCAGCATTCAATCCGTTTGTGCTCTCTTTAATATCGCTGTATGTAATGGTCACGAGTCATTATCCATCAGTGCCTTTGGTTGCCTACCACCACAGGTTTTAAAGTTTTAAACATTTTGTACATTTTCAGGTCTATGGAAAATGTGTCTATAAACATCGGCTTGAAGATGGAATCATAGTGCTAATTGTACTGTAGTAAATGCATTTTAACAACACTTATTAAGAGCAGCTCGCCTTTCATACAGTGCTTTCAGCCTTCTATTAGAGCAATTAAAAGAGAGACTAAGGGGCTTATTATCAAGGACGGGTGATACATTAGCGCCGCTTTTATCGGCAGGAAACTGCCGATAAAACGGCGATAATGGGCTTGATAATATGCTCTATAGAATTCCTATCGAAGCCCATGTTAGATGTCTTCACATCTAACATGCCCCTAAGTTTCGTTTATCGCCCTGTATGAAATATTCCATTAGATCATACATATGTTTATCAACGGAAGGCATGTGCACAACTTAAGTGCTTCTTTGCACTATAGTGGATAATCTCTATGGTTACTGCAAAAAGAGTCAAGCTAGTTGGTGATAGATGATGATGTCGGTTTTATAATGGGGCAAGGATGCTGCTACATTGACCTCACCTATAGATTGTGACATAAGATGCTCTGAGGGCTACATTCAGCCCCTAACACAGTTGTAGTTAGCCTTAGTAAGTAAGGGTCAAATGTCTTCCTAGTGGATAAACATTAGTTGCATAGGTCAGACTAGATTTAAAGGACCTACAATTCCTTATTTCAGTTGCTCCTGTGATTTCTCCACAGCATAATCATGTTCTTGCCTTACTGGCTTTTCCTCAGAATGGCATAAATAAAAAAGAAATATAAACAAAACATGTCTTAGAGAAGCTCACCTGTTACTAAAACAGGAACAAGGGGGCATATTATCAAGGACCGGTGTTACAATTATCGCCGTTTTATCTGCAGCAAACTGCCGATAAAACGGTGATAATGGGATTGATAATACGCTCTTGTTAATTCCCATAGAAGCCCATGTTCTTGTATTAACATGTGCGTCTATGGGAGTTAACAAGGGCGTATTATCAAGCCTATTATCGCCGTTTTATCGGCAGTTACCTGCCGATAAAACGACGATAATTTTAACACCGGTCCTTGATAATATGTCCCACTGTGTGGGTGTTGCACTAGAAGTTGAATGTTTTATTAATGGTATTTTGGTATACCAGTACATACATACATATATTGGGTACTGCTTTTATTCATTCCAGGTTAGCTTGAATGATATTTTCTAATCCAAACTGTAGTAATGTGCCTAGGGCGGTAAAAGGCTGTTGTAATTTTTCAGCTTGGCAAAGATAGCACTAGCTAATCCTGTGCCTAAAGACTTTGCTGCAAAAATGACCAAAGACTTTGTCACTTTTCTAGCTTGGCATAAATGGCACTATACTACTCCTATGCTTAAAAACTCTGCTAGAAAAACAGACATTTGAGGTGATCAGATTTACAGTGTTGTTGGTGTTATAGAGTACCCCATATGAAGGAGCTGCTCTCCATCTAAAACTAAGAAACTACCTAGCGGGTCCCTACTTTCCTCCTTATTTTTGTGTATATATGTGTGTAAAAATGCATACATATATCTATATTTATCTATCTATCCTCCTATAGATACATAGATATTACATATAGATATGTACGTGTGTGTGTGTGTATATATATATATATATATATATATATATATGCACACACACACACACACACACACATATGCAAATATGCACACATGTGGCTAAGCAAAGGTCAAATGTCTATTTATAAGTAGATATATAATCAACCGGAGTTTTCGCTTAGAGTTTTCAATAAAAATGTACAACGTTTCTTCTGTATCACTATTACAATATTTCTTTTGTCCAATGAGTTGCAATAGAAAATTTAGGCTTGGCCTTTATTTCAATAAATGAACTTGCCTTCAAAGTTTCAAAAGTTTGCCAGCTATATAACTGATCTAGTTTTTACTGTTGTTCTTAAAATAAGTTTTCTATTGAGTTGAGTTACTTATCATATATCGATCATAAAGTTAGATAACATTGATGTCATCAACAGTGACAATGTTTGATTCCAGTCAGAAGGATGAATCAAACAAGGCTTCTCAATTCATATCCCTTTCTTTAGTACAGTTTTGGCTGAGAGTAATGACACACAAGGAATATAATCCCAGTGAAAGGATATGTTCAGAGTTACAGGTCAATGTCGGTTGTGGTGCTCTTACACTGGTTGATTAGAGTGTTTAGTAAAATATATTGGTTGCTACTGATATCTCTTTGAGGGACTTACATGTTCAAAATAGCAATACAAACTCCATTCCATACAGATATGTTTCTAATAAAGACAGTTTCTATATTTTCAGGGATACTCATGTCATTCATAGAATAGTTTTTCAAATTTCACAGCTCCCATAGAGACTGAACAACTGAAGATGAACAACAGCCCTTGATATGCTATTACAGAAAGGAACATTCTACCAACATGCCACGGAACAAGATTTGTCCACCCATCTTGTGTATGCAAAAGGTTACTTTCTCCCAAATTTGATACACTAACCCAAATATAATAATAAAATGGCAAATGCCCACTAAAATTCTGCCCACTAAAATTAGTCAATTAACATTTTATACTGTATGTTAGGCAAATAATAAATGAAAAATAAAAGTGAAAAAAGGTTTACGCACTTGTTTTACCTGTATGAGTCCTGGTGTGTGTCTTCAAATGGTCAGATCGAGAGAACTTTCTCTGGCAAGTTTTACATTGGAATGGTTTCACACCTAAAGAGATAAAAGAATTGCTATATGCATGTTGTATTGCCCTTCCAACAAGAGTAAGGGGCGGACTCATTATTACTCCAAACAATTCCTGGGTAAGGGATACTAATTTGTTAAATGTTTTAATGATGAACAGGATACAGATAGGATACTCTGAATTTCTGCTAAGGTGCACATTATTGATGCTTTGGTTTATCTTGGTCTTAAAGTTCAATCCATATTTAATATTTACAAGTTTTACTTTTTGGTACCTGGGTTGGTATGAAGGTATAACGACTGGGGTAGAAGAAAGGGGGATGTGGAAGATAAGTGATATTTTCCACAATGGAGCCTTTCTACCAGGGAATGAAAAATGGGCGACTCCGATGCAGTGCATGATTGTATTATATGATATTTATTTTATTTATTTATTTTAAGAGTTTTATATAGCGCTGGCTAGACCCGGAGGTATCAGAGCGCTTTACATGAGGTTCCACAAAATTACAAGATTACTTCAGTTCCAATTTACATCAGTTGCTAGACAAACAATTACAAGAGCATAGAAAATGAGATAAGTGAAGTGTAGAAGGGAAGGGGGTAACGGTAAAGGGGTGGGAGGGAGATATGGCAGAAAGACGAAGGAAACTCTGCCCAAAGTCCGGCTGGGTAGGTGACGGTCGAGGGGGAAGTCCCAAAACCCATCTCCTCTACAGCTATCAGGTAGCTCCACCGGGCTTTGGCCAAATAGCTGGGTCTCAATGGGAAAAATGTAAAGAACATGGAGGGCAAAATAAATGGAGCGTAGAGGGGAGGGGAGAGGGAAGGTGAGAAAGGGAGGATAGGGGAAGAGACAACAAGGAGAGATAAAATTAAATCTGTCTAAAGGCCGACTGGGTAGGTGACGACCAAGGAGGGAGTCCACGGCCTATCTCCCCTATAGCTAAACCAGGTAACTCCATTGGGCATCAGACAAAATAGTTCAGTCTCAATACATTGAGAGAGGAGAGAAGGAGAGACATAAATAGATGGAGGATGCAGGAAGAGACGACAGGAGAGACAAAAGGAAGTCTGGCTAAAGACCGACTGGGTAGGTGATGTCCAAGGAGGGAATCCCCGACCTGTCTCCCCTATAGCTAAACCAGGTAGCTCCATCGGGCATCAGACAAAATAGCTAGATCTCAAATGATGAGGGAAAATTCACAGGTAAACAGTGTGTGGACAGATGCTTTCAACAAGACTTGAAATAACGTCCTAATATAAGGGCAGCAAAAAAAAAAGGTAACTCTCTCAAGGTAAATATCCATGATCAAAATACATTAGCCCTTTTAGTAATCCTACACATATTTCATGCATCTAATTCCTATAGGTTGTAGAGAACACTCAATTTTACAATGGAGGTCTAGAATAAATGTGCATTATGTTTACACAGTGCCTTAGGAAGTATGGCGTACACCTCCCAAGTGTGTTCAAAAACGTATTTTTAAAGTGGATATGCTTTGACTTTCTACATTGTATCTGGCATTTGGAAATGAAAACGAATACAACTTTAGGGGCATATGTACAAGTCCCTATTGGCGCAGGAACGTCACTTTTTGTGATGTTCCTGTGGCAATAGGGGCCTTGCCTTATGTACAAGGCAGCGTTAAGCCACTTAACGTGGCTTAACACTGCCTTGTACATAAGGCACCCTTTCACGCTGGGGCGTGCAGTGGGTGTTGTGGTGTGCGTTCCACCGCAACACCCATTGTATTTGACGTTGCCACCTATGTACAAGGAGGGCGTACGGAGGAGGCAGTGCTAAAATTAAGACCAGGAAATCCTGGTCTTAAGTTAGCGAAACAAGGAGAAATTAATTATTTCTCCTCGTTTTTGCTTTTTCCATGTGTGCTGCCATGTGCAGCACACATGGAAGGTGTCCCTTCCTGTACATGAACAAAGCTTTTTAAAAAATCCCATTTTATAACTTTCATGTGTGCTGCACGAAGCAGCACACATGAAAGTTACAAAATGGCATTTTAGGATTGTTTATACGCAAGAAGGGACACCTTTCTACACATACACAATCCTCACCTGCACACAGACACCCTTGCACTTTGGTGCACAGGTGCCTGTGTTGGTGCTAAGTTGTTAAACATAACGCCATCTCAAGCGGAAACGCAAGGCTGCACCACATTTTTGTAAATATGGTGCAGCCTTGCGTTTCCGAAGTGACGGAGCGTGTTAAACCAAGAAGGCTAACGAGACGGTCCGCCACTTCACATATCCCCCTTCGTTTTCACTACACAGGACCATCAGTGCAGATTTTGGTAAATTCTGAGGTTAATAATATCCACGTTAATTACTGTGTGGGTCATTTAGAGTTTGGTCGAGTTAATAGTATCCATGTTAATTACTGTATGGGTCATTTAGAGTTTGGTGGAGTGGGTGCGTTGCCGTAAATGAGCAGGCCACTTCCCCTGCAAATTCACAATTCCCTTACCTCATTTAGAGGCATGGAAATGCTAGCTTTCCATTGGAAAAATCTCATCTGACTCTACCATCAGGAACCTATGAGTAGGCAGCCCATCCACCACAGAACTGCTGGAACAATTAACCGGGGATTATGAGAATACTCCCTGTGTGCTTTTATATTTTTACAGAACATAAACACTTTGTTGTATGGTTCTGCAAAAGAAAAAATACCAAGTGGGCCACCATGACACAGTAATTTGCCACGTGTAACCGTTTTCATGGAAGTGCTTCCAGTTTTCATGGAAGTGCTTCCAGCCCTTTCACCAAAACTATGTTTCTGAGGCAGCAAGTAGCTCTAATAATGGCTGGTGGCCCTCCACGAGCAAGTAGACGTGGTTACTTTCGCCACAACAAATGCTTGACAGGTCTAATGAAGCTGTATGTATTTGGAAATTAAATAAATAAGACATTGTTTCTATTTTTCTGGACATTATCAGTATTCTACCACCTAATTGGCTATGACTTAATTGTGTTATATTGACCAAATCAATTAAGTGTCATGTTTTTCTTCCACTCCCAGTGGTGGCAAAATATGTTTTGTTTTTGTCAAGATGCATTTGATTTGTTAAAATACTGATTTGTCCTGATGATATTCATTGCCAGTATGTGTTAATTTTGTTTGATTTTCACTTGAATCGGTGTTTCATTTAAGTGCCATGTGTGAAATTAAATGTTCACCAATTTGATGACATTATGGAAAATGATAAGCAATTTCCATATATGAGTAAGTTTTATTTTGTTAAACTAATTGTGGGATAAAAATATGTAAGATCATATTTTGTCAGAAACAAATGCACACTCCCCTTCTGAGATTTGTATTTAAGAAAAAAGTGAAATATAATTTGGATCATTTTCCTGTTATTCTGCGAAACGTTTTTCGAAAGAAACAAAGAACTGACCAAAACATAGGTCTGTAAATAATTTAAGCATTATTTTCAATTCCGCCAATGAAATCACAGGTTTATATAAACATGGACTAAAGCAGTGGTGGGTGTTCTGGCAAAATAGAATAGGGATCTGGGCCTCGACTCCGTGGACATGCTGAGAGAGACAGACATACACTTAGAAAAATATCAATCTGCTGCTCTATGGTGCTGAGCTATTGGTAGAAAAGGACATCCAACGTTTGGAAATAATCGAAATCAACATATGGAAGTTCTGGGTGGGTCTATCAAGGGGGGCAGCTAATTCCACTGCTTTATATATAAATATACACACTATCCTTATCTAAATTGTGCCATTATTCCTCGCTGCACTATACCTATGACCAGTAAAACTGATTGATGAACTGTCTGGAGCAACCATTCACTGTGTTCTAGTCCTGCGCTCATTGAATTTGATAGTGATTCTTTCCTGCCCTTCTTCACAGGCACTAGCTAAATTCCTAATGCTGCATATGCATTGATCACTGATTCCAAGTGTAGACTGTTGTGTAAAATGGAATGATCTACTCTGTGTGATAGACTACTACTGTTTTAGGTAATTGTAAACACTATTTTATGCTGTCTATATAAACTTGGAGAGGAAAGCAAATAAGAACAATGATTCCTAGTGCACATACCTGTGTGTCGTCTTTGATGTCTTTTGAGTTGGTCTGAACGCGAAAATCTCCGCTCACAATCCTTAAAATCGCACTGGTATGGTTTTTCACCTACAAGTAAAAACGTTGTTGTTGAGTCACACACTAAATTCGTTGAATGAAATAAGGTAAGTGATCATGTGTCATACGGGATTTGCAAAATTCCTGAATACTTTATATTATTTTTCAAACCATTATTCTTGCATTGGTTTGGTGGAACTGTGCATTCCTTCTTCACGACTTACCAAACATACTGGCCACATGTCAGTTTGCATGTCAGAGTATCGTTAGCAAAAATATCACTATATTCTGTTATTAACTGCAATGGGACAATAGTTTTGCAAATTGTTTTTAATGCATGATATTTCTGTCAGGCAATATTTTAGTTACACTACTTTTGTACAATTACAGCATGTTCTGCTGTTCCCACAGCTAAATAGCCACACATACATATGCGAGTGTCCTCGAGGCATCCAATTGCCCTTCTGTCCTTTTCTACCTATGCAACATCTCACTTGGCAACATCATCATCTCTTTTGACTTTGTCATCTACCTTTCCGCAGATAATGCCCCAATCCCCATTTAATGTCCATTTAATGTCCACCTACAGCAAAGAATTTGCTTATATGTAACAATAGTTTTTCTGCTTCATTGGTGTGAATTATTACAACATGTTGTGGATGGGTTCGGAAAACATGTTGAAAAAAATACCCACGCATTACCTCACGTTCAGATTGAATTTTTGGGAATGCCAGGCCTAGAAACACTAAGCTACTTAGAATAGTCTTAAGTGGTAGTACCTCCTCTAACAACTCCCCACTGGTCTTTAAAACGGACTCAGGCCTCTTGTAGTTCTCCGGGTCACTTTTAATGAGGACCTAAATAATGAGCGTCACTTGGCCATATCTCAGCTAGCTCTCAGATCCTATAACCATGATTTATGTCTTTCATAAAAAATATTTATGGTGGAGCGAAGTGTGAAGCAAGATGGTCACCCCCAGCTAGAGCTCCCAAGTGGTGTCGAGCACAGGGGCCCTGATCAAAGCAAGCCGAGGCCGGCAGCCGCGTTCTGGATGGGGAACTGACTCTGAAACCCATTGGGAGCTGTTGCTGGGCATTTTGGTCCCTTCCCTCGCCCCTTCTGGGCAGAGGATGGACTGGACAGAGGAATGGCTGCTGCAGCCCAGTCAAGCTTTCCTTTCTTGGATCCTTCTACGCGGGGCGAGGGCCCGCCTACCTGAGGATGACTATTACCAAGGCCTGGGGGAGACTGGCAGAGTGACAGCCAGGAGAGGAGATACTGCCCAAGGCCAAGGTGTCTGCAATTGGTGGCTGGCCTAGTTGCACCTGGACAGACTGGAGGTCCCAGTTGAGAGACACCCCTGGTGCTGGGAGAGACTGAGATGGGTCTGTCTACATGCGGAGTGATACTGAGACCCGGAGGCCCCTTAAGATATCCATCAGGGTCTAACACTATCCATTGATGTCTTCCCCCTCACTGGAGTGTAATGTTGATGCTTCTGGATGGTCTCAGAGGCATGGCGCAGTGGTTGAGGGGCGAGCTCCTCCCTACCTCCACAACCTGTACAGGGGAGCCGGAGACTGCTGTACCTGACCCTTGGTGCTGTGACTTGCTCTTCCCCCATGTCTGGGCTGGCTCCACATCTGGCCTAGGAGGCACTAGATGCTTTCTCTGGTGTGAGGATTACCACTTGGGCATGCTCGGCTGCCTGTTGAGCTGTTGACCCCCCACTGGTGGGCGACATATGGATTTTGCCTCTGGGGGACTGCCATTTGGAGGTGCCTCAGCTCTACACAGGGGTAAGAGATCAGAACCCCATGGACTATGGCTTGGGGACCCACCCTCTCTATGGGGACCCTCTCCTCTCTCCTATGAGCCTAAGCAGTGGTGTCTGAAGTAGACCCTGGGTCATCGACGTGGATGCCAGCTCACCCTTAGCTGACCAAAGACTCACTCCTCTCTTACTTAACACCTTGGCTTCAGGCTCCTATCTGTAGCTCCTCCATGTGCCACAACCCAAGCCGGAGGTGCACCAACTACTCTTTAGAGAGGCGGTTGCATGCTCCAGTCCACCAGCTTCACCTGACCCCCTGCCTGAACAAGCTCAGACCTCGGCACTGCCCATGGAGGCCATCCTGAAGGAGAATTCAGTTTTATGGGCTACCTTGTTGACAATGGCTAGCAAAATGACTAATCTCACCATGGAGGTAAAGTCCTTATGCCAGGAAGTCACCACCTTCCACTCCTGCCTGAATACGATGGAGCACCAAGTGGACCAGGTAGAAACACAATATGCAGCCTTGGCGGATAGGGGAGGAAGCATTGTTGCCTCATGCACAAAGACATGGACCTGGAAGACAGATCTCGGTGGGACAACATTTCAGTTTTTGGGGTGCCTGAGGGAGAAGACGTGATGGTCTTCCTCAGCACTCTACCCCCAAGCTGCTGGAGCGCTGCCTGTTGGAACCCTTGGAGTTTCAGAGTGCGCACAGGCTCTGTTCTCACCCCTGATCATCCTCCTCACCCAGTTATTGCCTACCTTCTCCACCATCAACATGCCAGAGCCATTATACAAGCGGCGTTGCATGCCTTGACCCTGTTACAATTTGAAAGCCATAGCATCTCTGTTTCAGTAGATTACTCCCTGGTAACCAACACCAGATGGAAAGAGTTCCACCTTCTATGGCCCTGTCCTCAATGCTGGGACATTAAATGTGGGTCATTCGACCAGGCACGTATGCGGATGACTATCAGGCGGTCTAGGGAGTTAACTTACCCCAGCGATCTAGAAACTTATCAGGGCAAGTACGATGACTCATCAATGGACACAAGAGCATCCCTGGAGGCCACACCACTCCCTCTGGCACCGAGCCTGCCAGACACTCATAATGACCCCAAAAAATGCCATGTCACCTACTACCAGGGCAGCGTATGAAATTGGACTACATGGGCCTTTATCAGGTGGGGGAGGCTCTGAAAAAGGAAAGAAACAGGGACAAGGTGAGATCTCTACAGGGGTACGGATCATGCTATCCCCCGCCCTGATGAGCGGTCAGGAGATCAGAAGGAGGGGGTGTCCAACAACCCCCGATCACAAATGATCAGGGTACCCTACCTACTTGAGTGTCAATATTGGGTTGTTAATTTCTCTTTTCCCTTCCTTCCTGTGCCCAGCTGCTGCTTTCTGGGCCACAAACCATTCCTCTTTTGAATACTGCCCCTTGTCTCCCCCGGCTAATCATGTGTGTTTCCTGGTCTGTTACTGTTGGGATGCCGGATGATAATCTTTGATGCTGCTAGGGCCCTGAGGCCGTATATGATTTCTTCTGGCCTGCTCTTTATGTCCTGGCACTCTCGCTGCTGCTGTTGACTATTTGGACCCAGACCGACACCCCTCTTTAGCGGCTCAGTGGGCCCTCATGATTCATTTCATTTCTTCACTCTGTGAAGACTCATAGGACCATCCCCTCTCTCTATTTTCTCCCACACAACATTTACTGATACACTCTCTGGCCATAGGGGTGTTTAGCGCTTCAGTGCACAGGTTCTAGCACAAGACATCACAGAGGTTTTCTTTTCTCTTACCCCTTTTACTACCCCATTGTCTCCCCTCTCCCTTCCCTTTCAAGCTTGGCCTTCTTTGCTCCCATTCCCCCAGCTCCTGATGGATATCCCATACATCTGACCGGCCACCGTTGGAAGGGCTGATCTAGATTTTGCTCCTTTCTTTGGGACCCAAACTCTCTAATAGCGATTGTCTGCAGATGCATTTACTCCTCTGGATAGCCACATTGAATGGTAAAGGCATGGCCCACTATATTAAGCACAAGCAGGTAGTGCATTACCTACGGACACAGTGGGTGGATGTTGCACACTTTGAGGAGATGCATCTGTCCACTGAGGACTCCTTGAAACTTAAACAGGATTGGGTGAGCAGGGTGATTTGCAGTAGCCGAAAGTGGGGACCAGCTGAACACCCTCACACACCCACAGTAGCACCAAAAAGTGTGACATAACCACTCTGCTCTACTGGAATATCTCCTGCAAAGTCCTTGAGACGTGGACGGACAATAACAGTCACAGGGTCTTTGCAAAGCTTCCTTTCCAGAAAAAACACTGATACTTGGTTCTAGTTATGGTCCCAAAGCCGAGAAGGCCGGCTTTTCTGCATGCCTCTCCTGGATGCTCCTGACCTTTGTCTGCACCCTAGTCATTTTGGGAGGAGACTCAAATTTGCCCCTCGTCCAGTTTCTGTACAGGTCTGATAGGCCTGACCCTCAACACTACACTCACAGAGTGGTTCTGGTGATATTTTTTCTGACTATGACTTTGCCGATAGTTGGCGCCTCTTGCATCCCTTGGATAGGGAATACACTTTCTTTTCCTTCTCTCACAACAAAGTTATTTCCTTCTCCAATACCTACCCATACCTTTTTTCTGGGGCTTCACAATCCTGGAGGTGGCCATGATAGACCACAGGATGGTCCTGCTGGACTTGGACCTTGGCCCGACTGTCCCACCCATGGCATGCTGGTGGATACAGGCCTACACCTACACCCTACAAAGTTGCTTCCCAGTGAAAGGGAACCTCTGATGAATGCGCAGATGCATGCTGCTTCCCAGTGAATGGATTTAAGTATTTGCTGGTGTGGGTGGATATGTTTTAAAAATGAATGGAGGTGTATCCAACAGGGAAGAATAATGCAGCAACTGAGGCACAGTACTTCAGTAAAGCCATCGCTCCAAGGCTAGGGAGCCACCAGGGCAGAAATAGTGGGAGAAGGAGATCACTTAGTGACTACATTTATGCTGAAGAGGTTGTTTTTGGGAATAAAGTATAACATGCATACCCCATACCACCCTCCAACTTGAGGCCAGGAGGAGTAAATGAACTCCAAAATAAAAATAAATACATATAACAAATATATTATTATTAAAAGCAACTGATGGAACAGGCCTGAAATGGCCTAAGGCTCTGACTTTAGTACTGCCTGCAATGTGGCAAAAACTTCTAAAGTGATTATGGAGACACGGTCATTGCAAGAAAAATAAAAGCTGTTTCTTTTAGTTCTAGGTGGACTGGACCACAGATGGTGAACCAACGCCATGGATTGAGGGGAGAAGACGCAAGGCAGTGCCTCAACGCCTGAGAGGACGGTACCAGAAAGTGATGACCATCTGTCACCAGAGGACCTGAGCAACACAGCAGTCAAGAAGAGGACAGACCAGACCATTTCCACGATCCAAGAGGACCCATCATAAAGTGTCAGAGGGACACAACATCTACATCTACTGATGCTGTTGAGTGAAGTACACATGATGGTCTGCACCTGCAGAAAAATAGACTGAAGAGGACAACGCAGGGCAGGTCCGTGACACTGCCCCTGAACAAGACGACTGCGGACCAGGAGGAGAAGCAGATGACCGCTCACTGCGTGTCTTTATATTACTGACACTTGCAAAAAGTGCCCAGGAACTGAGTGACTAATGTGACACTGTAGCACTATGCATTGCACAGAGAAAAATATTTGCTGGACACTTACTGCTGGTATCACAACAGCCTGCTGATATAATACTGATCTCATCAAGATGTATCAATGTGACAATATATGCATTGTATGCAAACACTGTGTAATGCCATCCAAAGATATGTAACTAATGTTTCCTTCATACATATATATGTATATATATATTTTGGTTTTACACTAATGATGGATAGGTCTATCCAAAAGGGAGTATTGTTACAAAATATATATGAATATCCATATAAATTCATTTGCATGTACTTCCAAAGATTTCATGCTTATATAAGATCACATTAACATGAGGCCTGGAGCTCAAAAGGGCTTCCTATCTGACTCTGATTGGACAACCTTCAACAAGCTATTCTATACCCCCTTACAGGTCACCATGCTTGTCTTTGACTACATGATAGTGTTACACAGTGCAGAGCCTGCCTTTCTGGTCTGCCCATATCTGGCTGTTTTGCATGGTGCAGACATTGCACATCCATGTCGTGCCTTATTTTAGTTCCGCTGATATGGCATTTCATACTGTATATAACACTTAGAAATCTGTCACTCTGGGAAGAAGCGGTCTGAGAGCCCCTAAGGTGGCAGATCTGACTTCTTCCTTGCTAATTAGCAATGATGCATGCTCTGTTTCTGAGCAAATCTGCTATTTCTGGTGAGTTTCATTCATATGCTCCTGGGAGGGTGCCAGCCAATCCTAAGTGCAAGGCCAGGGTCACACTATTTGGATTGAGGTTGAGAGCCACTATACATCGACATCGACGGAAATGTGAACTAAATATCCTCTATACCAGAGTTGCGGAGAAGGTGGTCTTGAAACTTTAGTAGTGTAAATACGATGAGGGCAAAAAATGAGGTCATCTACTCGCCACACAGTTGTGTCAACGGGATTCACAGGTGGTAGTGATCACTATTTGAGCAATGTTGGGCTCCCTTCTGACTCAACATAGTGAACTGGTTCACAGAGTTCTACTCCTCACTCTACCAACTGAATTTGACTGCCTCTGTGGAAAACATAGTTAATTTTCTTGAGCCACTTTCTTTGCCTTCTCTCACACCTAAGGAGAGGTATATTTGGAGGCTGACATTACAGAGGAGGAGGTGGTGGAGCCCATATCCTTCTTATCCACCTACAAATTCCAGACAAAGATGGCTGACCTGGAAAATTCTGTAAAATGGTTAAGGCTACCTTGTCCCCTTGATTGACACAAGTCTTTAAGGAGGCTGCAGAACATGGAACACTGGGACTGCTTACCAATAAGGCCTCCAGCATCATTACCCTCAAAGAGGATAAAGACCACCAATCTTGTGGGTCTTAAAATTCTTGCCAAGATCCTGGCGGCAAGGCTGGGCAAGGTTATGCCTCAATTGGCTTTGTACACGGCCACACCTCTTGCTACCATCTGGAGACCCTTGCCCACCTTCAGCAGCATGTTTGGGATGAGGATGAGGAGAAATTGGAGGTCCGCTCAATGCCGAGAAGGCCTTTGACAGGGTGGAGTGGCTTTAACTCTTTCGAGTGAAGTCTAAGATGGGGCTTGGAGATGATTTAATACGATTCCCCATGGCAGAGGATAAATGCGGAGGCTTCCTGTCCAAGACGTTCCAGATATGCAGGGGCACCTGCCAGGGCTGCCAGTTCTCCCCTCTGGTGTTCCTGATAGTCTTCGAACCCTTGGCTGCAGCCTTACATCTCTCAGCAGATGTACATGGGATAATCGTTGGTACTATGGCACAACTTCATTAAAAGTCAGCCTTTGAACCTGTTGATGTAGGGCAGAGTGAATACTGTAAAAATGATGGCCGCCCAACGATACACTTATGTCCTCAGCATGCTACCCCTGAGAATTCACAAGGTGCTCCTCTTATCGGATTGAGGCTGGCCTGCCGTCTGGAGTGGTCACCGGCCCTGATCGAGAGCTTCCAAATTGTGGGCTGACACCACGGCGGGCAGGCTGCCCCTCCACCAACTTGTCCCTTTACAGCCTGGCCCCTTTACCTCTCTCAACTGGCTCCTTACTGGCACTCTTAAGGGGAGGCCTGACGTGGGTGCAGATTGAACAATACCTTACGGGACCTGCCTGTCTTTCCCCACTATGCTACTTGTAACCCTCACATCCTACCTGGTTCTGGTTCTTGCAGCCACATCGTGGACTTGGTAGGAGGCCCCAGACTCCTGGGTTTCCACCTGTGACTCAATAGTCAAGCACTGGTATGGCATAACTCTGCCCTTCATATCGCAGGTGCTGAAATTTGTGGTAGAAAAAGGAGCTGCACCACATTAATAACCTCCTCAGTGAGGGTACAGTGAACCTGTTGCCAGTGCTTAGCTCGGGATATGCGCTCTCCCAGTCTAATTACTGGAAGCACCCACATCTGTCTCATTGTCTCTCTTTGGTGCTAGGTCCCCTACCTGTGGACCTCCCAGACTCCTCAATCCTATGGTATCTACAGATGTGGGGCAAATGTCGGGGGTGTCTCCAGTCACTATGGAGTACTCCTCAAAAATATACACTCTGGCCCTGCCCCCTACCAGGTGCACACTAAATGTCAAACAATCCTCAGTAGAGAATACTCAGCGGATGACTGGGTGGACCTGCTACAGACCCATGACAGGGTCATTTGAGAGTCCTGCCTCAAATTCTATTTTTCAAGATCTTTCGCAAGTAGTATTGGAACCGAGGAGCCTCTGTCAGGCGAAGTTTTTGCCCCGTAGTCGTTGCTGGCAGTGCTCTGTAGAAATTTGCAATATATACTGCATCCTCTGGAGCTGCAGAGCTTCCCAATCCTACTGGACGAAGGCATGGACGCACCTATGGAGATAGCACTCACACATCATGCGCCCCTCTGCCCATTTGGCCTTCCTCAACTATCTTACAGATGCCCCTGACGTGGATATTTACAGCCACCAGTGGCTAGCCACTGCTCTGGCGGCCAAACTTTGCATTGAGCGTCATTGGCACCAGCCCTCATGCCCCACCCATGAGGAATAGATCCGAGCTCCACAAGTGTCTCTCCACGAACGGTTCACATTTAAACTTACTCAAAGCTAGAGGTTTATGACCAGGGTTGGGGAGAGTTCCTGGTCGCTATCTCAGCCTCACTTCAGAATTGTACTGGATCTCTTGTGTCTCCAGTCCCTCTTCTTGCTGGGGCATCATACTTCTTACTGTATGGCTTCCCTGCTCATTCCCCCTCTCCTCACCACCCACCACCGATTATTACCGACTTTTCCCACTGCCTGCTGAAAACCTGCCATGAGAACTAGCCCCGTATCCATTGTGACTAGAGGGATGGTGCGGATTGCATAGGGCTTATTCCCCCTTGGTTGGGAGCGGCCAGTGGGGCTGGTGGGGGGCCCCATCCACCGGGCTCCTCTGTGGCTTACTACTGCGTACTGAATTACCTGGAAGGTGGGTGACTGCCTCTGGCTTTCTTGGTTTAGTGTTATCTTTGATGGTTTACAATGTTAGTGTTTCTATGCAGAACAACAGAAACGACACTCTATGGTAATGCAGTCTAGAATGATGGGTTCCATCATGTACTTAGTCTCTAGACTGCCCCCTCCTGTCCTCATGTTGGGTCTCACTGGTGCTTCTGATGTTTTCGAGTTCCCCCCCCTTTTGGCAGGTGGCCCCGCTCTGCTTCGCATTCCCCCCTCCATTTGCCCCCCTCTCTTTCTTATTTCCTACACAACTTGCCTGGACTGGACATCCAAAGTTGCGACTCCACTATACTGACCAGGGATAGTACCAGGGACACCTAAATATTTTGATAGGGCACACCTATGGTGTGATTTCTGTGCCTGCAGAATTGTTGTATACACTTGCTTGGAACCCCTTCTCCCTGTCCCCCCATCCCTGGTGTGTTGTGTCTCCACCTGGTATTCCTGGAATGTCTGTTATGGATGTTGGGATTTTATTATATTTTGAGGCTTAATGATGCAAAATGTATAAATAAAGGTTTCAAAAATAATGTTTATTGCAAATGTGAATACGCATAATAACTGTTCAAAAGTTCAAAAGTGACTTCTATCGAAATTTCATGTTTAATCATAATGTTGTTAAATTGAACATTGACTAGGTAATATTTTCCAACTTAAGTGTGCCTATGATTTTAATTTATAATAAATATGATGATTTTCATGCTACATCTTCAGCCTTCTATTGTTCTCACTTTGGGTTTATTTACTAACATATCACACAGCGCAGCAAGGCAATTTACTGCGTTGCATGAAAGGGAGGCAGCAGAAATGTACCATATCAATTAATATGTGGGGCATGTCTGCAGCCTCCAAGTGCTGGTGCACTATGTGCTGCCTAGTTCCAACGCAGGCACCTGTGCACCCTGATGCAAGGGTGCCTACATTACAGTCAGGATTTTTTTGTGTAGGAAGTAACACCTGTCCTCTTTCTATGTGTGCTGCAAAATAAAGTACATATGGAAATAGAAAACAACCAGCAGGACGAAAGATAATTGTCCTTGTTATCACTGAGGAAGGTGTGGCATTTTGATGCATTCCCAGGTTTACAAGTCTTTCTAAATATGGGAATGCACCAACATCTATGGGTTGATGCACGGAAACACCAATAGAAAGCCTTCCCAACGCAAAGTGATGCAAGGCAGCATTTTGTGTTGCCTTGCATTGCTTTGTATTTACTAAACCATGCAAAGTGGCTTTGCATGGCTTAGTAAATATAAATGGTTTTTGCTTCAGGACTATGCCACAAAAGAGGTACAACCCGCACACAAAACCTTAGAAAATTCATGCTATACATGTAGAAATCCTGAGATTAGGTTGTTACAGTATGAACTCTCCTAAAACAGTCGTGAACCTGAGGCCTAGTTGTGAAAGGCAGTGGAGGTGATGACATATTTCATAAAATACCATTACATATATTATATCGAAATGTATCTTTTGAAAATTACAAATATGTTTAATCTCCTTTCCCTTTAGAGGATTTGTTACATCATTACATATTTAAAGTATATCCAGGATGTCAAACTTGATATTTGAAAGATCTGAATGTCCTTGTTCAGTGTTCTTGTATCTGCTGCTTTGTAACTTAAGTAATATTTGTTTTGCGAAGCAAAAACAATAACAGAATGTTCCCTGGTTGGAATCTCATTTCGCACATATGCTCTACAGGGATGGAATGGGATAAAAATGAACAGAGCAAACACAAAGAGATGATGGAGGGAGCGCTGAAACTTTTTAGACACTCACCGCCAGTCACAGATCTGGGTTGAATCCATCATCGTTCTTTAGCTCACCTTGCCACCTCAGTTCAGACCCAGCTATATGCAAAACAGTGTTGACCCTGTGCCTCATGGCAACAGTCCAGCCCGAATTGCCAAGACAGATCTTTCCTAAACCGGAAACAAGCATCCTGGGACCAGTTTCGGGGTAACACCCCTCATCAGCCAGGATAGCTTGAATCCAGTGGCAAAGCGAGCAAGGGACCCACGTCAGGCCATATCCTGCCAACTGAGGGCGAACAAAGCAAACACAAAGAGATGATGAACGGAGCCTGATACTTTTCAGACACTCACCCCCAGTCACAGATCTGGGTTGAATCCATCATCGTTCTTTAGCTCACTTCGCCACCTCAGTTGAGACCCAGCTATACGCAAATCAGTCTTGACCCTGTGCCTCATGACAACAATCCAGCCCGTATTGCCAAGTCAGGTCTTTCCTGAACCGTAAATAAGCATCCTGGGACCGGTTTCAGGGTACCACCCCTCATCAGCCAGGCTAGCTTGAATCCAGTGGCAAAATGAGCAAAGGACCGAAGTATGGGCATACCCTGCCAACTTAGGGCGAACAAAGCAAACACAAAGATATGAGAGACGGAGCGCTGACACTTTTCAGACACTCACCCCAGGCACAGATCTGGGCTGAATCCATCATCGTTATTTAGCTCACTTCGCCACCTCAGTTCAGACCCAGCTATATGCAAATCAGTCTTGCCCCTGTGCCTCATGGCAACAGTCCAGCCTGAATTGCCAAGCCAGATCTTCCCTGAACCGGTAACAAGCATCCTGGGACTGGTTTCAAGGACACACCCCTCATCAGCCAGGCTAAAAATTAACAGCCCTCACAGTGCACGAACAGCCCAATTAAAAGGCATGACCTTCTTTTTAGGTCAATCGCTCGAATTGTGATTTATTTTATAGGTGTCAGTAGTAAGACGTTAAATAAGTATTGGTAAATGCAACAGGCTTCGCCTTGGTGAATAATAATAAGCTGTATTGTGTTGTGTTATAGCTTGGTGAGCTGTTGTGCAATATAAGGTGCTGAAACTCTGTTAAATTGTTCAAGAGCGGATCCTCCGCTAATGCAGAGGAGAGTCACCCCACTGCACAGTGAGTTGGTGAAAAAGGAAAAATAAAATGGTAATAACACATTGTTAATATCATTTTATTTGTCTGTCTTTGCTCACCTGGTATGGGGTGGAGCGGGGCGGGCTGGCCTGTGTAAGAAGAACAGGGGGCGGAGTAGTGGGCATCTCCTAAGTGTGCATGAATGTTTGGATGGCCATTTCGGGCCAACAGTCGTGCGCACTTTGAATGTTCTCCACCCAGGCTGCATTACAGCCTGGGTGCAGAACACGCCCAGGCTCCCACTCCTTCTCTGAGCACTGAACCATGGTGCTCAGACCAATCACGATGCTTCTATCAGCAGTGTCATGATTGGCTATGGGAATCTGGAAGCCTGGGTTGTTCCTGTTTCGTGCACTGGAGTCCTGGAAGCAGGCGAAGAGGACCGGTAGGCGGCAGCGCACAGGTAAGTGTTATTTATTTTCGCTTCATTCCCTCCACCGGTGTTAAGGAGCAGCCGCTACTGAAAGTATTAGGGCTTGTTTATTGAGAAAGGCAATATATTGTGCTGTTACTGGTGGTACTATAAAGCGTGGAGATAAAGTAAAGGGCAGTAAAACAAGAAAATAACATGCTCCCGACAAGTACGCTTGAAATGGGTGCAGATATAGCAAGATTAGGGGCCAGATGTATCAAAGGGTTTTACCCATTCTGTGTCTATGGGAAAATGTTTTCATACATATGGCCCTAGGTAATGGGGACGGAAAAACCGAAGAAGCACAGCATATGCCGTGTACAGGCAAAACTTAAACCCGGGCCCTTGTGACAGTGTTTTAAATCAATCCGTCCGCATGAGAACATGTCAAACGTTTTAAAAGTTCACCGGTATTTCTGTGCACATTAGACAAATGCAATTATGTCATTGGGAATGCAGCACAAAAGGAGCCTGATAAAATTGGAAAAACCTGTGGAGATACAAAATCATTCTCAGATGGATTCAGACACTTCCTGCCACTCTGCAGATGCCATAGAGCTGCAAGCCACTCTCCCAGGGGAGATGATCCACCTGGGAGGGGAGTGGGCCAAGACAGATGTGTAGGAAGCGGTCTGGAGCCCACACGCTAACACTGTCTTAAAAGGTAGGAGATGTGCCGGCGAAATCATAACAATGGGATGTTCGGCTTCTATTTTTTAATTTGAAACAACATGGAAAGCCATTTTACACCATTTCTGCTTCATCTTTGTAGACAATATGGAAGAATTCTAGTTTATAGTCAAGTATAGGGCCAATCCTGAAACCCTGCCCATAATCTGCACTAGTACTGGGTCAAAAGGTGAATGCATGAAGATATCATAAGCAGGCCTCTTTGCAAGCTATGTATTACCAAAGCACCATCTTAACCAGAAGAAGTTAAGCACAAGAAGATGCTCTGTTAGGCATTAAAAATAATTACTTTGGTAAGCCTAGGCATCGAGGCTATTGACACATCCCTACAAGAGATCCAGCAAAGTGAGTATGTGTGAACTAGGTAGCACCCATTAGGTCTTTACAGCAGCCCCACACAGTGTTTCAGGTAACTTACTTTAAACCCTGCCATTTCTTTGTTGGTGAATATTATTTTTAATTTGCCAATGAGTAAGAGATCGTGAAAAATACCAATAAGGATCATGGCATTGATGATTCAGTGCAACAATTTTAACATGCAATGCAACTTATAGTTGCACAGCAGCCCACCACATGCTGCTACAATAGAACAGATTACTTTCTGAGGCCTGTCAGTACATCTCTATGTACTTTTCAACTGGTCACAAGTGACCATCTATCAGATACCAAGAAAAAGTTGCCAAAATAGATTAGAAGCAATGAGGTTGAAAGGATGCTGAATTTGAGGATGACAGAGAAGCTCAATGGCACCTGTATACCACTCAGATGACAAACGCGCTCTACAAATTCTCATAAGATAAGATCATAACAATGGTGCTGGAAAAGGTGCCAAAGTGACCAGAAGCATGAGGGACCAGAGTTGGGAAGCAGGGAGGGAATGGCCATAGCGGGCACATGGGGCATTTACCCAGTAGGCTGCAAGGGTGGGGGCCAGTTTTGGAACCCTGGGGGGCCGTTTTTGTTACCGGGGGGCGGTTTTGCAGCATAGCTGCAGTATCATCCCTTTGTAACAAAAGCAGATGCAGTGTTTAGCACACACATCCCACCTTCCCCCCACCCCACCCCGCGGCTGGTCCAACTAAATTGCCAGGGCCGGTTTGAATTCGCAGACCGGCCCTGTTGGGAAGGACATGGTTAGGGTATTAAGTGGGAACCAAAAAAGTGTGTGTGTGTGTGGGGAGGGGGGAGACACTCTAAAAAGTCTAATTGAGGGTGTGGTTTAAATAGATCAACCAAATCCTAAACATGTGCTCTAATGGCAGAGTTCTTAACGTTTCCAGCTCCATGAGAGAATAGTTCATCCAATCCTTTTTTTTTCATTGCATACGGGTCCCTTTAGTGTATTAGTGTCATTGTAGAATAAAGACTACAGGTTCCAAAATGCAAAGTGAAAAGATGAGCTGCTCATTCACAAAATCAGGAAACTTGATAGCTCGGTAGGTTTAAGAACTAGTGTATATTTTTCCACTATCTTATGTAAATGAAAAAAGTAACGACATCACACATTTCTGTACCATTCTGATCTATAAAAAAATAATTACTACTGCCCCTTACCCAAACACCGAGACCCATGTTTGGTTACTGAGGACTTATTTAACTTTTGTAAAAAACTGCTCCTGTTCAAGGAATAAAGTAAGGTTTGCAGTGCAGTCAGTAGCGGACCGTCCCCTGCCAGAGGGGCGGGCCAGAAGAGGAGGGAACTGGGGAGCAGGGGAATCGGGGTACAAAATAATAATCATTTTTAAAAATTACTTACCTGATCCCTGCCGCCGTCCGCTGCATCGAGCTCTTCTGGGCACCTGCACCCAGAATGCACTGCGGCCAATCCTGACACTGCATGAACGCAGCGTCAGGATTGGCCTGAGCGCTGGGACTTTGCACTCCCAGACATACTGGGAGCCTGTGCCTGCTTTCTCCAGCCCCAGCAATGCAGGTGGAGCTGGAGAAAGCTTCACTGCACATGAGGGTTTGGCTGGCCTGAAATGGCCAGCCAAACCCTCATGCGCAGAGAAGGGACCAGCGAGTGCACTACCACTCCCCCTGGACCCGCCCCAGACTTATCAGAGTCCTGGCGGGCGGGTCTAAGGGGATTAAAATTAAACAATAATAATACAGGTTTAAAACCCGTTTTATTATCGTTAGATTTTTTGGGTGGTGGCGGCGCTCCTCTGCCCTAATGGAGGCGCCGCCGCTGAATGCAGTCGTTTTCATACCAACCCAAAATTCATAAATGGTTATTCTGAAAACCCGAGTTGTACCACAAGAGCTTCAACACAGCACTCATTTTACAGGTGTATGGTTTGAAATAGGAGCATTAGTAGGAGGTTTCTTCTCTCAACCACTCCGTCTCTTAAATCACCCCTAACATGAGTGAAAGGCTGTTAAGGAATTTGGGGCTTGTCTGATTACAAACTTCAGAAAGGAATCATGGTTGCTAGAGAGCTGGGTATGTTTTTTATTCCAGGTGTTTGCACAGTGCGATCCTCTCAATCAGGTGTAGCAAACGGAAAACAAGAGGTCACAACAGCAACTGGTGGTGGCCCCTAAATGCCATCTGTGCTTTTATCATTGGCAACCTCGGCATCAAAGCAGGGCATGAAAACTGGGGCTTCATTAGAAAAAGGTGAAGAATTGCAACCATTATACAGGAGGTGGGTTAGAAGGAAAATGCGATTTGGCAGCTGTGGTTGGCAAAGTGGAAGATCACAGTCATGCTGCTGGTGGTTGTGAATGGTCTCGCTCCCAAATAGCATAAACACTCCAACATTTGATGGGGAATAAGCCATATTGGCATTTCATTATTTAGTATCAGTTCTCATTTTCCAAGTATGTTTTATAGACTTGATAGGACTGTCTGCTTCTGCCATGTCAGTGTTTGATTTGCTGTAAGACAATATGGACAGAAGAGGAAACAGGAGGAGAGCGGGCAAGCAACCAACATGGGAGGAGGGTTGGAAGACCTCTCATAGTGCAAGGCAAGGGTGCGGGGTGAAGAAGAAGTTAGAGTAAACAGGTGTTTATAGCAGTAACATGTGGGAAGAGTGCAGAGGAGGAGAGAAGACAGCATACAGATGCACTTGTATGGGGTGCTCGTTAGCAAATGAGAAAACATTGTCAAAGTCAATTGAATGCACATAGGTAAAACCTATGGGCTTTGCCAATGCTTTTTTAAATTATTTATTTGTCCTGTCTCAAGAGTTTCTGAAAATCTTGAGGTCCAACTGGCTTATCTTCTCTGTGTCTGCTACTTTTTGTGCACCTTTTATAAACAAGAAAATAAAACGAAGCTTTACTCAGACCATCACATATACATCATTTGTAGATGCTTGGGAGGCTTTCTGAAGCATATCCATGATCTAAGAACAAGAGTGGCAATCACGGTTACCCACCTACAAATGGTTAGAGACTTACACAAAACACCTAAAAGAGTTACCACCAACATCTATTTTAGGATGCAGGTCACAGGACTGAAAGATGGCGAGTGCAAATCAACCAACAGTCCTTCCAAACCAGTACCATTAAACTGAAGACGAGGACCACATATTATTTACAGCGCATGGAGAGAGCAAACAAATAATAACATGGACTGGAAAAGGTTTCCAGATTTCTCCTGGTAACCACAAAGCAGATTTCCAATACAGGGCTGTTAATTAATAAACCATTATTTTAATGAGACTTAATTCATGAGGTCAGCTGGAACTACAACTCCCAGAGTGCACTGCTGTTCAACAGAAATTAAAGTTTTGAATATTTCTTACATTGTGACATTGTGCCATATGGCAACTTTAATTATGAAGAGTGGTGACAACGAGTTATCATTGCTGCGGGCAAACTAGTTTACTGATTGTACATGGAGAACGTTTATCGCAACTGCAATACAAAAGACGAATTCCGTACAAACGATTGCTCACTTTTTCTGACTCCTGGTGGAGCATTTCTGTTCTTCGTTGCAGTTTCATCGGTAGAAATGCAGAGCCTGAGCTGTAAATGCTCTACTATTTTAGGTGAACACCAGGACAGAGATGTTAAACGGCAGCGCCGACCTCCTTAAACAAGGCTGATACCAACTGTATTAGTAGAGAGGCAGAATTTGGTTTCAGATACCAATGGGCCTTGTAAAGTACATCCCATGCGAAGGCGGGCTACACCGGAGGTGTTGCATGTCTGTTACCTCATGAGAGCAGTGAGGAATGACAGATTAAAGGAAGCATGGGAAGCGTGGCACAGGGATGGAGCATGTGAATTTTGTTTGTGTTAGAACAGCACGAGTGGGAATGGTGAAAGCTTTTTTGGACTTTCATGTATTTAGAACACTATAAAACAAATGCTTTTCTAGGAATTGTAAAGGGATAAGCAGAGAGATGAGAGCGTCCGCCTGGCAGAATGCACATTACCTTGTATTTGTGGAAGCCGCCAAGCTGTTCCACGGTGATATATTGATGCTTAAACATCTTGCTGTTTGCCTGTGATGCTCATGTAAAGCGCTCAAATAGGGATTGCGCTACACAAATGACATTACCTGTGCGGAAACAATAAGAATCTGTAGGAAGAGACGCAAGGGAAATCGAGCTGCTGCCAGGGGCTGAGGGGAAAAGCAGGGGTGCTGACGTGCTTGCTCAGAAAGACATTTGGCAAGGATGAAAAGGATTACTAGGGCCCTGGGATACTGATAAGAAGAACACATGAAGAGCAACAGAAAATGCATTCTACAACCAATAGAAATGAAGGAAAAGTAAGTGGCAAGCATACCAACCACTGAAAAGCAAGGGCAGGATGTAAGCCCCTTTTAAAATTAATATTAACAATAGAATTCACAAGCGCTGTGCACGTGAAACCTAAAAATAAAGGTAGAAAAATGGTATCTAGGAGACGGGTAAAGAGTTTCAGAAGATCAAACATTGAAGAATAATGACACCACTTGTCCAAAGAAGACCAAACAAAACAGCAATGGACAAATGCATTGGCTTTATGCATACAGCGTTGAACAATTCATGCCTGCTGATCACTTGATTTGGATAGGCAACAGTGCACTGAAGAAAAGCTGATCCAACACAATCTATCTTTTTTCAATCTGACTGGAGTGCATTTTGATTTGCAAAGACGCCAAAATCCCATCTGCAAGTGAAGTCAAATGGAGGAGCTTGTGCTGAGGCTGCCCTCCTCTTCAGTGAACTGACAAAGCAGGCTAAGCATCCAATTCGAATAGCAGATATAAGACGACATTCTCATTACTGACTTTCAACCGGTTAGAAGTGGACTCTGTATTTAGATAATTGTGCTGGGAAGCCAGTCAAAATGGTTCGAGCATCCCAAGCAGTGACTGTCCCTCAAAGGGTGAGGGGATTTGAAATCTTGCAACTGTGTGCTGTGTACTGCACAGTACCACAGATTACAACCTTGGTATTTTTTTCCATCCAAGAAAACAAACCCCTGAATAGGCAGTTTCAATCATCTCTTGGCTTAATGAGCCTGTTTTAAAGGTATTGTTTGAGAGCTAAAGACCTCCACCTGAGGGTCGCAGGTGGTCAATTACGTACCTGTACATCGAGATAGCTTGTGAGTTATCTCACCATTATTAATATTCCCTGAAAATTGTGAGCACCGAAAGATCTATGCAGCAGGTGACTTAACCTAAAGAATATTTTAAAAAGCATTGAATTTGAGAGCAATTAAGTAAACCAGAATAGATTTACAGTCCCTTTTTAACACCCAGCTTTTTGGCTAAAACTCAAACAACAGACGGCTCACTCAAAGGGTAGTACCAGACCCATTACGGTGGTATTTTGCTATTCAACAAACAACAGTGTCTCAAAAATGTAACAAAAATATATTTTTATCTCGGTTTCTATTGGATGGTCGTTGATTTTGTAATATTGAAAAAAAGACAAAGAGCATTTCTTTAAGTCAGTTGCAAGCCGAAATGCAAAGGGTTAGCATGTTTTAACATTTATATGATATAAGAATCTATTAACTGAGAAATTTTGAACACTTATGACAATTTTTTTCAGATAAAAGAGAACATGTTCCTTTGAGAACCTTATGATCACAGCTCTTAATCTGAAAACATTTTAATATAGGAAATTTTAGTTCTCCTTTTGATTAAATAAATATGTATTTTAATACATAAACAAATTAAGTAGAGTGAAGAGGTGCTGTAGAGCACAGGCTAACCCTGCTCTGACACAGAACTTTACACAAGCTATACAGCCCAACTCGACCGGGTCAATCTAAGAACCCTTCCATCGACTAAAGGATAAAAGAACAATTTTGCTTGAAAGAACTCTCATCCACCTCCTTGGTGGCATGCTTTGTCATTGAGGTATTTCCATTTTGTTGCAGAACGGAGAGTGCTATAGCCTGATAGTGAATAGGGATATGGTTGCTCTTTAAAAACACCTGCCTGGTAGTCCTAACATTCGAATCTGGGTGCCAGTGTTATTATTAAAACTAGAAAAAGATAGGAAGTCCTGGGCTCTAGTTACACTGGCAGGATATCATGTTGACCACCCAGGAGATGTTAGAATTGTTGAATTGTCTGAGTTGCCAGCGGTGGTCGGCCCCCAGATCCACACTCTTGGTAACTTTTCTCATTGGTCAGACTCTCCAAATAGTTGATTTAGGTGTGCTTAATGTATGTATGGTAAATTCACCAGTTAAATCATCATTATGGAATAGATGTGGATTGTGGTACTATGATCAATCTGACAAAAGCCAAAAGCATGTGGTAACATAAGTGGCAGAAACATGTTGACCCTAAGAGGAAGTAGCGGTAACTAGAGCCCTGGGACTTCCTAACCATTCTCATTTTTCATCATACCGGCTGTTTCCCAGATTAACATGTTATGGATACCAGACAGGTATTTTCAAAGAATAACCCTACCCCCACTTACTACCCTATTCCTTTTCCAACAAAGTGCTAATGTGCATCTCACAGGTTATAGCACGCCCCGTTCTGCAAAGAAATGGGAAGAAGCATGGCACCAAGGGGTGCCACTGGTGGGTGAGAGTTCTTTAAAGGAAAGGGATTCTTTTCTCTGTATGTATTTTTATAATCAGACATGTTTATTATATATAAAATGTGATTGTAACACTAATTTTTGTGATATTTTAGGTTTAAGAAAAATAAATGTATAAATTGACTGTCAGACTCTGCTTTCCGTGACTTCCTCCTCATGTGTTCACCCTTTTCCACTTGTGCCCTTGACCCCCAATGTATGGGTTCCCGAAGTAAATTTCTATCTTTTCACGCACTGTAGAGAATGTCCACATAAAATAACACAGATATCGCTATTGATTGTGTATCCAATGGATTTGCTCCAGAAATGCAAGCACACACACCCATAAGTTCACAATGTTTATATTATTTCCCGACATTTTAACATGTATGCCCTTGACGGTGGAGAAAGTACAAGTAAGTGCACCAATGTATCCAATCTTTACATTATTTAAATGAAATGTTTTGTAGGAGAGGTAAATGTGAGAAAATGCACTTTAAAGGAAAGAATTGCATTTAATCATAGACTTGTATATTGCATTCCTTGCTTACAGTTTGCACATGAATGGTTAGGAAAATAGGTATAAACAACCAGTTTACTTGAATATGTTAACAAGCATAATTTGCGAAATGTAATTTAGACTGGACTAGTGGAGGAATGTACATGAGAACAGAACACTTGCACGTTACACACACAATTAAATGTATGTACCACAATATAGTGTGTATAGCCATCATTTATCATCTTTGGGAATCAGCTAAAAACCAATTAGAAATAGACATGCAAAGAGACACACAGACGAGGATACAAGTGCACAAAAGAACAAATGGTTGTAATTACCCAATTTCACCTCCCACTACAAGGTTCTCAATCCTACCTGTGTGTTTCCTGCTGTGCATCTGTAGGTGTGAGAGTTTGAAGTATCTCTTATTGCAGCCAGGGTAGGCGCACATAAATGGCCGCTTTTCATTTGTCTCGGTGGCTGATCTGACAATTGTTGGAGGCACTCCCGGCACCCGTCGAAACTCCTGAAAAAAGAGCCTATTGATTGTTTTCTGCTTTAAAGTTTTCTCCAACATAAAATGACTTTTTCAGTAGCCTCTTATAATACAGCACGTTATGTAACACCGTTGTTATTTACTGCAGAAAAGAGTCTAAGATTTAGAAATGTGTCCAGAGGTTGCCCTTTGTTGATTACTCTACCAAGGGGGG